>NW_006399776.1:15709909-15763723 GCF_000299155.1 Elephantulus edwardii
TCCTAAAGTTTTCATACATAGACAAATCAACTTTGAAGAACAGCATCACACACACACATGTTGTTGTTGCTATGTGCTGTTGAGTTGGAACTGCCTCATAGCAAATCATCTACCAAGTTTTCAGATGTAGTAAATCATACAGGAGGAGAAAGTCTTTTCTCCCACAGAGCATCTGGTGGATTCAAACCACATGCCTTTAAGTTAGCAGTGTAATTACTTATCACTAAGCCACCAGAGCTTCCTAAAGCACACATAGTCGTTGACTTTTCGAGGGTGGCCCAGGATGTCTGAATTCTATTCCTGTGTCCTTTGCCTTAAACAGCATCTCACAAAGACACATTCCTTAGTCAGTCATACTGCGATAACACAATAGCCTCACAAATGTGAAGATCCATCTACTTTGAGTTTTGTTCTCATCTCAGATCCAAATTTTAAGACTGAAAATCAGAACCCCAAATTCTGTCTTCAGCAGAACTCTCCCTCATTGCTGTCAAGTTGGCACTCACTCAAATGAGACCCTGCAGTGGGTTTTCAGAGGCTGCAAATCTCACTTAAGAAGTTTGTCTATCTTTCTCCCAAGAAGCAACTCATGGACCAAAATCACCTGCTTTTGGATTGGCAACACGACTCCTTACTGATGGAGGCTACTAGAGCTCCCAGTGGAGCTAGGGGAAGTATTTACTCTCAAAACAAAATATGAAAGTAATTGGAAGAGTAACAAATTTCTTGTCAGAATAGCAGGAAAACAAATGTAGCTAGAGAGTATGGCAGAAGCCTGGACATATACAAAGTGGATATACATGCTAGAGGAAGCCAAAAGTGAGTTGTTATTAGGTGCTGTAGAGACATAGACAGCTCATAGCGACCCTATGAATGAAAGACCTGGACACTTGTATAACTTTCATCATTTCTCCACATTCATAGGGTTTCCGGAGGCAAGCTATTTAGGAAACAGAGGCCATTCCTGCTTCCAAGCTTGTTTTAATCGGGGAGCTCCACCCAACACTGTCCACCATGGGTAACCATTATCACATTTGACACATCAGTGTCAGTCTTTAGCATCACAGTAAGTATGAGTTACCTCTGTAGAGCAAACAGACAGACCAGTGTTATACCACTTAGAACAATGTTTAACCAAAAACAATTAAAACCAGGCCTGAGGGCCGCAGATTAAAATCCACATTTCGCTTGGTAGCAAAACTTTCTATAAAAATAAGGGAATTCTTTAAGTCTGCATATAGAACATGACTATAATTCCACTTATAATGATCAACTAGGTACTCTGTACTAAGGTCTTGTGCTAGAATGGGGTGACTAATCTAAATTCCACATTCTTCCTTGGCTTTCCTCTCAGAATGCTGGCAGTCAAGCTGACATCAACTCCCCAGACTCCAGTCAGGTTCCTGGAAAGATCCCATCTGGAAACACTAATCAGTCTACTATCTCTTGTTTTTAGTTGCTTTTCTTTTTCTTACTATTTTTTTAAAGTTTTATTACAGATTTATGATTCCATACAAATCTTTCGTTTTTCCTGTTTCAAACTCCAGACCAATGGTAACTTGCTTTTTGTCCCTGAAGATCATGTTCCAGAAGCCTCAAAGAGGATGCAAGCTGGCTACAGTGCACACTGCCAACACAACACACTCATTCACTGAACACAACTCAGCTCATTCATCTGTCTTATGATGGTGGACATTTCTGTTCTTTTTAGATGTTTGCTAACACAGACACACTTTTAACAACATTCAAATAAATACCTCAATTCAAACGTGGACAAGTTTGGATATGAGAGTCTCTATGTAGGCTTACAGTAACAAGATAGCCAAATTGTTTTCCAAGTAGCTGATGAGCATTTCTGAGCTTTACATCCTCTTGAGATTTCAGCTTTAAACTTTCAAATTTTTGCAAAGCATGTTCTAAAATGGTATCTCAATATAGTTTTGTTTGAGCTTTTGGAGAGGTTGAACATCTTTTCATGTATTTATTGGTCATTCACTCCATGATCAATCTGTTTGTTCTTGTACCCATCTTTCTATTTCAACTTGGTCTTCTTGTTGATTGGCAGAAGTTCTATAATATAGATTGGGTAGTTATTATTTGTCAGGTGTAGTTTTTCATGCTATCTATAGTGTGTGGTTTGTGTTTAAAATTATAGTGAAAAAAATATATAACAGAATTTTTCACATCAACATTTTTTCACATGTATACTTAAAAGGGACAAACTTTATCAATCATGTTGTGCTATAATCACCAATATCCACTGTTAAATTTTCCTTTTTGGTTTTTCTCAATTTGAGTGCATTCTTTCAGCTTCTATTTTAACACAGTCATATTTTTTATTTGCTTTATACTTCCCTTGTCTTTCTCACATGAGTGCAAAAAACATGTTCCTATAGTTCATTCTCTAAAAGTGCTTGTTAACATTTTTCTTTCTCATTAATGGGCTTGATAGAACTAGAATAGATTTTCAGCCAATATACAAGGTAAGGATAATTTTTCTTTTCTTAGCCATGTATTTAAGTTTTCCTATAATTCTTATAACCTCTTTTTGTCCATAAATCTGCAGTATCATCTTTATCATTTATCAGTTTCCATTTTGTACACATGCAACTACTTCATAGCTCTCTATTCTTTTCATTGATCTTTCTTTACATTGTTTCTGTGCCACATAATACTATAGCTACCCTAGATTTATATTAATCTTAAATATATCTGTGCAGGCTTATTTTCAAATATTTTGGGTTTGTCAATGTTGTTGTTGTTATGGGCTATGAGTCACCCGAGACTCATAGCAACCCCATGTACAACAGCTCTAAATCCTACTCTATCCTGTGCCAATCTTACTGTCTCTGTCAACAGTATTTTTTAAATTGTATTTTCCCCACTATTTGTTGCTAGTGTATGAAATATTGTTGATCATTGTATATTGCTTTTACACAAAATAAATTTACTATACTTTTATATTTTTATAATTTTAAGACTTTGTTTTTGTTTCTTCCTTTTGAGTCCTTATATTTTTATTTATTTGCCTAACTACATTGACTTAAGTCTCTACGATCCATTAAATAAATTATAAGTGGGAATTCTTGTTTGGTCCTGACCTCAGAGTAAAAGTTCTCAAATTCTCAACAAATAAGAGCTTTATTAAGGAGCCCTGGTGGTACAGTATGTCATATTCCACACAGATATAGAGCCTTGGAAACCAGATGAAGGGTTGCAATGAGTCAAAATTGATTCAACTATATAGCAGGAGTGGCATGCACTTCCTAAACAACATGCCTCCAGAAGCTCTATGAACTTTGATAAATGTAGATAGTTGTAGAGGGGCTTCAGGCCTTTTGTTCACTGGGTCACTGAGTCATACTCGACTCAAAGGCAATCAACAGCAACAACAAAAAAGAATTAATGTCAAATGCTCTCATTTATATTTTGATAGATATTCACTTCTACTATGGCGTCGGTATAAAGTTTTATTATGAGTCATTACTGAATGATACTTCAAATAATTTTTCTTTATCTTTACAGATAATCATATCATCCCCCTCCCCAGTAATTATCTATTCATTCATCTCTTTCCTAACTTTGAATCAAACTTTGCCAGCCTAGAATAAACTATTTAGTCTCTCTCTTTTTTATTTAATACACTGCTTGATTGAATTTGCTAATATTCTGCTTAGAGCACTCACATCTGTTTTTATAATGAGAAACTGGCCTGTAATTTCTCTCTTATTTTTTTGTACAAGTAGAAATGTCATGATTATGTAATAGCCTTGAGTGTAACTTCATTTTCTACTCTCTAAAATATTTTGTGTAAGAATGAATTATCTGTTCCTTAAATATTTGACGTAATAAAAACCATTTGAGTCTGGTACTTTCTTTGTGGGAACATTTTAAATGACTGATTCAATTTCCTTAATACTTCTAGAACCATTTTGGTATTCTATGCATTCTTGACTCTCTTTTGGTAATTTTAATTTTTCTAAAATTTGTTTATTTCATTTGTTCACCATTGGCAAAGGTTTGTTATGAGTTTTATTCCTTTTAAAAATTGATGTATGCTTTCAAATTTAATTTCATTTGGATCACAAGTTATGGTCTATGTGAAAGATTACTTGTAATTTGTCAGTATTTGTAGGACTTCAGTTTTATTTTGAGGCTCTTCATAGTGCTTAACTTTTCAATTATTATCAGGTAGCACATTGATACCATTTCATAAAATTTAGTAGTTATTATTTTGTATGAATATAAATACCACCCTCATTTAGTATTATTCTTTATGAGTCTTATCACCATCTAAGTCAGTCATTCTTTATGTTCATGTTTATTTATTTATAATCTCTCATTTTATGAAAGGATTTTACTTTTCATACTTAAAACTGTATCACAAAATAGGTCACCATGAAAGAAAAAACAAACTCCCTCAAAATATAGCAAAACCCTAGATATTGGAGATAACTGTTACTATCATCTATCTCCACTGCATAGTTTTCTTTTGACATCTTGGGTGCACTTATCTCTCAGTGTCTGTCTGAAACGAAATTAGTGTTATCACCTAGTTGTGTCCCAGTGAACGCAAATAAATAAAACTGACAGAATAATATATATCTTAGCTAGCCCTCTGTAATACCAAGAGAATGAGAGAGGTGGCTTCTCATTATAGTCCAATATTCTGTTCTCTAATAAAAGGAGACCTGTTGGTGTCATGCATAATTTGTTAAGGTGCTAAAAGTCAATGGTTTGAATCCACCAAACACACCAGGAGCAGTCATATTCTGTGAAGATTTACAGCCTTCAAAAACCTGATGAAGGTCCTCATGGGTTGAAATTTATCCAACAGCAGTGAGCTTGATTTGGGTTGTCTAATGGGGACAACATTAGAGGATTTTTAATGAATAGTATATTTGTTCCCAAGGATAACAATTCTGGTGGTGATGACAATAGTATGATGCAGGTGGTGAACCTTAGGCACCCAGCCAAATAAATTGTTTATGATTTAATTCTCACAATCACCTTTGAACTAGGTATTATGATTCTGACTTTACAGATGAGGAGCCTTCGAAAGATGAAGGGATTTGTCCTACAAGTGAAGTGGTATTTCAGGAATGCAAAGACAAACGTGTGGTTTTCCGAGATCCTTTGCTGAACCACACACCAACTTCCATACTTAACCTCGTCGTGACTGTCCGCTGGGAAAGCAGCTGGCAAGACACTTGGATGTCAGGCCTCTGCAGCACCTTGTTATGGGCTTCCTGGTGGCCCTGAGGCAAACAACAAGATAGCAGCTGTAGATGGGAACTCCCTGTCCTGGTGTTTGGGTCTATCATACCTCTTCATTCACTTAGAGACCCACAAGCTGATTATAAAAAGTGAATGGCTGTGTCCTATTGCTGTCCTTGTTGATATGTGCCATCGAGTCACCTGTGACTCAATGCAACTCTACGTACAGCAGCTCTGAAGCCTGTCTGTCCTGAGCTAGTCTCACGGAGTCCAACACACCTACCCCCACTGCCCCAGTCACTGTATCAAGCCATCTTATCCAGGGTCTTCCTCTCCTGTGCCAGTCCTCCACCCTTCCAAGCATGATGTCCTCCTTCAAGGACTGGTTTCTGCTGGCCATGTGTCCAAAATATGAGACTGAGTTTCAAAAAATCCTAGCCTCCAAGGAGAAACTTGGTTTCACCCTCTCCAAGACAGACGTATTTGTTTTATTGGTGGTCCATGGTATTTTACATAAGGAATCATGACCTCTCCAAAGTCTATGAGTGTGTATATATACAAAAGGGGGAAAAAAATCACATGGCCTAGTTTGCCAATGTCTTAGGAAAGTACGCCAAAGCATAGCCTGCTTTAGGCTTTTTTACTGCAACATTTTGAATCATTCTTCTCGAAGCAATCATCTCAACATCTCATTTTTTCCATTAGTGAGATGATTATAGAACAGAGTGATCTATTTATAATGAGGCCCAGCTCAAGCAATGTGACTCTTAGCTGGCCTCCTTTAAAATAAATCTTTCTTTGTTAATTAATGTACCTTATCCCAGTATGGCAAGTTAACACTGATGTTCCTGAACAGAACAGGAAGGAGAAGAGCCACACCCCAAACTTTTAGAATCAATATGAATGCAATAACAGCTGCAAAGTCAGGCTTGAAAGCTTGTTGTGGTACTTTTTTTAAGCTATGGAAGTTGTACAGAGCCTCCAGGAGAGTAAAAGGTGATGTGATAATTAGGTCATGAATTAACCTCCTGGTACTTGCAGCTCCATGGTGCTTTTAAAGGGCCTCAACCTTCTCAACTCTTAGTCTATCTGCACATGCAAAAATGCCTAATGTGACTAGCAAGGTAGCAAGCATAAAAGTTAATTAATGAAAATGAAAGCACTAAAATGCAGGTTATTTAGTAACCAGGGCCTGGAGCCAGATCCAAATTAAACCATTCTTGTGGTAAAGAAGGGGATCAAAATACCCAATAGGTTCCATCTGGCTGCTTCCACAGGTCAATCTTGAGCGTCATGTCCTATGTCAAATCAGCCTTAACACCCTCTTCTTTCCATTCCAACGAGGAGTTAAGGGCAATCTTTCTTATCCCGTATTGGGGAACTCCCAGACTCTCTCTCACATATAAGGGCTTGGCAGCCCAGGAGTCCAGCTGGAAGAAAGCATAATTTACTGGCTCTTCACCGCACAATCCCTTTTGTCGTTCTTCCCCCTGAAGGAGCCCCTATCCCTCCAATCCCATTTGTACCCCATAGAGGAGATCTGATAATGGTCCTGGCAGAGCTGTGGCTTTTCATAACTTCTGGCAGGGGCCTCGCTGACCCATAACAGGGCTACACACATGATTTCTTCTCATACTGTCTTTGTAAATTGACCATGGTTAACCTTACGGCCCTAATCAGATCAATCAGAATAACATTTCTTTAGCTGCTGCATGCTGGCAGCCTCCTGGGCTGAGGCGTGACTCAGAGTCAGGCTTGGATACTGAAGGCAGATTTTTGAATTTCCAGCACTCTCAGATTTCCTCCGCTTTTATCACAGTTGGTGAGCTTTGTACGGCCCCTGTTTACAGCCATGCAAATTAGCCTCAGCTGGAGAGAAATCAGGTCAGACCTAAATGAAATCAACTTCTGTGCCAAAAGGTATTTTATAAAAAATTGTCCTGGGGTCAAGCTAGACAATGCAAGGAAGCAGTGGACAGTTCTGTCTGGTGTAACCTGAACTCTTGGCTTGGCCTCTAGACCCTGGACACTGCTGAGAGATGGAACGAGGGACCCTATTAGCTCCATGGGGACTCAGCAGGCTCACACACACACATTTTTGTCAAGTAAGAGGACTCTGAGGAAGGCAGGACTGTATCTTCGAAGGAAAAGCTATTGAGTTTGTAAGGCAGATCTGTAGCACATCCCTTTGCTCATGAGACTTTATGAGGTCCAAGTTCATGGCTTGATCCTGCTCATGTACCTGTATACAGTCAGCTTGAAGTCAGACATGTGAAAGTGTCCATGTACGGAAATGATCTACGCTGCATCTGGAAAGCATCTTAAGCAACATCCATTCCAGATGCCATGTTAGCTACAGAAACTGAGGCCAAAGAGGTTTTACGGCTGCGCTTACAGCAACTATGAGCTGGTTCTCTTCAAGACAAGACTCCTCATCTCCTGATCTTCATTGGCCAGTTCTTTCCATCCTATCTCCAGTCCTCTGACACCTCTTTGTACCTCTGACACACACACACACAAAATGTGTTTATTTAAAAAATAATTCTTCAATGCATCAAAACCTCTTAAAACTGGGGTTTACTAAATTCATAACAATCATTCCCTTGGGTACACATATCTCTAATCCCAAACACCCACACAAGATGCTGATAGTTAAGGCATCTTGATCTGCTCGACTCTGCCTGCGGCTGAAAAGGAAAGGTGTCAATCCATGTATGATTTCCTGATTGATCTGCTCTCTAGTAGGTAAAAGAAGAATCTGCAAAGCAGAAGCAATGATGTGAATGTTGGAATTAATTTCATTACCGTTTGTTCTTTGCCAGATAAATAATCTGAGACTCAGAGAACTGAAAGGATTTGCCCAAGATTTAGTAGTTGCTTCGGATCAGACCTAGAACTAGAACCAGGTCTCCTCATGTCAAGCCAAGGGTTCCTTCACTTTGATGAAATACATCATGCTAATTTAAAGTCAGAATTCAGAGTTAAATGTAGACAGTGTGTCAAGAGCACAGGGTTGCTGCTTGATGAATTTCTTTGCTCTATCTCTTATAAATTGTTTGACATTGGGCCAGTTATATATCCTCTACCTTCCACTTCTCATCTACAAAATGAGAATGATTACAGCAATCATTTCCCTGCTTTGGGAAAGATTAATTAATATATGTTGAGGACTTTAAAAAAAAACACAACCCATTTCCATAGCATTGGTTATGAGCATTATTACTGTTAATAAGATTATTTGATATCTTCAAATGAAAGATGCTAAATAAATTTAGGGTAACTAGCATTTATCTCTGTTCATACTAAACAATTAAGTATTTGTGAGAACATGTGCAAAGAGTTTGTTTGACTTTTGTGTATACTGGAAATATGTTCACTGTGTAAGTAATTACAGGTTCAGTTTTATGGGTGTCCTCGTAACTTAGATTTGGTAGGCCAGCAGGGGAGTGAATACTTCTAGACAGATAAGCACGCATAACAGACCTTTCCTTAATCGTGTTATAGCCTTACTTACATCTAGCTTGAAACTAGAGGCTGGAGTAGCTACCTCCACCGTCAAGGCAAGTGCTGGCCTTAGGAAAAGCCTGTTGCTGCTCTTGTTATGTACTATAGAGACAGAACGAACTCACACTGACCCTCCACTGAATTTTCAGAGTAAATTTCACAGGTGACGACTGCCCAGCTTTCTCCCACCAAGCAGCTGGTGGATCCAAACCACATGCTTTGGAGCTGGCAGTGCAACTCCTTACCACTAAGCCGCCAGAGATCCCTTAGAAAAACCCAGGAAAGGATAAACGAATAAAGCCCAAGAAAATGTCAGCAATACTAGACAGCTCTGCTCTACTAGGACAAAGGATGAATCTTCAAAAGAGAATCAAGTATTTGAAATGATTCTCTCACAACATATTCTATACAGTCCAATCAACTTCTCGCTGTTTTCCAATTGTAAAACTAAAATCAACCCACTGCCATCAAGCCACTTCCTATAGTGATCTGACAGAACAGAGTAGAGCTATCCTATAGGGTTTCCAAACTTATCATCTTTATGGAGGCAGAATTTCTTATCTTTCTCCTTCAGAGCAGCTGGTAAAGTCACACCTCAGACCCTTCTAGTAGCATCTGAATGCTTAACGACTGTGCCAGCAGAAAGTCACTCGAACTCCTCGCTGCTGAGTCAGAGCTCACTCACAGCTGAGTCTCCGGTGGGTTTCAAGATGCTGTGAGTCAGACAGGAGGAGACTGCCATCTTTCTCCCTTGGAGCAGCTGGTGGACCCAAACCGCCAGAGGGGTGCTGCCTTTCAGTTAAAATGACAAGTTCTTAAAGGACAGCATCACTGGAATTCAGACTTCCTTGTTGTTGCTGTGCTCTGTCGAGTCAGAAACAATTCATAGCGGACCCTATTGTGAGTTCAGTGGCTATAAATTGCACTGGAGGAAAATGCCCATTTTTCTTTTTCTTTTTTTTTAATACTCAGATTTTAATGAAAGTTTACAGGAAAGTTAGAGTTTTATGCATTTATTGCCACACATTTTCCTCCTCATCCATCTCCAGTTCACTTAAAAAACCACAACACACAATTCATTCATTGTTACATAATTTCTTCCCTCCCCCAACCTCTACTACACCCCCACCAGTCCACTTTGCTATGCACCTCTTACTCTGGACTGTTGTCATACAAATAATTCCTAATCATATATTTCTTTTACGCAGTTCTTTCCTTCATGTGTTCCAATGCAGTGTGCATTATTTATCTCCTCTTTTCTTAGTTTCCCCACCCCCACCCCATGTCAGTCCTGTTTTATAACAGTGTTATGCCATATTTAACCTTTTGTGACTGAGGTTATTTGACCCAGGATAATGACATCAGGGTTGGAGTAAGACTGAGAAAAACTAGATAGATTATGTGTACTGCATTGAAACAGATGAGGGAGAAAAAAGTTTAAAAGCAATATATGATAGGGTATTATGATTATCACAGGAATCCAGAATTAAGGTTGCATAGTGGAGTGCATTCGGGGCGGGGGGATTGTATACCAACGAAGAAGTTTATCTTTTGCTTTTTGAAGAGAGGAGCAAACTGGGGGGAGAGAGGTACAGAAAAAAGTGCAACAATGAATGAATGGAAATTCATAAAGAAACCAGAGCAGCCACCCAAACAGATATATGCACACTCATGTTTATTGCTGCATTATTCATGATAGCAAAGAGATGCAAGCCACCCAAGTGCCCATCAACAAATGAACAGATGGAAAAACTATGGTGTAGTCACATAATGGTATACTATGCAGCACTGATAAACAAGGAACTCATAAAATATTGCCCATATTTCTTTATCCAAGCAGTGGGGGGATTTAAACCAACGTGCCTTTGGGTTGGTAGTGCAATTCCTTATCACACAGTCATAAAATTCCCCCTTTTTCTAGATAGGGAAGTGGGGAGGGAAGTGTGAGTGTGGTATATTTGTGGGAATTCTAGAATCAGTCCCAAAGGACTATATCCGACCCTCCATACATCATCTATGCGCTGAAGTAAGTAATCCTACTAATGATTTCTTCATCTACTAATACACACAAGCCTTTCTGATGTTCATTTGGCTTCCAGTACTTTGTGTGGAAAATTTGCTGTGAAATTTGCCCTTCTAGGTCACAATAAAGAGGTTTAGTGAGACTGAAGATGGTGTTGAGGTGCAGTTACTCTTATCTAGGGACTCAATTTCTGTGCTAAGGGACAGAAGCTAATTTAACTTTTGATCTCAGCATTCAAAGGTGCCCTCTTGTGGTCAGGGGTAGTAATGAGCAATCTCATGGCAACTCCAGCGGCTTTGTGTATAAATCACAATTATGTTACTATTTAACAGCCTATATGAGAAATATGCGTAAGAACTCCAAAAATAATATTCTGATTTAACATTCTTAAATAATCATTGATATCCTTACTCAACAAACTCTAATCACCTTAAAAAAAGTAAGCAAATAAGTAAAAGTACAACTTAATTTTTTTGGCTCTTATTTCCAAATATAATTTACAGGTGCATTTTGTTGTTGTTGTTGTTAAATTCATGCTTGTCATAGAATAGAAGCTCCTGCATCCCTGATTAAGTTTGGCCACACAAGGTCCTTGAATTTGTGGAATATAAAATCCAGGATCATTCCAATTATGGCTCAAGAAGTCTGTTGTTGCTATTGTTTGGTGCTGTTGAGTTGAGTACAACTCATAGTGACCCTATGAACAAAAGATCTGAAACTAGTGCTGGCCTGAGCCGTCCTCATACTTCCTGACACACAAGAGCCCATTGCAGCAATCACCTTGTCAATTCACCTGACTGAGGGTCTTTTCTCTCCTTTGCCAACCCTGCACCCATCCCAACATCATGTTCCTCTCCAAGGAATAGCCCCTCCTAGCAATATGTCCAAAGTATGTGAGGTGAAGCCTCATCATTCTTGCCTCCAAAGAGCACTTCCGGCCTCACCCTCTCCAAGACATATCTGTCTGTTCTTTTGGCTGTCCATGGAATGTTCAGTACTCTTCTCCAATACCACAGCTCAAAGGTGTCAACCCTTTCCCAGTCATTCTTATTCATTATCCAGCTCTCAGATGCATAGCAAGTGATTGGAAAAACCATGGCCTGAATCAGATGCACCTTAGTCCTCAAAATGACACCATTATTCCTCAATAATTTGAAGAGGTTCCTAACTGCAAACTTTCCCAATGCAATAAATCTTCTGATTTCCTGACTGCTGGTACGAAACACTGTCAACTGTGGATCCAAGCATGATGAAGTTGTTGACAGATTTGATCCAAATTATTGAGAAGTAATGATATTAGTTTGAGGACTAAGGTGCATCAGGACACGGTTTTTCTAATCACTTTCTATGCATCTGAGAGCTGGACAATGAAGAGGTATGACAGAAGAAGAATTGATGCCTGTGAGCTGTGGTGTTGAAGTGCACTAAACATCCCATGGACGGTCTGTACACAGTTACCAATCATCCTATGACCATTTGCTAGTGTAATAAACATAATAGCAAGCTATTTCATTCACTTCTACAGATGACATCTCTGAACCCAACCACTCATCTTGCAAAGTCTTGAGGAGTCAGTAAGGATGATAAACTCATCCCTATTTCTGGGGAGAAAATAATGCAAAACTCACACTTTTACCAGGGCAGTCCTGAAGAAATATTTTTGCCCCCAAATCCACTGTGCTCTAATTGATTCCAACTCAAGACCCCATACAGGAGAGTGGAACTGTCCCACGGTGGTTCCAAAGCTGTATGTCTTCATGGGAGCAGACAGCTCCACCTTTTTCTGGTGAAGTGGATGATGGATTTGAACTATTGATCTTACAGTTAGTAGCTGAATATCTTAGCCACAGCATACAGAGAATCCCTTTTTCTTTGTAAATAAACAATGAAATTATACAAAATTGGAAGGCAACAGGTTATGAAAACACTATAAATTTCTTTCCAGGCTTTCAAACAATGTTTTCTCTCCACCCTTCTCCTTTCCCCAATAAACTGAGACATGAAGTCTGTGATTCAAAAATAACAGCTATGACCTTTGCCAAAGTGACCAAATTACAGTCAATGCTGAAGACTTTTGGCTCCAAAAAGTTTCAACAGACTCGTATCTGCAGAGCTGTCATACTCCCCACCCCCACCTACCAAATTGCTCAGGGAATAGGGACATCTCATTAATTCTTAAGACGCATGTACTAAAAGGGGGGGGGGGAATCTTTTACATATCATACAAGGGAGAAAAAAAACAGACAGATGATTTCTAATGCCAAGTGAGATCTTGGCATCTCAAGAGAGGAGAAATACTGGCAAGTCATGCTGATTTTCTGAAAGTTGTTGGGCAAGCTGAGAATATAACTAGAAAGTTTATCAAAATGGCTGCTTCCTTCACAGGCACCAGGAGCAAGACTCTCAGACAATAAAGGGATATACCGGGCTCCTGATCAAGGTGCTGACCTACCTTTCCCATGATAAAATATAACTCAGAAATCAGAATTATGAAAATAGTAACAACGGAAGTTCTTATTCTGTAGTGCAAAAAGACTATGTAAGCCAACATGGGGTGAACTGTTAGACGTCTAAATGTGTCATTAAGGAACATTATAGAAACAGGGATATTCTAGAGATTACTATTTGCAAGCAGTTTCATGAATATACAAACTAATGCTCCAGGACCCTCATAAACCATATCAACAGTTTTCCAGAATTTCTTTCCAAATCTTTTCCACTATTTCATAAACTGAGAGATCAGGCAAAGCTCCAGAGGATATTCACTTTACCACTATCATTTCTTTTTAGCTATATGAAAATCCTGTGAGGAATTGTTACTCTCAATTTTAGAAAACAAAGCTAAGCATGGGTAGGTAAAATGGATTGTTCTAGAAGTTCTAAGAGAACAATCAGGATTCAGTACCAAGTGTGAGTGGTGCCTCCACAGGCCCCTGCTCTGATCTCTAGCTGCAAACATCTATACTTGTAGTGGCAGAGTTGATGTCCCAAACAGATGGCATCTGCTGAAGTATAAATGTATAACAATAGCATGCAATTAATTATAAACACCATTGCTTTAGTGTTGAGATTCATAGGGCTCCTCAAAGACAGAAAATTGTCCCATAGGATTCCTGAGCTAGAAATACACATGGAAGCAGACTGCGTCTTTCCCCTATGGCATAGTTGTTGAATTCAAACCACTAACCTATCAACTAGCAGCCCAACACTTAGTCCTTTCTACCATATATGAAAACTCAAACGTGCTGTCATTCAGTTGATTCCAACTTGCTTATCAAGTTGACAGCAAGCCTTCAACCGGTTTCTGAGGAACAAGAGGAGAGAGCCCATCTTCCTCTCACATTGCTGCTGGTGGGTTTGAATAGCTGGAGACAAGTGGTCTTTTGATCAGCAGGGCGAGAACACACAATCATGGCTCTGTAACTTACTTTGTTGGTGGCTGCTGGTGGCTGTTGGTCAACTCTGACTCAAAGCAACTTTGCATACAACAGGTTGAAATCTTGTTGTATTTGTAATAGCTATTATTCCAAATAGAGTTGATAGAGCCAAAGAAAATAACAAATCTGGAGCAAAATCAAAAGAGCCTTTGGTTGCAGTTATGTGAAAAGTATGGGGTTTTTTAATCTTCATTAAAATATTTAGATTCTTTTAAAGACTGAAGAGAAAGTCGGTGACCTAGTCCAGAGGAAAGTCCCCTGCTAACTAAAAGGCTGTCCCTCTCTGGAAGTTTGAATTCACCTGCTATTCTGAGGGGGAATAAAGATGAGCAATCTCTACTCAGGTCATTTAGTCTCAAAAACCCGGTGGAGGATCATCTACAAGTTAGTTCTGACTCAATGGTAAAGAGTTTGAGGTGTTATTTTTTATTTTTTAAGTTGGAAGGCTGTAGAATACTGGATAGTTCACAATATGAAAAAATATTTGTTTGCATAAGTACAATCAATTATGTGTTATCAGTGATGTTACTAATGGCTAGTCTCAAAAGAGTCAATCATACTAACACGAATTACCATCAAATTAACAGTATGTCATTTAAATAAAGCGACCATGGACCTATTTTCTGAGGCCCTTGCACATCCACTCACTGTGTTCAGTGTAATCAGTGGCTTCCCAGTTAATCTCATTCGATCTCATTTGCTCACAGGCAAACCGTGACAACTGAATGAAATGATCAATACAGCTCTAATTCTTATTGTTGTTGCTATGTACCACTGAGTCAGAACTGACCCTTAAATGACCCTCCAGTGGGTTTGCAGAGGCAGTAAACTGCATGCGCGAAGATGGTCCGTCTTTCTCCTGTGAAGCAGCTCGTGGACTTGAACTGCATACATGATATTATAAAGCCAGATCATCACCCCGTTGCAATTGGGTTTGTACGTGAGCACACACAACAATTACACATATACTTACATAGAGATCTACCTACACATGTAGTTAATGTTGGTAGCTGTTGTTAATTCTATCTCACAGCAGCCCTAGGTATGCAAAGTAGAATGGATCAACAGGGCACTCATGGCGATTGCCAGGTCTATCTTTGAAGGCAACTCTCAGTGGGCTCTAATCCCCATCTTTTGGCTAGTAAGAGAGTGTTACCACTCAGAACTCATTACCATCAAGTAGGAGCCAACTCATAACTGACCCTTCACTGGGATCCCAGGCTTGTAGATCGCATGGGGCGAGATTACCTATCTTTCTCCTTGGGAACTGCTGGAGGACTTGAATCTCTGGAGAAGTGCACCCTTTGGTTTAGCAGAACATCCTTATGGAGGAAGGCAAGGCAGTCATAGCTATTTCCCTGACAGGGTTACTCTAAGTCAAGGCCAATAATGGTAACGTTAAACACTACTAGAGAAGTTTAAAACAGTACACAACTTCAGTAGAATCTTGAGCATGCCAGTGGCAATTATAGTTGTTTATGAAGTAAAAATGTGGAATGAGCAGAAGGATAATGTCTGGCTCCATTTAAGTATGTGCACATATATCCTTCAATGTTGACTGAGTTCCTGTAGCCAAGATTCAAAAAGTGGGATTTTGTCATTTCTAACATAGATAGTTCTTTCTCTACTTGGCCATTTAAAAATTGAACAAGCAAACAAAACATATGACAAAGGTTATTTGCCACATGCTTTCCTAATCATCTAAGACTGGAACCATTTTCTGTTTAAGCTTCAGAAACCCAATGAAGAGTTAGTTATGAGTTGGTTCCTAGTCAAAGACTGTGTGTGTGTGAGAGAGACAGACAG
This sequence comes from Elephantulus edwardii, assembly GCF_000299155.1. NCBI lineage: Eukaryota > Metazoa > Chordata > Mammalia > Macroscelidea > Macroscelididae > Elephantulus > Elephantulus edwardii. Next base: position 15,725,897 of record NW_006399776.1, read on the forward strand.
AGACAGAAAGAAAGTGGGGGGGGGGGCTAGCTGCTTATAACCTGAAAAATTCACTTTCATTTTCATTTCAAGGGAAAAGAAAACAAACATCGGACCCTCAGAATTAATCTTGATGTTGAAAATCTGGCCACCACATAGTGAAAGTTCATAGGAGGGAGTTTGGAGTTTTATGGTGTTGATTCATCATTTTCGTTAAAATCTAAAACATCAGCCTTAAGGTAGGCTATAGAATTCACTGAAAACTGTAAGCAGCCTCGTAATGGCAATGCACAATTCATCCAGTAGATTTCTGTCCTCACTTCAAAAATTTTAAAAAGGATTACACATGCACATAGACTCTACAGAGAAACCTTACTGCTCAGTAAGATTTGGGAGTTCACATGAAGGGTATTTTTCCCCCCTCAGACAGAGAAACAAAATAAACACATGAAGCACTAATTGCTTTCGTTAAATCCTTTGTTTAACAGGCAAACAATTATGAGATAAAAAATAAGAATAAATAACCAAGTCCTTTGATGTTTTAAGAACAAATACTTGTATGTTTTTAAACCAAATACTCATTCATCAAAACAGAAATAATTAGTTTTGTGAGTAAGCAGCATGTTACCATGCATTCAAAGAGAAATAGAGGGAATACCAACACTCAAAGGAGGACCAGAGGGGGGAAAGCAAGCTCACTGTGATACCGCATAAGAAAACATTCAGTGGCATTTCTCATTAATCAAAAGTCTTCTTGGAAAAGGCGGGCTTTAGAAGACAGAGTCTCCCTTTTTTCTTCAGATAATCTTCTTTCCCTACTGATGGCTTTTAACAAGTGAGCTTCACTACAAGGCACCCTCAACCCCATCTTATGTGAATCTCTTCTCACTTAACTTCTTGACTGTATCTTACTGTTTCATTAGAAAAACTCAAATTTGTGAAATACATGGGATCTTCAAATATTTGTTCTAATATTTAATTATTATTGAGATCATATTTTCCTTGTAAAAATCCAATCCAAATAAATTTGAAAGGTACAAACCATTGATCAAATTTTCATTCGTAATTCAAATCAATGGGAAGTTCTGATTTGATTAGTAGAAAATTTCATTTGGATTTGGGGTTTTTATGTTTTCACTGTAAGTTTGCAATTGCCTTCATTAACATAGAAGTAACTGAGGGATCATCCAAGCAATGAATTCCCATGGTATGATTTAAGAGGTAAGTATTAATGGAAACCATAAACTTCAAAGCACTTCCTCAAACACTTATGGATTTGACTTTCTCAACATTCCGGTGCTTCAGGGAGACTCAGATATTGTTAATCCTCTTTTACAGAAAAAGGAAAATGTCATAGTCTAGAGAAAAAAGATTGGTTCACACAGCAAGACAGGAGCAGAACTATGTTTTCCTGTAGCTCTGCATCTATCAAATCCATCTATCAAAACACTAATTCAAAGAAAGAACACCAGTGGCAACAACAAAAACGAAATCAAGAGCAGCTATTATTGGTTGAAGGCTGACTAGATGCCAAAAACTATGCTGAAGGTGGCATTTATACAACTCCATTTAATCATCACTTAGAATAGCAGTATGAATAGACAGCATTTTATGTTATGGTTAAAGGACTAGGACACAGAGAATGAAAGAATGATACTCAGGTCTCACAAGAAGTAAGTTGTAGAATAGCGACTTAACCTCAGTTCTAAATCCTTGAGAATCTTCAACCTGCTCTCTGAGCTGATGGTTCTCAAATACTGAGCCATCACATCTTTGTGGACAATTCTCAAAGAGACCTTCCGTGAATACTTAATTTAAAAATGTATCTCCCTCATCTTTACTCACCCCAAGCTGATCCTCCTTACCCTTATTCACTCGATTATTTACTACTTTTTTTTATGTCATAAATACACTCAAATGCTTAGATCATTGCTGTCCGGTTAGAACTGACTGGCAGTCTATCCTCTGTTGGGTTTCCAAAGCTGTAAATCACATGAAAAGAGAATGCCCATTAGTTTCCCGAGGAGGCATGGTGGATTTGAACCACCAGACAGGCCTGGGCCTTGTGTTAGCAGCACATGACGAAAATGTTTTGCATCTGCGCTACTTAATACAGAATTCAGTAGTCACAAGAACAATTCTTGAAATGTAGGTAGTGCAAGTGATGGGCTGAAATGTTATTATTTAAATTTAAATCATCACATGTGACTAGTAATTATTACATGAGATAGTGAAGGCCTAGAATAATGCCTTGATGTTGCTGTTATGTGTCGCTGAGTCACCTGTGACTCAGAGCGACCCTATGCATAACAGCCCTAAACCCTGCTCTATCCCTTGCCAAACTTACTGTCTCCAACACACCTATGCCCATTACCCCAGTGACTGAAGAGTCTTCCTCTCCTGCGCTGTCCCTCCACCCTCCCAAGCATGACCTCCCTCTCCAAGGACTGATCTCACCATGCAACATGTCTAAAGTATGTCAGATGAAGCTTCAGAATCCTTGCCTCTGAGGAGCAGCCTGGCTTCACCCTCTCCAAGACAAACTTGTTTGTTCTTCTAACAGTCCGTGGTATATACAATACTCTTCTCCAGCACCAAGGCTCAAAGGCATTAACTCTCCTTCTATCACCCCTAGTCACTGTCCCCCTCTGATGCATAGCAAGTAATTGCAAAGACCATGGTCTGTATCAGGCACACTTTAGTTTCCAGACTGACATCATTGTTCTTCAGTACTTTGGAGACCTCTCTGACAGACTTACCCATTGCAATTTGTCTTTTCATTTCCTAGCTGCTGGTACCAAGAGTGTTGGTTGTAAAGCCAAGCAAACATAAACTGTCAACAATCTTAATATCTTCACTATTTTTCATGATGCTGCCAATTGGACCACTGGTAAGAATCTTTGTTTTCTTGATGTTGAGCTTCAACCCATATTGAAGGCTGCAGTTCTTAACCTTCTGCAGGTGCTTCAGGTCCTCCCCAGTTTCAGCAAGCAGGATTGTGTCTTCTGCATAAAGCATATTGTTAATGAGACTACCTCCAATCCTGATGCCACACTTCTCATAGAGTCCAGTTTCGCAGATAATCTGTTCCCCATATAGACTGAAAAGATATGGAGATAAGAGAAATCCTTGAAGCAGACCCTTCCCAATTTTGAACCAGGCAGTGTTTCTTTGCTCTATTCTGAAAACTGCCTTCTGGTCCAAGTATAAGTTTCACATAATCACTATCAAGTGTTCTGGGATTCCCATTCTTCTCAGAGTCAACCACAGCTTATTGTGATCCACACACAGTCAAAGGTCTTTGCATAGTCAATGAACCACAGATATTTCTCTGGTACTCTCTGCTTTCAGCCAAGATCCATCTAACATTAGCTATAATATCCCTAGTGCCACAGACTCTTCTAAATCCACTAAATCCACTTCTTCTAAATCCACTCCTAAATTCAGTTTTCTGTTGATGTACTGTTCCAGTTGTTTTTGGATAATCTTCAGCAGAATATTGTTTGCATGTGATTTAAATGATACTGTTCAATAATTTTCATACTCTGTCTGATGACCTTTCTTTGGAATGGGAACAAATATCGATCTCTTCCAGTCAGTTGGCCAGGTGACTGTCCTCCAGATTTCTTAGCACAACTTGGTGAGCACATCCAGGGCAGCGTCTGTTTGTTGAAATATGTCAATCAGTATGCCATCAATTCCTAGGGCCTTATTTTTTGCCAATTCTTTCAGAGCAGCTTAAACTTCTTCCTCACCACACTGTTTTGTGAAATTCTTCTGTGTCTACCATTTTCCTTTGGTACAATGACTCAGTATACTCTGTCTTTTTTTTTAATGCTTCCTGGATCATTTAATATTCTATCCAAAGCATCCTTAAGTATTGATGTTGCTGTTATGTGTCGTTGAGTCACCTGAATTTGTTTTTTCAGTGCCTTCAGCTTAAGAAATGCTGAGAATGCCTAGCAAAAATAAATCTGATATTTGTTAAGTGAGTAAACTTATAAATATATGAGCAAGATCTATTTTCCATATAGAGACTAATTTCCCCAAATAGAAGTTAAATTGTATATTTTTTTCCTTCTGTAATAAATGACTATACAAAGGCTAAACTAAAATTAAATTAAGAAAATCCTATGGAAATTCAAGTGAAATCACCTAATTAGCATATGCAAAATTCTCAATGTAATCTCAAAATTCAGTGTTCCTTTGTACCACTATGACTCAAAAACTTTTAAAACTTTTTCTAAAAACAGAGAGAAAATAAACTAGGAGCACATAATGAATTCCCATATAGGAAAAAATGACATATAATTACAACTGTTATTATAATCATTCAATACCTTTTTGACCTTGTTTTTTTTCTCGTAAGTCTCTGACAGGGGTTTTTTCTTCTGCTGAGTTGTGTCTTTGGAGAATAAATACTCAAATTCACTAGTATCCCGGATATCAGGTTCTTCTAAGGAATCCCATAACGTTGGTGTTGCATTTTGGCTTAAGAAAAAAAATAATAAGATACGCTTAAGACCCCAAATAGGAGACACTACCGCATAGTAAGTTTTTTTCCAACTCATTTTTAAAAACACATCAATTCCTAATGGCACTTAGAAAAAGTATCTTTTCTCATTATAAATTTCTTTTTAAAAGTAAAAATTTACTGTAGAAATTTTAAGAAAACATGCATTCATAAAACACAGAGGTCAGTAGATATAATCAATGAAAGAGATCTAGAAAATTCCATGGGACAAAACATCCTAGGATTCTGACTATGGAGGTCACACACACACTTCTGTCTGCATTTCCATGATGACAAAAAGAGGCATCAAGTAAACCCAAAAAAGAGAACCAATTTTCAAATATTGATGGAATATTTTTAAACAGACTGAACATGGGGTATTAATGTAACAACAACATGGATTTCCCTGATGATAGAAGGAGAATTTATGCCTTCAAGCTGTGGTGCTGGAGAAGAGTGTTGAATATACCATGGACTGCTAGGAGAACAAACAAGTTCATCCTGGACAGGGTGAAGCCAGGCTGTTCTTTGGAGGCAAGAATTCTGAAGCTTCGTCAGACATACTCTGGACACATTGCAAGGTGGGATCAGTCCTTGAAGAGTGGAGGGGCAGCACAGGGGAGGAAGACCCTCTATGAGATGGACTGATTCAGTGATAGGGATAATGGGGGAAGGTGTGTCAGAGGCAGTGAGACTGGCACAGGATAGAGCAGGGTTTAGGGCTGTTGTACAAAGGGTCGCTATGAGTCCTAAGTGACTCAACAGCCCATAGCAACAAAAATAACTTAAACATCACTGAAGAAGGTAAATTTTGAATGGGAAAGAGAGATGGTTAATTTAGGAATATGGTAAGAGCTGTTAGTCTGAGCTCATGAATGTTCCTGGCAGCTAAGGAGTAGATGTGCAGAAAGTGATAATGCTATTCACAGAACAGCCTGCTTGAGCCTGTCCCAGTGCTCACGCACCTGTACTTCTTGGCCCCAGCTTTTATGCCAGTATGACTAGTGTTACAATTCATTCATCATCTGGAATAAATTGGCTTTGGAATCAGGTTGAGCACCTCATTATTATTTATAAAACTGTTTCTGTGCTTACTCCTAAGGTTAAACAAAATCCTCGGGAGGACCATCTCTCCGTGAGTGAGTTGGGGGCAGCTGGCATTTGGTGGGGCAATACCAAACACCTCTGATGATGGGGAATCTGGCATAACGGTCAACTGCTTTCTGAACACTGAATGTAGCGTTCTAGCTCCAGTGAAAAAAGAAGAAAGGACGTCTGGAAGAGGAGGAATATGGATAGGAAAAAGAAGAAAATACTAACTAGGAAGTAAAGAACCTGTCTGTGAGGATTTATTTTTGTTCAATTAAATAATAAGTATTCTAGATAAAAGATAAAACTTGAAATGTGGTCTAAATGTATGAAAGCAGTACGTTATTCCTGGTCTCCAGAAGGTCGAAACATATGTGACCATTATACAAAATGTTTAACCCTTTGGGTGTATGAAACATTAACCATCACTTTACCTACTTTCAATGGCAAAATTACATTTACTTTTTGAATGAATAATACCATAAATTAATAATACCCAGAATCTGTAGATCAATGAAATTGAAAAGAAGTAGCAGTGCTTACAGGTGTAAAATATTGTGAGGACTCATAATAATCCAGGTATTATATATGGCAAGAAGAGGACATGTCAAAGTCTTCATAAATGAAGTAAGGAAATCTCACTATTCTAATATTACAAACTCAGACTCACGGTTCACCACATGTTCACTAAGCTTGGCTTTCCTGATGTCCTGGGCTGGGAAGGTTATGCACATTCATCTACTTTTCAGTTTGCACAATGGTGATGTCTTAGGTGAAACCAATTAAGAGTTTGAGTATTCAATTGTTTCCCTTCTCAAAATGGCAAGCCACGTAAAGAAGGGGAAATGCAGACGGTGATTAATTATCTCCAGCTTGCCTCTCTAGCACACTGAATATGGGGAGAAGGGCCCATATGTCCCAGAGGGACTATTACATAGTTGCTGTGGTCTACAGTGTTCACTGCATGAGGTCTCAAGAGTACTAGAGTGCGGACGGCCTAGCGGGCTGCAGGTGTGGGACTGCTCCATGCTGTAGAATCCTCGAATCGAGGGCTGACAGGTGGAACCTATCAGATCGGACTGACTGCACACTAATTTGAGAACACTAATAAGGGAACATGACTCAAAATAAATATCTGTGAAATTCTTTCTGGAAAAGTGTCATTAGAGTTTTGAACAGGAAAAGAGGTATACTAATGCTTTAGTTAATAGTGGGAGCGATTTCAAGATCATCTTGTGGTTTGGGTTGTATTTTTTTTGTTTGGTTTTTTTTGTGTGTGTGTGTGTGTGTGTTTGTTTGTTTTTTATGCCATTCTTCTGGGAAATTAAAAAGTATCAAGATTTTCCACAAATAAACTCTTTCTTTTTGGTAAGAGAAAAGGGGATGCATATGCATAATCAACTTAGTTCACAATACATCTAGTGTTAAGGTATTCCCACTCCTATAATGATTTCCAGTTGTTCTATAATTGTCAATTGCATGTTATTTTGTTCAATATTCTTCCTGCCCCCAAGGAAAGTTTTACATAGATTGAAAAAATTTACTTCCACACCTTGATTTGGAGAGTAAGTTTAAAAATGGGTGTGTAAAAATATGTTCTCTATTTGTTGTTCATTGCAAATGAATAAACTTTACAACTAGCAAGTGGCCACAAAGCAACTCAATATATTTCAATTGTCTTCCCATCAGACACAGAAATGAGGCAGAATAAATCAGATGCAAATAAGTTTGAGTCAGGATGTTGAGCCACTTAATTCTGGTTCCGAAAATTTGCATTTAAACCAAAAAATACTGAATTTGAATCTACTTGCAGATCTTGTTAAATTGTAGATTCAGTATATCTAGAGTGGAAGTCTCTAGATATCAAGAGTATATCCAGAGTGGAAGTTCAGACCTCTGGTAGCCTGGTGGCAAGAAGCTATGCTGCAATCCCAAAGGCACACAGTTTGAGACAATCTCCTCCCATGTGCTGGATGGTCAACTATGGGTCGTCTCCAGTTCTGTGGTACACAACCGCAACAGAATGGAAACACAAATTTTCAAAAAGAAGGAGGAGGAGGGCTTAAACTGGACCAAACTGGTTTAAAGGTCTAATTTGAACACAAGTTTCCAAACAACCATGTATCTTGATACCTTACACATCCAATTTAAAAACCTATACAAATGTAAAATGCTTGTTGGCTATGCATATATATCAACACTTTCTCTGAAGAAATAAAGGGCCTAAAGTGCATTTAGCAATTAGGGGAATCAGTTTAAGTGGAAATAATTTATATTTTAAAACTATCCTCTATCTTGTAAAGTTAATTGCTTGGCCATGCCTGGTTCATTCAGTTAAAAAAAAGAAAATTACACATATATCTGTTATATATCCTGCACATAGCACTGATGACATCACAATCGAAAGACAATGAACCACAAAGAGATACTGTAATAATGTTCAATAAGTTGGTCACATAGATTTGGGTGCAATTTGTTTATAATTACTTACTAAATGCAGAGATTTTGAAGAAGGCATCCATTAAGCCTTCACTTTGATCTAGCTCATAAAACGGAACATTTATCTTACAGAAGGATCTAAGACTAAACATATAATGAAAAAAGGAGAAAATGGGATCGAGATAGACATTATCCCTGGCATACTCCAACCATGTGTATCCAAAGCACTCACTCAACGAGTGAATATTGAGCTGGGAGGAATAAAATGTCTCTTGGGGAAAAATTCTGAGAATTCGGCAGCTGTGAAAGGGCCAGGGGAACTTAGTTTACCTCTTATCACTTATTTGTATTCTCGTCCAATACAAAGGCTTCATGGGACAGCTCGGTTCGATGGCTGGCTTCCGGGGACATTGGCTGGAAGAAGACCCAATTCCAAAGAAGAGTCCAGGAGGTGGTGGAGGTGCTAGTCCTGGGAGCGCTGGAGCAGGAGGGGGAGCCCCACTGGTAGACAGAGCAGATAAACTAGGCGGTGGAGGTGGAGGCGGTGGAGGGGGAAGCCCAGCACTTGGAGGTAGGGGCGGTGGTGGAGGCGGTGGTGGGAGCATCTCAGCACTCACAGATGGTGCAGGAGGTGCTGGTGGCAAAGGTCCAAGTCCAGGGGGAAGAGGTGGAGGGGGAGGGATAGGTGCTGACAGGGGTGGCACAGGAAGGGGCGGCGCTGCCTTCGGCTGATTAGTTGAGATGCTTTCCATAGACTGCAGTTGGGAATGGATGTCCTTATTGTCATTTTGGGGAGAAAGCTGACTTAAAGAGGAGATGTTCAGTTTTTTGGGTACTATTTGGTTGCTTCTCATTGTCTTGCTTTCACCTTCACTAGGTTTGAGGAAGGTCTCCCTGTCTGTCTGAATGCATACGTTTCTGTAGGTCTTCGGAGGGCAGTCATCATCGGTGGAGATGGACACATCTTTCCTTTCTTCACACCCTCCTCGCCATCGGTGCTCTAACTCATGCTTAAGATTCTTAATGGTTTCCTCTAGTTTCGCTGTGATCACGGCGTGTTCGCCCCGGATGTGAAAGGCTCTAAGTTCAAACTGGGCCTGGAGAGAAATAAGGGGAAAGAAAGTAAAGAGTTGATAAGGCAAAACAATTATCAGGATTTAAAAATAACCACCATTCATGTGCCACTACCGCAGGGCTCACATAAGTGCAGGGATACATTGACACATTCTTTCGAAAATCCAAAAGGGTATATATTTCACGTTATGAATTTTCCAGGGACTTACATAGTTGGAGTAAAAGCGTAATTTCATACAATCTGAGTTCATGGGGAATAATTACTATGGATTAACGTTTAAAATAAAACTGTTACCTAAGAACTTTCACCCGGTTTTAATATCAAACACAAAACAAAATGTTTAATAAAGGTTTCAGTATGCTAGAAGATCTCTTAACTTTGGGGTTGTGTCTGGAGAAATAAAACTGTAAGGGGAAAAACAGGCTTGAAGAGCTCGCTGACATGGAGTGCAGTTCTCACAGCCATCCTCAGGATGTTTACCTTTATGGGTTTTCTGGTCAGCACAGCAGAAACAAAAGGGGCAGAGGAGCAGTGTGTTTCTTTAATGTGCATTTCTGCATGTGGACGTCTTTAACATTATCTTACCTAAGGTCCCAATGATCAGTGTTTGCATCTGTTTCTTAAACTATAGCAATAAACAAACATTATCAAGTCATATCTAAAGTATGAGGCTATTCAACATCGTTGAGATGTTTCCCTCTTCTACATATCCAGTATTTTAAACTATATTTTATAAGCCATGGAGCTCTGATGACGTAGTATGCAACATGCTGGACAGCAAACCAAAAGCTCAGCAGTTCAAATCCACTACTGCTTCACAGGAGAAAGGTGGGAAATCGCTTCCTGTAAAAATTTACAACCTCAGAAACCCTGTAGAGTCAGAATCTACCCAAAGGCAGTGTGTTTCATAAGACACCAGTCTTGTTCATACATAGTCATTCTTTCAGCTCGCTTATAATACCTTGATTCTAAGGGGTTTTGCATGTTTTAGCAAGATGTTGGTGCACTGCCTAGCATTCAGAGTTGCTTAACTTACTATAGTTAACTAGAAATCAATCGAATGCCTGAGTTTTTAAAATCCTATTTAATAGCAATTAAGTTTTGATGAATTTATTTAAATTATGCCTCCTTCATCACATTAATAACTCCATGAGATGTAATCAGTGATGGCAGTATTTGTCTTTGCTTGTGTATCCCAGAGGTGGGCACAGCAATCATGCACATTAACTATATGGATGAAACCCACTGTGATGAGCCTGGTCAAGTTCATTTCTCCAAGAGTCATCCCATGGCTAACCAAGACTTTCTTCACCTATAATTTCAGCTCACAAATACTGAAAATTAAAGTATAAACAAGTACCAATTCCTTTTATATTGGAAGAAATAAGGTAGTTTGTCATTTGAAATAATATTTGTTGTACTGTTTTTGTTGTTGTTGTTGTACTATTTTATGATTTAGGATCAAAAATAGTCTTAAAGCCTATTCAGGCAAGGCAAAGATACAAGAAACTTTCTCCTAAAACTAGATTGCCCTTTTGTATAATACTGATTTTTCACAAGCTGGTTGGTTCCAATTGGACGACAATGAGTTCAAGTTTGTTAGTCTGTATCCCCAAACAGCTGCAAGAAAGAGTATTTAGAGTGTTTTGGTTTGTGCTTGTTAAAACCAAAATCTTGCCCCATGGGGATGAGGCAGTCCTGAGTCAACTCTGAAAGAGTTAGGGAACTCATGGCACCATTTATCTCTCGTATAGCACAGAGGGCTGGCTAGCTGTCTAAGCTCTGGATTAATACCGCCTGGTTTACATCTTGCTTAGCTCTTAGACACGGAAATTGTCCTAAATGTAAAATCAGGTGATGGTGAGCCTTCTCGAAGGCTTTTATAAAGGTAAAGAGGGACAACTCATGCAGAGCAATAGATAATTTGTAATAAATACATGAAACAAATTTTTGAAAATGTTATTTTAGATTACTGTTTGGTGCTAATGAACATGTTTTGAGTGAAAGTTTCATCAATTTGTAATTATAATTCTAAACATCAAATAATGCCCCCTATGTTGGTGCTCAGATGGCCTAGTAGTAAGAAACTGCACTGCGATCCTGAAAGCACGTGGTTCAAATCCACCAGAAGCTCCGTGGGAGTAAGATGGACAGTCTCCTCTCATGTGATAAACTGCATCTGAAAACTACTGGAGGGTCAGCTATGGGTTGATTCTGACTCAACAGTACTCAACCACCACCAACACCAACACCACCTATGTTGAGTGATCTGTATCAAAGTAGGAGAAGTGTAAGCAATCATAATAAATAATGTACTACAAATACAACAGTTCACCCAGCTTTTCCTAAATTGCACTTAACAAACCTCTGAACGTAATTTCAAAAGCCATTCAACTCTGGTGCTGTAGTCTGTAGGGAGCAGTGCTGCTACTCCAAATGTAAATCTCTCTGGAGGTCGGAATGCACCAGAGGTCCCAAAGGAGAAATATGGGCAATCTCCAATGTGATCTACAGCCTTACCAACCCAATGCAATCTCTGAGTCTGCTATGACTGGATGGCAATGAGGTAGACATTCACCTAGGTGATCAGGATGGTATTTGTTTCCCTCACTTTCTATCCTGTCCTCACCTATCCCTTATTGCTACCATGAACTGGTCAAAATTTTAATTTACATTTATTTTAATAAAGTTCTCCTACAGCAAACTCAAACCCTTGGTTGATATTCACAACAAAACTTTCTTCCAAAAAAGGTAAAGATTCAAATGATTTTAATGAAGCAATAAATTTGCCTAGCCCTTAGCTTCTTAATACTGCAAAAAATCTGCAAACACATATTTCCACAGGAAAACGTCACCACCCATCACTTGTATCTCTCGGCATCTACTGAAGCTGGTGTCCATATTTGCATATTCTTTTATGAGCTCAAATATATTTGTTTAGTGCACTAAGAAGATAAATTGAGTAGGTTCTTTAATCTTTCTGTGCCTCCATATCCCATGAGCAAAATGAAGATAATAATAGAATTAACTACACAGAATCATTTTGAATAGTAGATAAAATATGTAAAACTACAGAAGAACATTTGGAGCACATCAAGTGTTATAAAAATTTGCTATCATTACTGCTGCTTCTTTACTGCCTGTCGAATCAGAAAGATCTGTGTCTCCATCACCTTTTTCTGAACTCTGGGCATCTTTCCCAGGACCATGCTCTATCCATGCTGCTCTATTTATCTACAGCAAAAAAAAAAAAATAGATTGTGTTTAGCTGCCATTGAGTTGGCTCCAACTCATGCAATACCATGAACATCTAAACAAAACTCTGTCCACTTCTGCTCAATTGAGCCCAGATAGGTTGTCGTGATAGGTAGTGAATTGGACTCCTGTATTCTATAAGGTTTTAATACACTGATTTTGAAAAGTGGATAGTCAGGTTGTTTGTCCCTGCTCGTCTTCCCCTAGATTCTCCACTGAAACCTGTTCAGTATCATAGCAGTATTAAAGACTCCACTGACCAGCGGGTGATGGCTGCCTATGAGATGCAAGTTGTTGTTAGGTGCCGTGAAGTCACCTATGAACAACAGATCTGAAGCTTGTCCTATCCTGTATCAGCCTCACAATCTCTATCCTGCTCAAGCCCTTTGTGGTAGTCACGTGTTGATCCATCTCATCAAAGATCTTTCTCTCTTTTTTCTGACCCTATGCCTTGTCCAGCATGATTTCTCTCACCAAGGACTACTTCCTCCTGAAAATATGCCATTAGTAAGTGAGATAAAGTTTCATCATCATTATATCTAAGGAACACACACTCTGGTTGCATTTCCTTCAAGACAGACTGGTTTGTTATTTTGTCTGTACATGAGAAAGTCAATAGTCTTTGTAAAAACCACAATTCAAGGGCATTCATTCTTCTGTGATTCTTATTCATTGTCCAACTTTCAAATGCTTAAGAAGCAATTGAAAATATCATGGCTTGGACTGGTGCACCTTAGTCTTTAAATAGATATCCTTGCTCTTTAGAACTTTGGATGGATCTTTGACAGTAGATTTCTCCAATGCAAAATGTCTTTTGATTTCTTGACTTGGATGTTACCATGAGATGCATAGACAAGTCTCCAACATAGAAAGTAAGGATTATGCTACTGAATGACTATTGCCTGAAAAGCAAAAGATATTTTTTAAAAATCCCCTTTAGAATTTCTTCCTCTAGAAAATAAAATCTTGATTTCTGGAAGTGAGGAAGACTTGAAGCCTTTACTGCAGAAAATCAAAGACTTTCAGTATGGAACATCAAGAAAACAAAAATCTCACCACTGGGCCTACAGACAACAACAGAATAGATAGTGAAAAGATTGAAATTGTTAACAATTTTATCGTACTTGTCAATACTCAACACCCTTGATACCAGCACTCAAGAAAGAAAAGATGTGAAACATTAGGAAAATCTGCTGTCAAGGACCTTTCCAAAGTGCTGAAGAGCAAAGTAGTCTGTTTAAAGATGAAAGTACACCTGATCCAAATCATAGCCTTTTCAATTACTTGATAAATATCTTAGAGTTAGATAATGACTAAGGATGACAGGATAAGAATTGATGGCTTTGAGTTGTGTTGAAGAAGTTTACTGAATATCACATGGACTTGAGAAAACAAACAACAAAAAAAACCCCTCCAAATAAATATGTCTTGGAGAAACCCTTATCATGGCAAAAGACATCATGCTTGGAAAGGTACAGGATCAGCAAAAGAGAGCAAGATGATCTGACATAGTATTTGTAACAATTAGCTCAAGTAGCAGGAGTGGCATCCACTTCCTAAACAACAAGCCTCCGGAAACTCTATGAACTTTGAGAAAAGATAGTTAATAGGCTTCAGGTCTTTTGTTCATAGGGTCGCTATGAGTCATGCTCGACTCAATGGCAACAACAAAAACAACACCTCAAGTATATCAGAGATGATGAAGATAACAGAGGATCAGGAAGAGTTCAGATTCATTGGCCATAGGGTCTTTATGAGTTGTAGTTGACAATGAACAACAGCTTTCCCCTATGTTCATCCTACCTCTATTCCTTCATACAGAGCATTGTGAAAAAGCATGGTAACTGACTTACCTACTTTTTCATCTTACTTTGTAGACAATTATAGTTTCCATTTCCACTGCCCTACTAAAATTCCAAAATTTTACTATTAATTTGCTCAGTACTTATCAGTGACTGCTTTCTAGGCCTTATTTGTTACGGTGGATGGTTGCCCAGGTTTTGAAATGCTCTCTCTCCCCCTCTCCCCTCATTTCCTCTTCCTTGTCTTCTCAGTCCTGTCAATCTGTGCCCCTCTTCCTCCACTCGCCCTTAAGTGTTTTCCAGGCATCTTCCTCAGTATATTTTCTTACTACATAATCCATCTCTGTGAGGGAGCTCTGCTGGCCTAGTGGTAAAGAGCTGTGTTGCCAGCCCAAAGGCAGGTGGTTCAAATCTACCAGCAGCTCCATGGGAGAAAGATAGGCAATGTCTTCCTATGCATCCTACAGCACCTGAAAATCTACTGGAGAGTCAGCTATAAATCAGTTACAACTTGACTACATATAAAAATAATCTGAGTGACCTCATTTATTATGCACTGGTCACATGGGTACCTTAATACTCTAATTTCAAGTATCCTCTGGGCTGATCTACCTGTATCTCAATCAGTAAGTCTGGGAGTCTATGTGGCTGACATTGCTGTTGTCAAATTTAAATTTGTTCTTCCTCTAAAAGTCCCTCTCAGAGTTAAGGACATCATCATCCTCCCAGTCATCACATCCAGAAATATGGATCTGTGCTGAATTATTTGCTTGCTCTCGTCCTCTAAATATAATTTGTTAACAAACTCTTATTGACCTGATTGGTCCATATCTTTCCATTTTCATTGCCACAATCTTTCATTGAGTCTTATCAAATGCACAGTATAAGAGCAACCTAATCCCTGACCCCAGTTAAGCAATTGGTTGTAGAGGGATTTTGTAAAAAAAAAATTAATGTAAATCCTTATATACTTAAACTCTTTAAGAAATACCCTTCATTTAGCATGGATACATTGCAACCTCTCTAAACTATATTCTGCTTCCTTTCTCCCCCTTTGGCTCATGCTCCGTCTTTAGGCAGAACCTGGATCTGCAGTAAATATTTTTTGCCTCTTCCAGGGCCACCCTCTTTCATGAAAATGAGTCCTAGTATATGTTTGTTTTTTCTTTTCCTGTCAATAGCTTTCTCTGCTACAAATATCCAAGGTAAAGTGATTATCACACACAGATCCACAGAGGATGCCTCATAAGCTGTATACACTGATCAAGAAAAAGAAAAATGTTGACTTTCTATTTACTTGACACTAATATCTGAGATTGCAATCAGAAAGAATTCTTAGTTCATCCCAAGTTTGTTTCCAAATTCAGTATGACACAATTAACTTAAAGTGAAAGCACCTTATTTATTGTCTATCAGTTCATATCATTTATTTCAAATTATACCTGGCTTTAATGCAAATTAAGCATCCCAAGTCCATACATTTCTAGTTTTTACTCACCTCGTATGCCTTTTTTTTTTTTACTTTGAACATGAAAACCATGTGCTATTTCTCCTTATTACTTGGTTCCCTAGCTAAGTTGTTGTATGCCACTGTGTGGAAAACAACACATAGCTGACCCTCCAGTGGGTTTTCAGAGGCAGTAAATCATATGGGAGGAGATTGCTCATTCTTCTCCCATAGAGCTGCTGGTGGTTTCAAATCACATGCTTTCAGGATTGCAGTGCAGCTTCTTTCTACTAGGTCATCAGAGGATGCCTAGCTAGAAGTACTGATAATGACTGGGTGGATTTTGTAAAGAAGGTTAGCAGTTTCTGTTTAAAAACATCTAATGTACTACTTACTCTGCCCCAAATCTAATCCCTAAAGTATTCAAATAGGCAGCCAGAGTTGAGATCAACAGCAACCAATACAAGTGATAGAATATAATACCACATTCATACTAGTATCAGAGGACTGTTTGGTAATGACTCTTAGGTCATTTCAGAATCTCCAAAGGGATATGTATTATCTAAAAACAAAACAAAAAATCTTTTCTAATTGTAAATTGGCAGCACCATGATAGATGGAGAAGAGATTGAAGTTAACAGTTACAGCTTGCTTGGCTCCACAATCAACACTCTTGGCACTAGCAGTCAGGATATCGAAGGATGAATTACACTGGGAAACTCTGCTGTCAGGGACCTTTCCAAAGTACTTAAAAGCAACAATGTCAGTCTAGAGACTAAGGTGTATCTGACCCAGGCCATGGTCTTCACAATTTTTTGCTATGCATCAGAAAGCTAGACAATGACTAAGGATTACAAAAGAAGAATCAATGTCCTCAAGTTGTGATGCTAGAGAAGAGTCTTGAACATACCATAGACAGCCAAGAAAACAAATAGGTGTGTCTTGGAGAGGGTAAACCCAAGTTTCTTCTTGGAGGTTAGGATTTGAAGTTCCATCTCACATACTTTGGGCACATGGCCAGGAGGAACAAGTCCTTAAAGAAGGACATGATTCTTAGAAGTGTGGAGGGACAGCCCAGGAGAGGAAGACCCTGGATGTGATGGATTAATACAGTAACTGGGGCAATGGGGGTAGGTGTGTCAGAATTAGTGAGATTGGATCAGGACAGGGCAGGCTTCAGAGGTGCTTGCTGTACATAGGGTCACTGTGAGTCACAGGTGACTTAGGGGCACATAACAACAGCGACAATTGTGATTTGTCCCAATAAAGTGCTATTTACTAATTATCCATGTTGTTCTTGTTCTGTGTCATCGAGTTGCCTGTGATTCATAGCGACCCTATGTACAACATCACTGAAGCCTGCCCTGTCATGAGCTAGTCTCACTGAATCCAACACACCAATCCCACTGCCCCAGTTACTGTTAACAATCCATCTCATCCGGGGTTTTCCTCTCCTGTGTATTCCCTCCACCCTTCCTAGTATGATGTCCTTTCTCCAAGGATCACACCTTCTTGGCCACATGCCCAAAATATGTGTGACAGAGCTTCAAAATTCTAGCCTCCAAAGGAAAACTTGGTTTCACTCTCTCCAATACACACCTATTTGTTTTCTTGGCATTCCATAGTATGTTCAAGACTCTTCTCCAGCACCACAATTCAAAGGCATCAATTCTTCTTCTGTCATCCTTAGTCACTGTTCAGCTCTCTGATGCCTAGCAACTAATTGTGACGACCATGGACTGGTTCAGGTGCACCTTAATCTCTAGACTGACATCATTGCTTCTCAGTACTCTGGAAAGGTCCCTGACAGCAGATTAACCTATTGCAATTCATCCTTTGATTTCCTGACTGCTGGTGCTAAGAGTGTTGTTTGTACAGCTAAGCAAACTGTAACTGTTAACAACTTCAATCTCTTCATCCACTGTCATGCTGCCAGTTGGCCCGTGGTGTAAATCTTTGTCTTCTTGATATTGAGCTTCAATCCATATTGAAGACTACAGTCCTTTATCTTCTGCATCAAGAGCTTCACGTTCTCCTCAGTTTCAGCAAGCTAGGTTGTGCCATCTACATAATTTAGATTTTTGATGAATCTTACTGAGAATAATTACTATTCACAGGAAACAATCCAAAATTATTATCATAATATTTAAGGCTCTTAGAAACTAGACTTTGTCTACATTTTCAGGATTGTTCTTAGATACTTCCCATGTTGTTGTTGTTTTGTGCCGTCGAGTTGCCTGCATCTCATAGCGCCCCAAGGAGAACAGCCTGAAACCTTGTTCTAGCCTGTGCCAATCTCACTGTCTCAGACACACTTTCCCCCATTACCCCAGTCACTCACTCAATCCATCTGATAGAGGGGAGGGTCTTCCTCTCCTGTGCTGTCCCTCCAACCTCTCAAATATGATGTATCATTCCAACGACTGGTCCCTCCTTGTAACATGTACAAAGTATCTTAGATGAAGCTTCTGATTCTTTGCCTCCAAGGAGCAACCTGGTTTAACCCTCTCTAGGACAAACCTGTTCATTCTCTTAGTAGTCCATGGTATATTCAATACTCTTCTCCAGCACCACAGTTCAAAGGCATAAATCCTCTTTCTATCATCCATAGTCACTGTCCAGCTCTCTGACACATAGAAGGTGATTATAAAGACCATGCCCTGTGTCAGGTGCACCTTAGTCTCCAGAGTGACATTGTTGCTCTTCAGTATTTTGGAGAGTTCTCTAACAGCAGACTTTCTCATTGCAATGAGTCTTTTAATTTCCTGGCTGCTGGTGCCAAACTAAAGCTGTGAACAATCTCAATCTCTTCACCATCCATCCTGATGCTGCCAACTGGCCCAGTGGTAAGAATTTTTGTTTTCTTGATATTGAGCCACAATCCATATTGAAGGATGCAGTACTTGACCTGTTATACTAGGAATGCTCAGCATTTGATCAACTACTACTTTCAAGTTTGCACATATTGTTGCCTCCATATACAACACTCTTTCTCTCTACCTTCACTCAACAAAAGACTCAAAGGCAAATTTAGTCAACTCAACACTAATCTGGTTTAAAACTCCCTTGACAATTCTTAACAAAAATCTTCTCTTTTCTTTGTTGCTAAAGATCTATGTTCATATTGCATTATAGTCAGCTGTTTATCTTTTTTAAAATCTATCAGGAAGTCAAGGACCACACCTTATTTATATTTGAACTTCTAGAACCATATAGCTTTTGTTAGTGATTAACAAATGCTTCTAGAATGGAGCTAAATGGAATTTTATCTTCATGTTTAAAAATTAAAACTTCCTGTGCCTTCATATCCATCCAACTAAACCAGACTTACTCCTTAAATCATCACCACCACTACAACAACAACGAAGTCCAGAAGAGCAGAGAGAGCTGTGACTATCTTCCTCTAGAACACTTAGATGAACAACAAAATTACAAAATCAGTTTTTGTTGAGTCAATTCTAACTCCTAGCAACTTCACATATGTCAGCCTAGAACTGACCTCCATAAGGTTTTTAAGGGCTGACAGTTTGAAAGTCGTTTGTGGGGCGTTCCTTTTGAGGTATTTCTTGCATAGACTTCTGTGTAGACTCCAGTGTTTAGGTTAGCAGCACAGTATGCTAATTTATATGTACTATCACTTCATAATTGCTACTGCCTAGAAAATTTAGATAAAGCATTTTTTCCCCCCAAAAAAACTCTATAAGCATTTTTAAAATTGTAGCTGTTCCTATTCCGTTTTAACAATTTAGAATGCTTAATATAGACGCATGGTCTTGCCACAGAAGGCCTGAATGCTGCTCCTATAGTGTTATAAACTATCCCCATTAGAAATGAACCACACTTGTGATTCTAATCTGATTAGAAATCAAGCTGTAGGCAACTCCCCCAGTCTCCTCTGGGGATAGTCCTCCCTTCCCCTACCAAATCCTCATTATTTTTTAATATCCTCCACATAACCACTGCTTAGAGATATCATCGAAGGAACACACTGTACTGAAACCCAAGAAAGAGAGGGAGACTATTGCTTGTCTGCTCCCCACAAGCTTGTCTGTCAGAATGAAGGTGGAAAAGTGCCTGTTGATGAAAGATATTGTGTTGGTGCCAAGCACTATGGGAGAAAAAAAATCATCCACTGGCATTTTGTTATAGATATTCTCTCCTAAGGATGTTGCCAGAGTCAGTACAAAATCAGGTTATCTGCTGTACAGCCTGACTAAATCAACCTTTTCCAAAGACTCTTCCAACTCTATGTCCCAGGTCAGCTAAAGCCAGTTTCCTAGGGGCTGCACAGAAGCACAAAAAGCCTCATCACTCTAGAAGAATACACAGGGAGCAGAGGAAAGTAAGGAATAAGGATTAATCAGACCCAGTTCTTTGAGCAGACTTAGTCAAGGAAAGAAGAGGGCGGTTCTGTGACTTTGCATGGGCCACTCAGGCTTTCTCTTCTGTTTTGGAGAGCTGTGCCAAAGCGTTCACCAACCTCTTATTTAATTGTACTACACCTGCCATTGTAAAAACAACTTTAAGAAACAACAACAATGCTCCATATTAATGAAAAAAATAAGTGAAGTTTTTGTAAATTCCATCACTACCTATCTTTAAGTACTACTATTAATATTTTATTCTTATCAGTAATTAAAGCACATTATGTTACAGGGAAAGGTGATTCTTGCAACACTCAGAAACACGAGGCATCACTGTAATAAAGAACTTCACATGAGACATCACTGTGATAAAGAACTTCTACAAGAGAAGAAGTTGATAAATGAGACAGGAACAGAGAAAGTAATGAACAACTGAAGGATAAAACAGTATTCAAGTTGATTCTGGAATTAAACCAGTGTATGTAATCCTAGAGAACAGAAAGTTAAATTATATACAGGTCAAGAAAATGCCACCAAAACCTTAAAAAAAGAGGGTGCTCCACAGTAATCTTTGTCCAGGCTGACAGTCATGAGGAAGGAGACAGAACCAACAATGAGTTAGTGGCCAGGCACTGTGTTTTACGTGGTTTCATTTCATCCTTGTAAATCTGTCATGTAACTATTCTGGGAAAGGCAATCATGTACAGAAAATAAAACAACGGGAAAATGGTGCTAATGGAGATAGAATCATGGTTATTGGACACTAAAATACACGTTCTTTCTACCTTATAATTTTTAATTGATATTAGGGAAATTAATACCAATATCTAATTACAACAATTACTAACATATCATATACAACTATCTGTTTGCAATACATTTGTATCTCCTGAGTGCGTATTATTGTAGCACCATATAAGACTGGTTTCCTGGTGATTTTTCAGATGACAAAAGCAAGCAGTGAAATCCCATGAAATGACAGTGAGAAAGACTCAAGTTTAGAATGTCTCACTCTGAGTCTAGTGTTTTTATCCGTCTTATAACAGATCATCAGAAACAAGCACTGCTTCCCATTCGAGATGCTTTGAGAATCAAACTGTCAACAAAAAAAATATACTTCCTAATGGAAGATATTTTCTTTATAATACTTCTATCCACCTTTCTGAGAAAAGAATTGGGAGTCATTCAGTAAATAATAGATTTGAAGTTTCAGCTCCTATGTACATGTTAGGAAAAGCATTAGCTAAGATTCAGAACATGTCGATTCTGCTCTAGATTATCCCAGATAGTGGCTATTTGCTCTTAACAGATTTGCTTTTTCCTACAGAAAGTTAAAGAGCTGAAAAGAAGATTTCAAAGTGCAGCTCAGGAAGACAAAGCAAAGTATTACAACTAAATGTGCAAAGAGCTGGAATCAGAAAACCAAAAGGGAGGAACTCACCTGGTATTTCTTAAGCTGAAGGAACTGAAGAACAAATTCAAGCCTTGGGTTTCAATACATGGAGATGTTATGGCCAGAATATTAAATGATCCAAGAAGCATCAAAAGAGGATGGAAGGAGTACACAGAGTCACTATACCAAAAAGAATTGGCTGACACAGAAGAATTTAATGAAATTGCTTATAAGCAAGAAGCAACAGTAATAAAGGAGGAAGTTCAAACAGCTCTGAAGGAATTGGGGGGGGGGAAATAAGGCCCCAAGAATTGATGAAATACCAATAGAAATATTGTAACAAACTGATGCAGCCCTAGCAGATTTTGCCAAGAAATGTGGAGGATGGCTACTTGGCCAACTGACTGGAAGATATCCATATTTATTCCCATCCCCCAAAAAGACAATCCAACAGAATGTGGACATTATCTAACATTATCACAAATATAACATTCAAGCAAAATATTGCTGAAGATTAAAAAAAAATGACAACAGTACATCAACAGAGAACTGCCATAAATACAAGCTGGGTTTTACAAGCTTTCCAGAAATTCAAGGAAATGCCATGGAACTAGGGGTATCGTTGTCAGTATCAGATAGATCTTATCTTGAAAGCAGAGAGTACCAGAAGAATGTCTATTTTATTGATCATGCAAAGGCCCTTGACCGTGTGGGTCACAAAAAAAAAAAAAAAAATTATGGCTAACTTTGAGAACAGTGGGAATTCCAGAACACTTAATTGTACTCATGTGAAATCTATACATAGAGTAGGAAGCAGTCATATGAACAGAGCAAGGGAACACTGCATGGTTCAAAATCAAGATAGAAGTGCATTAGGGATATATCCTTTATCCATAACTTTTCAATGAGGAACATACCATTCCAGAGCCTGGACTTTATTAATAAGAATGTGACATCAGGACTGAAGGAAGACTCTACAACAACCTGTGAAATACAAAAAACATCACCTTGCTCAGTGAATCTGAGGAGGACTTGAAGCATTTGCTGCAAAAGGTCAAGTATTGCAGTCTTCAATATGGATTGCATCTCAACATGAAGAAAACAAAGATTCTCACCACTGGGCCAATTTGTAGCATCATGATAGATGGAGATGAGATTGAGGATCTTGCTCAGATCCACAATCAACACTCTTGGCACCAGCAGTCAGGAAATTAAAAAACAAATTGCTTTAGGAAAGTAGGCTGTAAGGGACCTCTCCAGAGTGCTAAATAGCAAATTCATTAGTCTAAAGACTAAAATGAATCTTATCCAGGCCATGGTCTTCGCAATTGCTTTCTATACATTTAAGAGCTGAATGTGACAGAAGAAGAATCAACACCCTTGAGTTAACATACCTTAGACTGCTAAGACAATAAAGAGATCTGTCCTGAAGAGAGTGAAGTCAGATTTCTCCTTGGAGGCAAGGATTGTGAAACTCCCTTCCCATCAGAGGAGGAAAGGAAGACCCTGGATGAGATGGATTGACACAGTGACTGTGGAAATGGTGGCAGGTGTGTCAAAGACAGAGAGATTGGCTCAAGCTAGGGCAAGGTCTAGAGCTATTGTTACTAGAGCCACAATGAGTTGCAGTCAACTCAACAGCACATAACAACAACCCTTAGAAATATGAATTGTCGCAGTGACTTTAACAACAGGCTAGAACATAACAGAGATCATGAGGATGGTACAGAATAGGGCAAGGCTCAATCTGTTCAAAAAGTTTCTATGAGCTGTCATCAGTTTGATGGCATATAACAACAAGCACCTTCATCATTTTTTCGTTTTCATAATCTTTTACTTGTAAACCATGAGTATATTAAAACATGAATCATTAAATATTGATACATAGAGAAAACAGCAGGCAGTGGACTTTGTGTAGAGGGTATGACGTGAGCTTCAGGTCACAGTGGTCAGGTAGGCAGGTGGTCTTTGGAACCGCCAGCTGTCCAGTGGGGTAGGCTCATCTTTCATCTCTTTCTTCCAAAGGTCTCAAACAGCTTAAATGGGAAGCTGAACGTGATGACTTGTCCTAATTTTTACTGTTCAGCCATTTTTCTTGGTCTTGCTCTCTGACTCCATACATTCCAGATTGGTCAATAGACTTGTAATAAACTCCCAAAATTACGGGATACTTCTGGCCCATTAGTTCTCAGAAATCTTGGCTTGAGTTCATTTTCTTAAACAAAAAGTAAGCTCCAAAATTACCCACAACTTCAACTAGTAAGATTCCTTTAACGATCGTCTTTGACAGTGGCTCGGTGGAGCGAGCCATCCTTTCCTCCCTTGGGACTACTGGTGGATTCCAATGGTCAGAGAGGTGTGACTTTTGGCTCAGCACTGC
This sequence comes from Elephantulus edwardii, assembly GCF_000299155.1. Classification (NCBI taxonomy): domain Eukaryota; kingdom Metazoa; phylum Chordata; class Mammalia; order Macroscelidea; family Macroscelididae; genus Elephantulus; species Elephantulus edwardii. The sequence goes on from NW_006399776.1 coordinate 15,749,633, forward strand.
AACACCCTGCAGACTAAAATGCAGTAGACACAGGGACAGACTAACCTGTGTGCAACAGGAAGCTCCTTTTAAAGGGCCAAACACCTTCATTATTTTAATGTTGAAATGTTGTTGCTGTTGTGTACTGTCGAGTCAGAACAACTCATAGCTGACCCTCCAGCAGGTTTTCAGAGTCAGTAAACAGCACAGGAGGAGACTGTCCAATCTTCTAGCAGAGCTTCTTATCACTAGGCCACCCAGGTCCCTAACGTTGAAATGAGTTTAAAATAGATAATACCATTGCTGTTGGGTACCACAGAGTTGAAATTGACTCATAGCTGACCCTCCAGAGGGTTTTTAGAGGCAGTTAATCACACAGGAAAAGACTGTCCATCCTCCCGTGGAGCAGCTGCTAGCCTTGAACTACATACCTTCAGGATTGCAGCACAATTTCTTGCCACTAGGCCACCAGAGGCACACAAAAGATAATAACAACTTTTATTTTTCAATAGTGATTTTGAGGGGGGGATAATTATTTCTAAAAAATAGTGACTCCTTCTAGTTTTCAAATATTCAGGACTTCATGCTCAAGACATAATCATTTCTTTTCTTCTCTAAAAACTTCCTTGTATACTTCTCTGCTCATGACTACATCATAAAGGCACAATATAATCTAAGCCAAAGAAAGAAACTCAATCTAAATTTTTAATGAAATTTTCAGAAAAACAGACAGACTCCAAAAAGTTTTTAAAAAACACAAAAGTGGCTAAATATGCAATTCAGGTACAAATTTGGCATCATTTCTGAAATACAATAGTTATGTTATTCAGTAATATACTTTGAAAATAATCAAGCACATATAATTACAAGCAAATCATCCAAGAAAGCAGTGGGGATGCAAAATGGCAAAACTTTTCATATTTGGACCGAGGCTCTTCTTTGGGAATCAACACAAAGCAGTTTTGTAGCCAAAGAGCATTTTGTAAAATTAAAAAAAGACATCATTACTCATGGAGAACTTCAGTAACATTTGAAAATTATTAATAACACTAAACACAGTGTAAATCAAAGAATGGGTATACCTTGGGATGCCACGGAAATAATTCTCAGACTTCATTTTTTGAAAAGTAATTTTAAACCAAATATCAAACCCAAGACTGCACATTTTCAGGCAATGGGCCAACATACTAATTCCTTCTCTATTAGGAGAAAGAATTTGGGATTTTATGTTTTATTATTATTACTACTACTGAAGTTACAGCTAATCCAACAAGCTGTGACCTACTATGGAATACGTGTAAATTCAAAGGCAACAGGCGGTAAATTCTGGGGCTCAGCACCCTGGCAAAGATGGGTTCTCCAAGTAGCTACCATCAGTGTAACACTCCTCTCTTAATTACTCACACACTTGTCTATTAATGGACACTATTTTATGGCCATCATCCCAGCACATAGGAAACAGTATCATTTTAAAATCTATGCCATGGATTCGTCAATTATGTTTGGGCCACATACTCCCAATTTTACATTTTCTTTTCCTTCATTTTTAATTGGAAAGGAGTAGAAAAAAAGAAAAATATTAGTAAGTCATATGTACCATTATTAGATGGATAGAAAGAGTAGGTGCCAGTTGTTGAGATTTTTCCCAGTAAAGAAGCAAAGGCAAAACTTCCGTATAAGGTTCTAGCATCTCAGACTAGAAAATAGCTTCTACATCACAAATGATGGGGTTCTTAGAAAGGAGAGGTACACAGGGGTGATGTGGTAAAATCTCCACTTCCATACTCTCTAACTCACTGCTGAGGAATTGGAACTGACTCATAGCTGATCCTCCAGCAGGACACGAGAGGACACTGCCCATCTTTCTCCGTCGGAGAGACTAGTGGATTTGAACCACCAGAAAGGAGCCGCTTTTGGGTGTGCAGTGTCAGAAACTCTAAACATGATACTCATAACGTGAGACTATGGTCTTTCTACCATCTAATACTCAATAAGTTAACGGACATCTGCAAAGTACTAGGTCCTATGAAAAGAATCAGAGAAATGATATTAAATAAGAATCAATACTTTCAGAAGCTCATATGTTAGGTGAAAATAGCAATGCTTTATGTGAATTGGTTCTAGCAGTCAAGATAGCTACACTAGTACAGATTTCACAGTCTTTTTGTTATTGTTATCAGTATTCAGACATAACTGCTTCTTCTTCAACTGTAGAAAACCAAGTTGATTTGTCCAGCAAAGGCATCCCAGGTCATGTGTGTTGTTTTTATGATGCCAGTCACAAGCCACTCCAGACCCAGACATTTATAACCAAACTCACTGGATATATTCTCATGAGTAAGAAAGGAGGTATTTGGCTTCCTACCTTCATTATTTAATGAAATGACCAATGATGTGAGCCTAGGCCACAAGCACCTTTTCCTTGCCACTTCAAGGCTCCCAGGGATTAGTCACATGATAAATCTGCCATTGATGGGTTTAAGATTATAGGCTAATCAACAGGGAAAACAAACAAGAGGGTTTACATGTTTTTCATTATGATCTGGCTCTGGCGTAGGACACCTCCTCTAGAGGAAACGAGGAAGGGAAGTGTCTTAAATTTCCAAAGATTGCTTACCCCAGCCAAGAGGCACACTCCTTGTATAAGCCGTAAGTTGAGAGGCCAAAAAAAAAAGTCTCACAAAATTGAGCGTAGTCTTCATTCCCTAAGTAATGGGTCCAAGGAGAAATAATTTCTGTTACAATTTTAGAGTCTGAGTCAGGCAACGGAAAAAACACTAAAAAATTGGTCAGACTGCCTGGATTTGGTTTAGCATGGGCTGCTGTATGACCTTAAATTTACTTCCTATTTCTGGATCTCTCTCTCTTTTTTTAATCTGTGAAATAAACAGATCAGTAAAAGATTAGGTGATTTGCAAACCATGTTTCTAGGGATTCATAGAGGTGTTGCAGTAATACAAACACTTTGTTTCAATGACATTTTTGAAACAAAATATAAACCTTAAAAAACTAGGAATTTTTAAAAAATTAACACTTAACTGATACACAAAAAATATTATATATTTGGATACTATCAGTACACTTACAATTGCACTAGTAGAATGCCTATTTAGGGTTTATTTGGATATCGAACTATTTTTTCACTAGTTTTTCTTCTTTAATAAACTTTATTGTGTTGTTGAGAATTTACACAGCAAAATACAATTCACTATGTGCAATTTCATAACATTGAGTACATTCTTTGAGTTCTGCAACCACTCTCACCCTTCTTTCCTGACTTGTCCTTCTCTTACAAACACACCGTCTCTTAAATTTTTGGGTTGTGATTGTCAGTTTTATCTCATAAAGACAGTTCTTACAAGAGCATTATGCAAAAAACATAATTTTTTTACTAGTTAAGTCCAACTATTGTTTAGTTTTAAGAAGAGTTCGGTAGATATTTTAAGGTTTAAAGATTATCTTGGGACAATGGACTCAAGGGTTTATACACCCTCAAAAGCTCCAGAAAGCCTGGAATACAAGAGAATTTGAAATTCTGTTCTGCTTTATCCCACTTTTGATTAGGATTCTTCTACAGAATCTTTGATCCAAAACGTTCAGTAAATGGTAGTTGGGCACCATCTAGTTCCCCCGGTCTCAATGGAGAGGAAGCAGTTGTTCATAGAAGCAATTAGTCATACACTCTGTATCTACCTCCAAACTGTAATTTTGTACTGTATGTTTACCTCCTTCTATGTCAGACATATGTAAATACAGAGAAACATATTACTATAGAACACATAAACTATAATCAACCACATATCATTTAAGGCTCTATATCATCTGTTCTGTGCATGTCTCTATTATTACAAAATAATCAATGTACAATTATATTTTTATATATATTTAGTAGTTTGATCCATAGTGCTGGAGAAGACTTCCTAACATACTATGAACTTCTAAGAGAATTAAGAGGTCTGACCTGGAGAAGGTGAAATGAAGCTGCTCCTTGAAGGCAAGGACTTTGAAATTCTGTCTAACAGACATTGAACATGTTGTCAGTAGGGATCAGTCCTTGGAGAAAGACATCATGCTTGGAAAGGTGAAGGGACAGCACAAGGGAGGAAGACCCTGGATGAGACAGATTGACTCAGTAAATGGGATAATGTGGGTAGACGTGTCAGAGACGGTGAAGTTGGCTCAAGATAGGACTGGGTTCAGAGCTGGTGACTGGACAGCACATAACAAAAACAACAACAGCAGGGTTTAAACACGTCATTGATGCTTTTAGACTCAGTAGCATTTGGCATCCACTTCCTAAACAACATGCCTCTGGAAACTCTATGAGCTTTGCAAAATGAAAATAGTTATAGAAAGGCTTCAGGTCTTTTGTTCAGAGGGTTGCTATGAGTCATGCTCAACTCGATGGCAATCAACAATGACAACAACAAGGTTTATAATTACAATCATAAGGCCTACTCTGCCGCAAATGATTCATTAAAGAAGTATAGCCTCACAGTCATCATCAAAAAGAGCATTTCAAAATCTATTCTGAAGTACAAGACGAGATGGATTGACACAGTGCCTACCACTATGTGCTTAAATTAAGCAATGATTATGAATAAGGAACAAGATAGAGCAGTGTGTCATTCTCCACCTCAGAGAGTCACTATGAGTCAGAAGACCTAACAACAACATTTATAATTTTCAAAACCCTTAGTTAGCTGTTAATTGTTCAAACATAAAAGAGAATTTTCCTACAATTCATGTTTTGATATTTTAAATTAAAATAATCCTGGGATTATAAGAAAAAATTGCCTTGTTTTATTTTTGTAGATTATTTTCATTTATAAACATGTATTTTATAAAGTGTATTTTTATATATTGTTTATTACTAAAATGAAAAAAGGGATCTGATGCCTGGTTTAAAACCCTATATTAATATGCTGCTGTCGCTGTTATGTCCTGTGTAGATGCACACAACTCACAGTGAGTCTACAAGCAACATGAACAGATCTGAACACTGTCCTATACTAACTATCCAACCTCACAGTCTCTGACACACTTGAGCCCACAGTTGCAGTCACTGTGTCAATCCACTTGGTTGAGGTTCTTTCTCTCCCTTTTACAATCCCAAGCACGATGTCCTTCTCTAAGGAATAGTTTCCCCTAGCAACATGCCCAAAGTGTGTAAGACAAAGCTTCACATTCTTGCCTCTAAGGAGCACTCTGGCTTCACCGTCTGCAAAATACATCTCTGTTCATCCTTTAGGCAGTCCATGGGATATTTCATACTCTCCTCCACCACCACAGTCAAAAAGCATTACTTTTTTTTTCTGTCATCCTTATTCATTGTTCAGCTCTCAGATGTATAGGAAGTGCTTGAAAAGACCATGGTCTGAATCAGATGCACCTTAATCCTAAAATTAGCATCACTGTTTCTCAGTAATTAGGAGAGGCCCCTGGCTGTAGATTTTTCCCACTGCAAGATGTCTCCTGATCTCCTACCTGCTAGTATCTCGTGTATAAATTGAAAAGTGTTTACTGTAAAAGCGTCTTCACATATATTTAAGAGAATATTAACTTTTCCCCCCACCCAAAGACAACAGCTGGGTATGTTTTGGGGTTGGTTTGTTTGTTTTTGTGATTTTTTTTAAAATTTTCTGTCCATAAACAATCAATCAAACTAACTGGTCATCTCCAGCTATGGATCTATCTCACTGCACAGTGTACCTGTGATAAAGGCAGAGGCAGAAATGTTTTCTGAAGTTGGTTCGTTTCACATCAGAATGTTTACATCTGAACAATTACAAATAAGATACAGTGAGCACTGGTAGCCTAGTACTAAGGAGTTACACTGCCAAACCCAAGGGATTCAAATCCACAATGCGATGCTAGAGAAAAAGATGGACAATCTCCTCTCATCAAACTTCATTTTATTAAAAAAGCCTCTAACACATCACTGGAGGGTAAACTCTATTGGTTCAGACTCAGTGCCACACAACAACAATAACAGCAACATCATGTGGGAGATGAGAATACACCAGTGATAAAACACAACCACATCATCTAAATGCAGAGGCTCAAAAACTCAGAGTGGAACTCAGAAAAATGGTCCTTTTGAAGAACAAAATTCTGAAACCCTCCAAAGAAGGTTGTCTGACCACAGGGCATTGATACCCATCATTTTTTCTGAACAGCTTTGGCAAAGGATAACAAAGATTTATTTGAGCTCAAAGTGATCTGATGTAATATTTTTTAAAAAACAGATCTCTTCTTTGTGTAAATAAAGATTAAGAAAAATGTAAAGTCCCCCATCTAGGTTTATTTTCTTAAGGAGAGACTTTAATTATAGATTTATAAATCTGGAGTGCTCAATGCCTTAAAACAGTTAAGATAATAAATGGAATTTGGCAGAACATTTGCTCTGATTACTAGATGTTTAATGATACTTGGAACATCAAGATGCATGTGAAATTACACTCTATTCAACGCACACAGAATAACTTTGGAAAGGATTAGATCTCATTTTGACTTGATTCTTTTCTTCTGGAATACAGACAAACCACATTCTTGTTTTCCTCCCGCACCCTCCCATTAGATTAAGCTCTATTACTTTTGATTGATATTCATCTCCATTATTTGTGCTTTGTGAAAGGATAATTGTTACAGAAATTGCATATTTCAGTTTTTTACAGTAATTGGAAGATATAAATTCAAGTCGGTATTCTTACTTCCTAACTGATCAAACATAGAATACAGTTCATAAAACGTTTTCAAAATAAATGTTTAAATAGCCTAAGCACAGTTTAAATGCCACTTCAAATTTAGTTTGACAAAGGGTTACAGATGGCTACAATTTTTTTTCTATTTTAAATAGTATAGCTATACGTATAAATAATGTGAAAAGACAGGGGAAATATTCCCTGAAAACACATAATTTCTTTACAAGACATTCAAAGGTTAATGGCAATAACTAAATGTACAGGTTAATGATGATACGGGGTCAGCTGTACAATGTTTAGATCACATGTCATGCACTAGCTTTTCATACCATCAACATATTGCTATTTCATGGAATGTGTTTGTCAGTTTCAAAAGATTATACATGCCAGTTTTGTGCCATGCACCCTTCATGAAAAAATGAATTGGCTCAAGTATCAGTCGTCTATTCTAAATAATTACAAACTACTGACACTCTAAATATTTAGATTACTAGGAATCTTAGTGTTGGACCATCACCTTTCCCACCCATAGACATCAGAGCAATAGAAGACTTCCTGATTACATGTCCTTGAACACAGTATTAATACACCATATGAAACTGATTAGAACGGTTGAGGTGTTTGAAAGAAAGGGAATTTGATTTTTATAAAGAATGACATGAAGATCATTTTTTTTGGTCTAATTTTATTTTGTTAAAGCACACATCATCTCAACTGTAGTTTCTGGATGCAAAAATAAATGTCTACTTTCTTCTAAAGAAATTCTTTTCCTATTTTTTTCCTTTGTGTGTTTTTCATATATTCTTGTCAACATAATATAGTTAGGAATAAAAGTATCATTAAGTCAAAATACAATAAACTTATGAGGAAAGTATTTTACAATCTAGTATTAAACATTAGAGTTAAGGAAGCACTTATCTTTAAGAGTCTCTAAGCATAACTGGCTTCTAAAAGCTATTTTTTTCCCTCTCTCTAAGCAAAATTCTCCAGCACCATTTGCAGCTTCTTAGTAGTGGTGCTTTTAAAAATCATTTTTTATGTTAAGTTATTGATTGCAGGTTTGGGAGAAAAAATGAAATCTCTCCAAGCAGCATTCCTGACAGCAGGCAGCCTCACTGTCTCCGCACCTCTCTTTTAGGCAATTAGGTTGCTAATGAGTGAGGAGTGAGCGATGCTATTGCAGTCCAAGGTTTGAGGCTGGGTCACAATAGACTAGAGTCAATCGAGACATTGATCCATATCTCATAAATCCAGAAAATCTAGTCTGAGAATTAGCAACCAATCCCCAAAGCTCCATTTATAAACTCTGTCTGCAATTCTTGTGGAGATAAATAGCAAGGAAATGAGAAAAAAATACTATCAGTCAACTCTTTGACCTTAAGAAGTAACAAAGTCTAAATTGAATTAAAAAATATGAAAAAGACAGCCTTGATTTGTATATTTATAACAAAAAGATGTTTCATTGTCTTCAAGTCTGAGAATTTCTCATTACAAACACCTATTTTAAACACCAAGGCATTTTTCTTAGTACTCACAACTATGAGCTGTTATTAGATGTTGTCATTAGGTGCCAAGGTTAGTTTAAACTCATAGTAACCCTACGTGCCCTAGAACAAAACAATGCCTGGTGCTGTTTCAGCCTCACAATTGTTGCTATGTTTAAGATCACTGTTAGAGCTACCGCATGAATTCATCTTGTGAAGTCTTCCTCTAACTATTTTACCAAGTATGATATCCTCCACCAGGGAACTGGTCTCTCCTGAAAACATGTACAAAGTATGTGAGATGAAAGCTCTCCATCCTTGCTCCCCAGTAGCATTCTGAGTATCCCTCTTCCAAGAAAGTTATGTTCATTCTTCCGGCAGTTCATAGTATATTTTGATCAACACCATAACTTAAAGTCATCATCTCTTCTCCAGTTATTCTTATTAATTGTCCAGCTTTCACATATGGTTTTTTATATGAGGTGACTGAGACCCCACAGCTTTGGTCAAGAGTGCTTTAGTCCTCTAAGTGATAGCTTTGCTTTTTAATGTCCATAAGACACTCTGCAACAGATCTGCTTAGTGAAATATGCTTCCATGGGCATTAATTGTGGTTCCAAGTAAAATGAAATCTTTGACAACTCCAATATTTCTCTGGCTATTGGGGTCTTGCTTGCTATTCCAATTATAAGGATTCTTTTTTTTTTAATTGAGGTACAATCCATATTAAAGGCTGTAGTCTTTGATTTTCACAGAAAGGTTTCAAGTTCTCTTTACAGAGAAACTGTAAAGTTGTATAATCTGAACATCACAGATCAATGAATCTTTCTCCAAAGCTGATGCAGAATCCTTCTCTAGATAGTGCAGCTTCTCAAATTATTTGCTCAGCATGAAGAATGAGTAAGTATGTTGAAAGGGTTCATCCCTGATGTACACCTTTCCTGCTTTTCAGCCACATATTTTCCTGTTCTGTTTAAATGACTTTCTCTTTGAATATGTACAGGTTGCTAATGAGTATAAACAAATGTTCTGAAGTTCACATCTTTCCCAATGTCATTCATAATATTGATTATGCTCCACACCACTGAATGGGTTTATACAGCCAGTAAAACACAGGTAAACATCTGTTTGTTATTCTCTGCTTTCAGTCAAGAGACATTTCACAGTAAAGATAGTCCTCATTCCGTGTTCTTTTTTGAACCCTGTTTGAATTTCTGGCAGCTTCCCATTGATATTCTGCTGTGACCATTTTTAAAGATTATCGTCAGTTAAATTTTGTGTGTGATACCAATGACATTATTTGATCATTTCTTTTTGCTATTGGAATATCTCTCATTGTTACAGGCAGGGATGTGGATCTCTTACAGTTGGTTGGGCAGGTAGCTGACTTCCAAATTTCTTGATCTAGACCAGTGAACTCTTCCAGGATTGTATCCATTTGTTGTAATAATCCATTTGGTATGCATCAACTTTTAGAGCCTGGATTGTTTTAATGCCTGCAGTGCAGGTTGGACTTGTTTCTTTAACATTCTCAGATCTTGAGACTTTCTGCTTTCTTGATGTTGAGATGTAATCCATATTGAGGGCCAAAGTGCTTGATCTTCTGCAAGCAAGGGTCTCAAGTCCTCACTTTCTGCAAATAAGACGTATAATTTACATAACATGTAAATCAGTGTAACATGTTGGTGATTCTTCCTCTGATGTTTATGCCACATTTTTCTTCAAAAGAGTTCAGCTTCTTGATTGATTTGTTCAGCCTGTAGACTGAATAGGTATAGAGAGAAGACACAACCCTGATGCACAGCTTTCCTGATTTTAAACCATGTAGTGTTCTCTTGCTCTTTTTGAGAAACAGGCTCTTGATTTACGTATAGGTTTCACATGATCACAATTGTTAGGAGAGTCTTCTTTTTCTGTATTTTGCCCATAGAATCCTTCAATATGGTAACTTAAAGCTTATTTTTCTTCAATTCTTTCAGCCTGAGGAAAGCTATGGGCTACATGATGGTTTTTCTTTCCACCTTCTAAATTGTTTTTGTTGTTAAGTGCTGTCAAGTTGTAGACAAATCATAGCGACCCTAGGAACGAAAGACTCAAACACTTGTATAACTGTCATCATTTCTCAAAGTTTAGAGAGTTTCCGGGGGCAAGCTATTTCAGAAGTAGATGCCACTCCTGCTTCCAGGCTTGTCTTAATCAGGAAGCTCCACCAAACATGGTCCACCGTGGGTAACCATTATCACATGACACATCAGTGTCACCGTATTTAGCACCACAGCAATCACGAGTTGCCTCTGTACAGCAAGTGGACCGACCAGAGCTATACCACTTAGAAGAATGTTTGACCAGAAACAATTAAAACCAGGCTCAAGGGCCCATCTAAATTACATGATTAATTCTTCTCCATCTTTAGCAGAGAAATCACCATGTGGGGTAAGTGATGGAACACTAGATTGGAAGACGATGCAGCTTCTATTTATGCTGCTATCAACTGGCTACAAGGTCTTGGACTGTATTTATGCCTAAGAGTGAATTTCAATGAACAGTCAGCATGACTACTGGGGGTGGTCTTCACTCTTGTCCTTTGTGAGCATATTTGCCCATGACCAACCCCACTTCTATTAAAAGTCTCCCTTAGGCACATTAAAGTTAAAACGCATGAGAAGCATTAGGCTTCATGCAGCCTTCAGCTCCTTACCTATAAAGTGAATTCTCTCACAATACCTCAAATACTTGAGTCCATGTTGTTTTCATTTAAAACTAATACAAATGATCACTCACCATAAGCTGTCCAAACATGCAATATCTGATAAATGCACACTTAAGACAATCAAAATTAAACCCCATTTTCCCACAGAAAAGTAATAAACTATCAGAAGCCATGGGAAAAAAAACCTGGGAATAAAGTACAATTCTCTCATGTCTCTAATTTGAAAAACACTGGTTACAAGATCAGCTGGTTTAAACTGAGTTTATATTAGGGAGGGAAGGAAAGGAGAGAAAAAGGAAGAGGAGTAGTGATTACTTGCTACATTAAAATATGTTGTTGTTTTTGTTGTTGTTGTATACCATTAGTTCAGAAGTGACTCATAGCTGACCCTCTGGTGGGTTTTCAGAGGCAGTTAATTACATGGGAGGAGATCGCCCATCCTTCTCCCGCAGAGCAGCTGGTGACCTCTAATCAAGTGCCTTTGAGATTGGAGTGCAGCTTCTTGCCACTAGGCCAACAGACCTCCCTTTAAAAAATGTAACACTATGATATATTTATTATTCCATATTTATTTATTTAAAAAGAGCTCTGGAGCTTAATGACAAGGAATTGGTTGTGCTGCCAACTAAAAGGCAGGCCACTCAAGTCCACCGGTTGCCTTGCGAGACAAAGATACAAAATCTCCTCCCATCAGATTTACAGCCTCTGAAAATCTGCTGGAGGGTCAGCGATGAGTCAGTTCTGACTTAATGGCACAAAACAACAACAATAACATGCATTAAAGGTTTGTGTCCATCATGTACTCAACAGTGGAGGATAAAGGGAGAAGAAAACAACTCTATGCTAATGAATATAAAGTGAGAAAGAGTCTTCGGAGTATCTAAATTGTACATAAGAAGGTTAAGGAATTGGAGATGGTGTCATGGATGATATAGCATCTTTGTTGGCTCACAACACATTGGTGAAGGTAGAGTGAAACATTCACTTGAAAGAAAAAGCCAGGACAATGAAAAAGTGTAAGGAAATAGTGAAAGGAAAACAAGATAAAGTGAAACCTGATTGTAATGGGTATTAAATTCTTGACTAAAGATTTCAGGTTTATTTTTTATAAGACATAATAAGCAACTTAAAATATAGCTTGATACTGGCAAAATACATTACTGGTTTAAGTCAGAACTATGGCCATGAGCTGCCTAAGATCAAGTGCATATAAGAAAACATGGAATTAAGATCATTAGCAATCAGCTAGACACAGAAACCAAGGACACGGAATTATCAAAGACACATCTGAAATTTTTGGTCTAGACTGTGGCACCTGAGAAAAGAAACTAGTGCTGTGTTTACACTGCGTGTAAGGAAAGTTAGATGAATACAAGGAGATGTAATTGAGATGCTCTCCAGTCTTGGGATTATACATTTTTTTCCTGATGATCTTGCCATTTGAACTTTAAGTTTGATATACTGAAAAATATTCAGACAAAAATTATAAATGGTTACCAATTAGAAATGGGCAGCAAAAGTTCAGAAAATGTTTGAACACTAATAAATAGGTCTGAAAAGCATGAACAGAAGATAAATTTATAGCAGTAAATAAAATCTGTAAGTAACAGAAGCAGATGACTGAGTACTACCTTTGGAGTACCATGTTTGGGGGTCCTGAAGAGGCAGGGCAGAGAAGACAACAAAGAGGGTAGAGAAGAATGTCTGGAGGACAAAATGAACAAAAGCAGTAGAATAATTTAAGGTTAGTGGGGGAAAAATCTAGGATTTAATTTTGACTATTCTAAAAGAATAGTCAAGAAGATGGATTGGGCAGGGGTGGCCAATATAACTGGATAATTAGTATGTCTGTGGTCTTGAGATGATAGCTGTTTCAATCTCTATTGCAAATAGGTAAGTAAATGCATGTAACTATGCTTCAAAAATTTTGCTGCTAAGAAGACAAAGACAAAAGGCATTAAAATCATCAAAGAAAGGGATTTGATGGTAAAGAATACACAAAAAGGTACTGTTAGAAATAAAAGAAGACATCTGACCTCAAGGGTACATTAAGCAAGTGAAGAAGAACCAGTAGAAGATGATAGTACACAAAGTGTAAGTAGGAGGGGATAAAACAGCCCCAAACCAAATGACTAAGTTTCGTTTTCTATAGAGTGGGCCAAAAGTAAGAACCAATCAGAGATATAAAAGTGTGAATAGTCTAAACACAGTGGAACTCATTTTTATTTCTTTTTCTGGTTAAACTTTCTTAGAGTTAATGTTTCAGTTTTCAAAATTAATTTATCTAATCTGATTCCTTTTGAGAGAAACTTGAGAAGACAAAGCAAAGTATTTTAACAAAATGTGAAAAGAGTTGGAATTAGAAAACCCAAAGTGTTGAACTTGCTCAGCATTTCTTAAGCTGAGGGAACTGAAGAACAAATTCAATCCTCAAGTTGCAATACATAAAGATGCTATGGCCAGAATACTGACGATCTAAGAAGCAGTAAAAGAAGATGGAAGTACACAGTCACTGTGCCAAAAAGAATTGGGTGGCTCAGAAGAATTGCATGAAGCAACCTATGACCAGGAGCCAATAGTGATGAAGTTTTAAGTTCAAGCTCCTTTGAAGGAATTGGAAAAATAAGGCCCCAGGTATTTATGGAATACCAATTTACATATTTTAAGAAACAGATGTAGCCATGGACATGCTCACCACACTGTCCCAAGAAATCTGGAGGACAATCACTTGGTCAAATAACTGGAAGAGATCCATATTTATTCCCATTCCAAAAAAAAAAAAAAAAAGGTGATCCAAGAGAGTACAGAAATTATCAAAACAGTATCACATGCAAGAAATATCCTGCTGAAGATTATCCAAAAATAGCTGGAGCAGTACATCAACAGAGCACTGCCAAAAGTACAGAGTTTAGAAGAGGCCATGACCCTAGGGACATAAAAGCCCAAGATGGATTTTAAATGAAAGCAAAGAGTTCTAGAAGAATGTCTATTTGTGTTTGACTATGCAAAAGCATTAGACAGTGGAGGTCACAATCAAATGTGCCTAACACTGAGGATAGGAATTCCACAAACATATTGTGGCTAACATGAGCACACTTGATTGTGCTCATGGGAAACCTATACTTAGACCAGGAAGCAGTTGTCCAAACAGAACAAGAAAACACTGTTGTTGTTGTTGTTGTTATGTGCCATCGAGTCATTTGCGACTCATAGC
>NW_006399776.1:15764983-15781452 GCF_000299155.1 Elephantulus edwardii
GGTTGTTCTCCAGATTTCTTGGCACAACTTGGTGAGCACATCCAGGGCAGCATCTGTTAGCTGAAATATGTCAGTTGGTATACCATCTATTCCTGGAGCCTTATATTTTGCCAAGAAAACACTACATGATTCAAAATCGAGTAAGGAGTGCAACAAGGATGTGTCCTTTCTACATATCTTTTTAATCTATAGAAGGGACAGATCGTTTGGGAGGCTGGACTTTATGAGGAGGAATGTGTCATCAGAATTGGAGGAATACTCATCAGCACCCTTTGGTATGCAGATGACACACCTTTGCTTGCTGAAATGGAAAAGAACCTGAAGCACTTGCTGCATAAGATCAAGCACTGTGGTATTCACTATGGATTGCAGCTCAACAAGATTCTCATCACTGGGCCAATAGGCAGCATTAAGATAAATGGCAAAGAGATTGGGATTGTTAACAATTTCATGTTGCTTGGATCTACAATCAGCACTCTTGTTCTAGCAGTCAGGAAATCAAAAGATTAATTTCATTAGGAAAGTCAGCTCTCAGGGATCTCTCTAGCGTGTTAAAGAGCAAGGCTGTCACTCTAAAGACCAAGGTACACCTGGCCATGGTCTATGCAATTACTTACTATGCCTCAAAGAGCTGGAAAGTGACTAAAGATTACAGAAGAATAATCGATGTCTTTGATCTGTGGTGCTGGAGTATAGAACATACCATAGACTTCCAAGAGAACAAACAGGTCTGCCCTAGAGGGGGTGAAATCAAGACACTCTTTAGAGGCAAAGATTTCTATAACTCTGTCTCACTTTTGGCATATTGCCAGGAGGGACCAGTCCTTAGAGAAGGAAATCATATTTGGAAGGGTGGAGGATTAAAGCAAGAGAAGATCATGCTGGGTGTGGTGGATTGACATAGTGACTGTAATAATGAGGACAGGTGTTTTGGAGACACTGAGATTGGCTCAGGATGGGGCAGGAGCACTCAGAGCTATTGTTTATAGAGTTGCCATGACTTGTAGTTGACTCAATAGCACATCATAACAACATATTCTCAAGAACACTATTATCTTCTTAATCAACTTACTACATCCTGGCTGACTTCCATCTCTATCTACTCAGATATCCTGTTGAAAATGCTGAACTGCTCAGGTTGGTTAGATACCTAAGTTGCATGGCCGAATCAAAGCAGGTGGTTCAAATATACAAGTTGCTCCACAGGAGAGTCACCACCTCTGGAAACTCACTGGAATGTAAGCTATGAGTTGATTCCAAATTAAGAGCAATGACTGAGTCATAGCTGGTTCTCTTGATGGGAAGTATGTTCACAAATAACGTTGTCATTCACTGCTACAAATATTGTTGCTGTCCACTGCTGTTGGATTCCATGGTGACCGCGTGAACTACAGAACAAAACATCGCCTGAGTCTACACCATCGCCATGATCAGTTATAAATTGGACCTCTGGGACGCACAGGGTTTTCATTAAATTGTTTTAGAAGTAGTAGATCAGCAGGCTTGGCTGCTTGGCTTGAAACACTACTCAAACATTGTTCAGCATTACAGGTCTCTACTAACTAACAGGTGGTAGCTGCACATGAAGTACATTGTAGAAACTGAACCTGGGTCTTTTGCATGGAAGGCAAACATTCTACCACTGAACCCCCTAATGGCCTCACAAATACTGCCCTATCTGATCTGAACAACACCGGTGAAAGAACTTTCATTTTATTGACTATATAAAACAACTATCCTAGGATGCATCAGAGCATTGTAGGATTCGTACCTGTTGTTGCTGTGTGCCACTGAGTCAGAACTGACTCGTAGATGACAGTTTTCAGAGGCAGTAGATTACATGACAGGAGACTGTCCGTCTTTCTCCCATGGAACAACTGGTGGATTCGAGCAGTCTGCCTTTGGTATGGCAGCACAGCTTCTTACAGCTTCTTCCTACCAAGGAAGAGCTCCTTTGATTCAAATCTAGGCCTTCTGAATTTTAGTCTTGTGTTCTTCCTATTATGCTGTCTTTTGATTCTCATCAAGATGCAAGTAGTAGATTCCACTTCTGTCTAAACATTATAAAGTATGTGGCAGGCTGTCAGGGACCAAATTTTAAATGGCCGAAATAGTTGATAAATTGTGTGAAAATTTTATGGTCCTTCCGTCAGAGACCATAATTTATTGTCACATAATACATAGTTAGAAGAACCAAAAGAAACCATCACAGAAGGGCAAACAATGTGGAGGTGATGGCCCTTTGACACTCTAAGGCCAGCGGAATTATATGGATCCAATAAGAAAGCTGCTTCTATGAGCAAGAAAACAACCTCTTGATCTTGCAAAATGTTTTTGGACACCTAAAGGCTCTTTTATTACTGTGGCTGATTAAAATGAAAAGCTTAAACGACTAAAATGTTCTTTTTGATGAGTTTTTGCCATGAACTATGGACCTTGTAGTCCAGTGGGATTCCAGCCCTTTGATCCTAGGCACTCACATAAATTCAGGGTCATAAAACAACATTGGATTTGATTTTACTAGTGTGGCTGATGTTGCCAGATTTGTAATGCAATCTTGTTTTCACCCCTCCTCAGTTTTGAGCCCTTCTACCATTGTTTTATAAGAAAAAGAAAAGAATTTCAGTTTCTTTTTGGCAGTTACATACTCAAGATTTAGCTACTTTCCTAGAAATTCAGGAGTTTCATGGAAAAATGATTATACTGTATTATTCTCATCAATGCAGAAATTAGCATTGCTTTATGTATTAAATATAAATATTAAAAACAAAATTTCCTTTCTGAATTAAAATAATTACAGATTTTTTACTATTCAACATTGTTAATATATGTCTAAGAAGAATAGTAAAAGTTTAAAGTGGGAAAAATATGGTTTACTCAAAGTTTATAAGTTTCCATCAAAAATAACTGAAAAACTATTTCAAAAATTTTTCAAAATACTTTCTTTAATAATAAGAGACCATATTTTATTTCTCAAACTTCAACTAACTAATAAAATTGGTACCCAAGTGAGAAAAAAATTCAATGAGTGATTTATTTATCAGAGATAATAATTAATGATAATAATTATTATTATTAATATTATTATTATTATTATTATTATTTCCTTCGTATGGACATGCACCAAAATATATTAACTTCCAGTTCTAAAAATAAAATTGGTATTGTAAAAGGTCAGTAACAAAAACACAGATAATTTTATAATGAAATACATCAGCAAAGCAATAATAGTGGGTCCTTCATTATTTACATAGTAAAATATTAGTTTGGGTTCAGTTAGTAAAATTAGTAATATGCCCAGTCAATTTTCCAGACTGAGAAATATTAATTTAAGGGTCAAAATAAATCTAAGAAAACTGTTTTCATGAGTTTTATTTTTCATAGACTTAAAATTTGTTCACAAAAATTGTTCTATAGATATGAAGCACAATTCATGAGGCACAGCAATTCTAATTTGAAGAGAAAAAATTTCCATAGAATATATATTTTTGTTGATTTCAGACGGATCCTGAATGAAAGCAGAAAATACCAGAAAAATATGCACTGGTGTTTTATTGACTAACCAAAGACATTTGATTGCATGGATTATAACAAATTATGGCTCGTATTGAGAAGAATGGGAATCACACAACATTTAATTGTACTCATACGGAATCTATACCTAGACCAAGAGGCTGTTGTACAAACAGAGCAAACACTGCATGGTTTAAGATCAGGAAGAGTGTGTTTAAGGCCTGTGTCCTTTCTCCATACCCATTCAGTGTGTACACTGAGCAAATAATCTGTGAAGCCGGACTGTATGTAGAGGAGTTTGGCATCACAATTTGACGTAGACTCATCAACAACCAGCATTATGCAGATAACACAACTTTGCTTGCTGAAAGTAAGGAGGGTATGAAATGCTCACTGCAGAAGATCAAGGACTACAGTATTCAGTATGGATTATATCTCAACATCAAGAAGATAAGGACACTGACTGCAGGCCCAACAGTTAACATTATGATAGCTGGAGAAAAAACTGAATCTGTTAATGAATCAACATTCCTTGGTACCAGGAGTCAGGAAAACAGGATCTCTCAAAAATACTGAAAAGTAATGTCAGTTTGAAGGCTAATGTGTACCTGATTCAGGCAATGGTCTTTTCCATCACTTGCTATCATCAATGAATAGAAATGACAGTGGAAGAATTGATGCCTTTGAGTTGTGGTGCTGGAGAAAAATACTATGCCATGGACTGACAAAAGAACAAACATATGTCCTGGAAAGGGTGCAGGCAGAGTACTCTTTGAAGGCAAAGATGACCCAGCTTCTTCTTTCATATTTGGAAATGTAGCTAGGTGAGGCTAGTCCTTGGAAAAAGACATCATACTTTGGAATATGAAATGTCAATGAAGGAGAGGAAGACCCCCAATGAGATAGATTAATGTGGTGACTTAAGCAATCAGCTCTAGTGTTTTAGAGATGATAAGGATGACACAGGATAGGGCAAGTTTCTGGTGGCTGTTCATAGTGTCGCTATGAGTCATACTTGACTTGATGGCACCTTACCACCACAATCCTAAATAGGTTGCCAGTTCAAATCCATCAGCTGCTCTGTGGGGAAAAGCTGGGTAGGTTCGTTTCATAAAGATTTACAGACTCAGAAACCTGATGGAGCATTGCGCTGAGCAGGACTTGACGGCAGAGGGTTTAGAACGGTTTTAGCATCCTAACAGGTCGTGTCTCAGCATTTTCAGTTGTAGTCTCTTAATCCTTGAGACCCTGTGAACATTTCAGAGTATGAGCCATCCTGAAGAATGTAAAGTTATCCTGTGTGCACCTCCTTGCCTATGGTGGTTGTTAGGTACTGTCACGTCGACTACAATTCAGTGACTCTGTGAACTATGGAGCAGAACCTTGCACTTTCCTGTGCTATCCCCTGACCTCTGCCACGCTCAATTCCATTGTTACAGGTCCATCTCACTGAGGACCATCCTCTACTTCAATGACCTTCCCCAGCATGATGTCTCTTTCCAAGGACCGATATAACATGTCCTGTTGATAAAATGCCCAGCGTATCAGAAATGAGATGAACTTTCATTATCCCTGCCTCTTAGGACCACTTGATTGCACTTCCTTCAAGATAGATTTGCTTGTGAATATAGAAGACTGAATGATATTACCATTTGTAAAGCCAAAATATGCCAAATATGAACACTTTCATATGGCTTGTCATACAAACATCATTCATGTTTGAAAAGCCACTATTATGTTTTCTCAATACTATTAATTGTGCTTATCTATTTGCAACAGATACACCTCCTGCCATATACAGACGTTGGGGTCCCACTCCACGAATAACAGATTGGAAACTTGTTCAATCAAAATGAGCAGATTTGCATCACACAAATACCTCCAAGCAGCCTCAAGAGATGGTGTAAGAACTGCTACCCCCTTCTGAAGGAAAAGAATTGTCTTGGCAGTGTACGTATATTCTTTAGAGAAACAGGAATTCAGATAACAGAAATAGAACATCCTAGTCTCTTCACCAATAGGGCATTAAATATTCAGCCCACTGTTCCTCCCTATTTATCAATTAATTTTAAAGGTTTATTAAGAACTTATTATATGTCAAGTATTGTTGTAGCCATAAGAGAGAATTAAGATGCAAAAGCTTATTTAAAAGCAAGCATAACAAAATTTTCTTGGTTCTGATTTTAGAAGCACCAATCAGAACCTGAGAGAAAAGAAATGATCGTCCTAAGGGAGTTGTGGATGCGCTCTTCTGCTGCACATCCAAGGGGAGGCCACCAGCATCTCCTATTTGGACCACTATAGAAAATGTATAATTGACTCCCCTACTTCTATGCTCATACTTCCGTTCTTGTCTCCTACAATACATGCTCTACAACAGCAATGAGAGGAAAATGCTCATCTGCTCATTACATATACTTTTCTACTCAGAATTAACCTCCTAGGATAAAATCTGTTTTGTTATTAGGAATCATCAAGTCAGATTCAACTCACTGAGATCCCGTGAACAAGAGATCTGAATTCTGTGCCATCCTCATCATCTCTAATGTACTCAAGCCCATTACAGCAGTAGGTCAATCAATCTGGTTAAGGGTCTGCTCTTTCTCCAACCCTCTACCTATTCCATAGAATAGTCTCTCCTACAACCTTCCCAAAGTCTGTGAGTTAAATTTTGTCATCTTTGCCTCCAAGGCGTGTTTGTGCTATTGACAGTCTATTGGCTATTCAGTACTCATCTCTAACACTAGAGCTCAAAGGCAACAATTCTACTTCTGTCATCCTTGTGCATTGTCAAGTTCTCAGATGCATAACAAGTAACTGAAAAGATCATGGCCTGAATCAGGTACACCTTAGTCCTCAAATTGACATCATTGTTTCTCAGCAATTTGGAAAAGTCCCTGACTCCAGTATTTTCCCAATGCAGTACATCTCCTGATCTGACTGCTGGCACCAAGTGTGTTGATTGTGGACCCAAGTAAGATGGACTCATGACCAGTCTCAATCTTTCCTTGACCAGGATATTGCTTTCTGGGTCAGTGCTGAGGATTTTTGTTTTCCTGATGATGAGACATAATCCATATTAAATCTTATATTCTTTGATCTTCTACAGCAAGCATTCCACTTCTCATTTTTTAAAAGCAAGGTTATGTCACTTGTGTAATGCAGGTTGTTCATGAGTCTTCCTCTGATCTTCATGCCACACTCCTCTTTGTAGAGTCCAGCTTCATGAATTATTTGCTCAGTGTACAGATTAAACAGGTATGGAAAGAAGATACAACACCAACATACACCTTTTCTGATTTTAAATGGTGTGGTATTCTCTTGCTCTGTTCATGCAACAGCCTCTTAATCCAGGTTTTGTATGAGTAAATTAAGTGTTCTGGGATTCTTATTTTTCTCAGTATTAGGCATAATTTGTTAGAATAAAGTTTAGAAACTTTAAAAAGACATACAAGACCTTCAAGAAATCAGCCTCTTGTCTTCTTCCACTACATTATTTATAAAACTGACGACCATGATCCCCTAGTGAGATATCAAATCAATTTATGCTGTATTATGCTGTATTTTTAAATAAAAGATGTAATTTTATCAGAGTATATCACATTTAATGAATTCTTTATTATTATTGTTGTTGTTGTTTAGTGCTGTTGGGTCAGACTGACTCATCGCTGACCCTTCAGATGGTTTTCAGAGACAGTAAATCACAGGATAAGACCACTCATCTTTCTCCTGTGAAGCAGCTGGTGGATTCAAACTGCGTACCTTTGCATTGGCAGTGCAAGTCCTTACCACTAAGCCACCTTCAAGGGGAACTATTCTTTATTAGAACACTTTAATTTTCACACATACAAGAATATGGAAGCCATGTCTGGAGGCAAAATGCTTTTCTGAACCTGGCCTGCAGTCCACAAAGTTTGAAATATATCACTACAGAGCTTCATTACCCAAGCTTTCTCCTGTACGTCACTGTGTTCTGTCTGCACAAGACCCACTGAAATCATTCAAACAAGCCACACTTCTTTTCACCCATGACTGCTGCTTAAATATCACTTCCAGAAAGTATTCTCCCTTTACTCTCTCAAATCTAAGCTATATCGTATTGTAGACCTTGTATGAACTTCTTTTCCATAACTACCTCAGTGCTGTCAAGTGTGTTCTGACTCATAGCAGCCTGCCATCAGGTTCCAGGAGTGGACAGCTCATCTTTTTCTCACAGTGCCACTGGTAGATGTGAACTGCTGAAGACACATGATCTTTTGGTCGGCCCAAAAAAATACTATAAATTCAGCTCAGTTCAGACCCTCACTGTCCAGTCAGAATTAACTCACAGCTGAACGCCAGTGGATTTTCAGAGACTATAAATTGCACAGGAGAAGACTGCCCATTTTTCTGCCACAGAATTACTGATGGACTCAAACAGCTGAAGAGGTGACATGCTTGGGTTAGCCAGTCCAACTCCATATGGATTGCACCACTACAGTAAGGACTCATGTTGCTGCTAGGTGCTGTCAAGTCAAGTAAGACTCGTAGCGATCCTGTGAACTACAGATCTGAACCCTATCCTATCCACTGTGATCATTTTACTGATATCTGTCTTATTAAACCACAAGTTTCAAGAGACCACGTCTGATTTGCACTCTGTAGAACCTAGCCAGTGCCTGACTGATAGATCTCCAATAGCCTTCAAATAATTCCATTCTTAGACGAGACACAAGTGATTAATATCTGTCTTTTATCATGTACCCTGCAGTCTCCGTCATGTATATATAGCCAGAAAACCCATGCTATATTTCTTCTCTAAGTACATTAAAGCATTTGTTTATGATTATAGACCTATATACACATCTCTGTGTATCATCCTGGAAAACAAAGCAAGGTAATTATTATTATTATTATTATTATTATTATTATTTAAAGCAAGCCTTTTTTAGTGTAAAACTAGAATGCTGTCTCTGTTGTCAAAAGAATATCTATTTAGAGTTAAGAGGGAAAAGATCAAGCTGACCTCCAGTGGTTAGAAAGGAGAATAACTTCAACAGTAAGAGGAGGAAAATAATGGCATTATGCAGTGGTGTTTGATGTTAAAAAACAACATGTGTATGAGTGATTGAATGAAAACTAATAAAATCTGAGTAAAGGCTTGAGTTTTAAAACTGAAAAAAAATAATTATAATACTCAGAATATCTCTCACAGATGCACATATATATATATGCAATAGTGATGTCAGGAAAACTGGAGACTTGATAAATCTCCCAGTTGAGGTCTAAGATCTGAAATGAACAAAATCCATAAAAAGTAAATTAAGGCACTCTTAATTTAATTTAGGTTGTCTGTTACTATTTATCCTTTATGGTAAAAAATACATTTTCCCAGATTGTAATAAATCCTCTGAGGAAAAAAATGTGAATATTAAATAAAATAAACCACAGAATATGCTAAATATGATATCTGGCATATTACTAACATATACTAGATGTTAGTTTTTATTATTTTTATTATCATCATGAGCATGACTTTTTATGATATCATTATATCTTTTTTATTTATAGAATATCTCACATTTTATAACTACAAAATTAGTGCTTATTATAAAAGATATAAACTATTAAAATTAAAATTACAGATAAGAAATAATAGTTTAGGGAATTTGTCTTTCTAGCAAAAACAATTCTGAAATGCAACATCTTACTTAGGGGACCTACATGACTGTGCAATAACCTCGGTTTACTTTTACATATTTAGATGCTGCTTTCCTAAAATCATGAGAGTGGCAATATTTCCAAAAACAGGCAGTAATGGAAACTAGGCAGTACACTTTTATAGCAGGATGGGGAAATTTGATAGGACATGAAACAATTTCATCATTGTTAATTCCCTTTGCCTTCATTCATTCATTAAAAGACTACAAATCAACTTTAATGTTAGTATGAACAAAAACAATTTGAGATGTAAGTTTTATGTTGTCAAGACCATGTAATAAATCTAACACAAGTACTTGAATTTAGACTGGTTTGGATTGCCTGCAACATTCTCTTGTTTCCTCAGTTGAGGCTTGACCAAATCATTCAAAGTGCTTTTATAGTATTTTCTTATTTAGGTTTTGTCTTATTCTTATATTATCAGAGTTCTAGTTATCTTCTTCTAGAGAAAATAACTCAATTTTTTCATCTTCAAGCTCTCCTATCAGTAAGAATACAGAAACAGTTGTTCCCATGTAATCTATATATTATCACTGTGCATACAGAGATATCCACTCATCTCCAAGAGCTGTTAATGGGTTAACAGTGGTGGTGTTGACTAAGTTACTCAATAGTCATATAGTCTTTGGCTCCTGACTCATCTATAATTCTTGTCTAATGTAGTTGCTAGGTGTGATCAGATTGAGTATGACTCATAGTGAACCTAAGAACAGATCTGAGCCCTGTCCAATCCTGTGCCGTCCTCTTCATCTCTGACCTATTTGCGCCCATGCTGCAGTCACTGTGTCAATCCATCTTGTTGAGGGGCTTCCTCTCTTTTGCTGACCCTTTACTCTCCACCTTTCCAAGTATGATGTCCTTTTCCAAAGAATAGCCTTTCCTACCAATGTTGCTGTTGTTGAGTACTGTTGTTGTGTAAAGTTAAAACTGACCCATAGCTGACCCTCTGGTGAGTTTTCAGAGGCAGTAAATTGCACGGGAGGAGACAGCCCATCCTTTTCCCATGGAGCAGCTGGTGGCTTCAAATTGTATGCCTTAGAAATTGTAGACAGCTTCTTGCCTTTAGGCCACCAGAGCTCCTCATTATTTATACTATGTACATGTATCAGCTTTTCAGTAACACAAGGATGGGAATGAAGATGAAGTCCTACACTACTTTTAGAAAAGGTAGTATGGTAGATAAGCGCTTTCATTGATCTCACCTCACCTAGAACTTACCCCTTCCCAGAATCTTCTAGTTGACTCCCCCTGCTCCTGCCAATTTGGTCTCCTTTATTCATTGCCCAAATTTCACAATGCAAATCAAACAGTATAAAAACAAACAAAAAACCAGCTCAAAACCAAACTATGGACTGAGTTGATTATGCCTAAGTTCTCAAAGTAACATCCTTTTAATTTTTTCTCCTTTTAAGTTGGTTTTCTTACAAAGCTTGTATACATTGTTTCACACTATTCTTCATTTACATTGTGTTTCATACATTCACTCTCACACATTATGTTTTTTTAATATTCATGTTTTAAATTTTTTATATTAATGCTTTAAAAAATTTTATATTGGTTTACATAAAAAGTTCACATACTTTGTTTTTATACCAAGTCTTTATTATATTTTATAAAATTAATCACCATTGGACCTTGCCCATTATTGCCCTGTCTTTTTACTCAGGTCCTTCCCATTTACTACCCCCCTCATATATCAATCTGTGCAACCCTGTGGTTCCTCCCCTAACCATCCTCACCACTCTGCTCCCACCCTTCTCTCTTCAGTTCCCATGTATATTTTACTAGTTTTCCTTCTATTTTTACAATAATGGTTTTATGCAGTATTTGTTCTTATGAGTGAGACTGAATTAATTCAACATAATGCTCTCCAGTCTCTCTCAAGTTATGCAGTATTTTTCAAAATCATTGTTCCTGAGTGCTGTATAGTATTCCATTGTGTGAATGTACTACAATTTTTCAATCCATTCAGTTGTGGTTGAACATTTGGGTTGTTTCCATGTTCTTGCAATGATGAATAATGCTGCTATCAACATTGGTGTACAAATCTCCAAGTGTCTCAGTTCTAATTTCCTTGGTGTATATTGCTAGTAGTGGAATAGCTGGGTCATATGGAGTTTCTGTGTTTAACTTTTTTAGGAAATGTCAAACTGTCTTCCAGAGTAGTTACACTATTTTACAATCCTACCACCAGCGTATGAGAGTTCCCACTTCTCCACATCCTCTCCAACATTTACTGCTTGCTGCCCTACTAAACTTGCCACTGCTACTAGGGTGAGATGGTATCTAATTGTGGTTTTGATTTGCATCTCTCTTATTGCCAGTGATTTTGAGCATTTCTTCATAGGTCTGTTGACCATGTAAATGTCGTCTTCTGTGAAAATTCATTACATACCTTTTGCCCACTTTGTATTTTGGAGAGGAAAGAGAACTTGAATTAGCAAAGGACTTCTGAAAAACAAACATAAAGTGGGAGGCATAGCACTCCCTGACCTCAGAACCTACTAGACAGGGGTAGTAATCAAAACAGCATGGTACTGGTATAATGACAGGCACACAGACCAATGGACCAGAATCAAGAACCCAGAAAGGGACCCATCTACCTATGATCAACTGAAGTTTGACAAGGAAATAAAAATCTATCAAATGGAGAAATGACAACCTCTTCAACAAATGGTGCTGACAAAACTGGACTGCTACCTGCAGAAAGCTGAAACAGGATCCACATCTCACAGTGTACCAAAAAAATCAACTCAAGGTGGATCAGAGACCTGGAAGTAAAGCCCAAGACCATAAAATTAATAAGACACAAACTGGCACCAAGCTTAGATGGCATAGCCTATGGTATAAAGAAACTGCCAAATACAGCCAAGAATGCACAATCTAGAGAGGATAAAATTGATGAATGGGACTTTGTAAAGATTAATTCTCTGTGCTCATCAAAAACTTTTTCCAACAGGGTGAAAAGAAAGCCTACCAACTGGGAACAAACATTTGGCCATACCATTTTAGACAAGGGTCTCATAAAAAAAGTTTACAGAATATTCCTGGGCCTCCAGAAGAAAGACTCTTTATGCCAAATTAAATTTAAAAATTTCAAAATAGCCCCATAAATCCCTGCAATTTTTTTGACCATAAATATCAGTAAGCTCTTGCTACTAAAAATCAAAAAAGTCACTCATTGCCATAGAATCAGACCAGACTGTCCCATGGGTTATCAGAGGCTGTAAATTATCCATTAGGAGACTGACTGCTGATCTTTCTCCCTCAGTGGTTTTGAGCTACCAGAGAAGCACCCCCTTTGAGTTAGTAGTGACATGCCCTGCCCAGTAGGCCACCAGATCTCCTTTCCTGCATACTGCTGTGTAGTTGTTATTGCTGTATGCCATCCAGTCGGAACCAACAGCTGACCCTTTAGTGGGTTTTCAGAGACAGTTAATCACACAGGAGGAAAATGCCCATCTTTCTCCCATAGAGCTGCTGGCAAATTCGAACAGTGTGCCTTTGGGATTTAGCTCACCAAACCTCCCTTTCTTGTATAGTAGAAATAGGATTTAGAATGATCCAACCAAGAGCCAAAGGCTTAGTTTTTACTGAGGGGGGGGGGGAGTAAGTCCTAAATATCATTAAAATATTATGATGATTAATATTTTTCCAAGGTGAATTTAACTAAACAGCTATATAGGCACAGGGAGCTTCTTCCTGATGGTGGTTCCTGAGGTTTTTAAAGACTCTAAAGACTGCTAATGGCAAACTGTTACTCTATTTTCACACTGTTAACCTGAAACCAAAACTCACTTCTGTTGAGTTGTGGCTCTATGAAATATAGACACAATGACCCTCCAAGACTGAATTCGAGAGATTCCAAGGCTGTAATATTTCCCGAAGCAGCAGCCTCATCACCTCCCACCCCACGCCTCTGCCCTGTCAATACTACTACCAAATGCCTGGTTAGTTTAAAGTCCAGAGCTTTCAGTTAGAAACTGAGCATTTGACCACATGAGAAGACAATGTAACATCTTAACTCTCACCTTTCTCATATGCAAAACAGGGTGACTTTATGATCTTCCTATTCTACAAAATCGTAGTGAGGAGGGAGGATTCCAAGAAATTACTTGTAAACTGCAACATACATCACATAAAGCATTTGTTGTTGTTCAGGGCCATCAAGTCTACTAGGACTCATAGTGACCATATGGCTAACAGATATGAACCTTGTCTTTTCCTGCACCGTATTAATGATCTATCTTTGGCATAATCTTGCTTGCATGTGATATCAATGATTTTTTTTATAATTTCCACACTCTGTTGAGTCACCTTTCTTTGGAATGGGAACAAATATAGATGTCTTCCAGTCAGTTGGTCAGGTGATGGTCCTGCAGATTTCTTGGCACAACTTGGTGAGTAAATCTAGGGCAGCATCTGTTTGTTGAAATATATCAATTGGTATATCATCACATCCTGGGGTCTTGTTTTTGGCCAATTCTTTCAGAGTAGCTTGAACTTCTTCCTTCATCACCATAGGCTCTTGCTTATTCATTATTCCATGAAATTCTTCTGTATCTGCAAATTCCTTTTGTACAATGACTCTGTATCCTCTTTCTATCTTCTTTTAATACTTCCTGGATCAATAGGGAACTTCCAGAATTGCAGGCTGGGTTTAGAAGGGGCCGTGGTACTAGGGACATGGTAACGTTAGATGGATTTTGGATGAAAGCAGGGAATACCAGAGGAATGTCTGTGTTTCATTGAATATGCCAAGGCATTTGACTGTGTGGACCACAATAAACTGTGGCTGACTTTGAAAAGATAGGAGTGCCAGAACACTTGATTGTGCTTATGCAAAATCTATCCTTGGACCAGGAGGCAGTCATCAGAACAGAGTAAGGGAACATTGCCTGGTTCAAAATTGAGAAGGATCTGAAGCGCTTGTTGCAGAAGGTCAAGGACTGCAGCTTTCAATATGGGCTGAGGCTCAATGTCAAGAAAACAAAGATTCTCACCACTGGGCCAATTGGCTTTATCAGTATGGATGGTGAAGAGATTGAGAAAGTTAAGTTTTCGATTGCTTGGCTCCACAATCAACACTCTTGACACCATCAGCCAGGAAGTTAAAAGATGTATTGCTTTGGCAAAATCTGCTGTCAGAGACCCCTCCAAAGTACTGAGGAGCAATAATGTCAGTCTGGAGACTAAATGTGAGTCTGATACAGGCCATGGTCTTTGTCATTTCTTGCTATTCATCAGAGAGCTGGACAATGATTAGGGATGATAGAAAGATAATTGATGCCTCTGAGCTGTGGTTCTGGAGCAGAGTATTGAATATGCCATGGACTGCTAGGAGAATAAACAAGTTCATCCTGGAGAGGGTGAAGGCAGGATGCTCTGTGGAGGCAAGGATTCTGAAGCTTGATCTGACATACTTTGCACATGCTGTAACTTAGGATCAGTCCTTAGAGAGGGAGGTCATGCTTGGGAGGGTGGAGGGACAGCACAGGAGAGGAAGACCCTTGATGAGATGGATTGATTCAGTGACTGGGGTGATGAGGGTAGGTGTAGCAGAGACAATAAGATTGACATGTCATAGAGCAGGGTTTAGGGCTGTTGAACATAGTGTCGCTATGAGTCTCAGGCAACTCGACAGCACATGACAACAACAACACCTTTGTCATATTCAAATCCATTGTGCCAGTCATTGTGCTAATTCATTATTATCATTCCTTTATTTGCTACCATGCCCCGCTACAATGCACACTTAAATAGAAACCATTAAAGAGTAATTTCTTTTAGTATTTAAAAAGAACATGGAACAGAGAATATGAAGTCCTTGGGAAATTTGGCTTCATCTAATTCATGAAGATCTAATTATGCAATTGTTCCAATTTTAACATAGTTCTGAAAACTATAATTTTATGCGCTCCCAGGGGAAGCTCAAAAAGAAAAGGCAAAAGCAAGAGCTTTTGAGAACCTGAATTGTGTTGATAAAGAAGACACCTTACTAAAGAAAACAGTAAGGGCAATAATCTTTAAAGCATTAGACTAACTACTGAAAGTTCTTCTTGTGTGTTAGCCCATGGTTTTTATTGAAAGAAGTTGAGAACACTTTCAAAGCCACTGACTTCACAGTAAACTGAAAAGTGCTGTTCCTCTGATCAAATCTAATAGTTATCATTCATTCACTGGCTTACTTCCACATGCTCTATTTTACTTGCAGTATCATGCTTAACTGTCATGGTAGTTACAGTTAGCATCATAACTCTCAAGTTATGATCCATACCATCATGCCCACTTTATAAATGAGAAGTTCAATCCCTAGAAGGTTTAAAAAGTTGTATTTCATGACAACACATCCAAGAGCTTGGTGGAAGCCAAAGGGAAATTCTTTAACCTATCTTTTTCAATTCAACTTTCGTTACCAGAAGAATTGCATTATGTTTCATTCAATTAATGATTGTTGTTTTTGTAGTTAAGTGCCATCGAGTCATAAATGATTCACAGCGACCCTATGAATAGAAGAACTGAACACTTCATTTCTCCAAGTTCATAGAGTTTTCAGGGGCAAGCTATTTCAAAGGCAAGCTATTTTGGAAGTGGATGCCACTCCTGCTTCCAAGCTTGGCTTAATCGAGGAGCTTCACCAAACACTCTCCACCATGGGTAACCATTATCACATTTGACACATCAGTGTGACAGTGACTAGCATCAAAGCAACCACACGTTACATCTGTACAGCAAATGGACAGACTAGTGCTGTACCACTTAGAAGAATGTTTGTCAAAAAACAAAATCAGGCCTGATACTACTTAGAAGAATGTTTGTCAAAAAACAAAATCAGGCCTGAGGACCACAGATTAAAATCACCCACCTTTGGCTTGGTAGCATCACTTTCTATCCACCAGGACCAGAGAGCTCTCTCTATGTTGGTGGTCAATCAATTAATCAACTAATAATTAGTTAACTTCATTATATGAGTCCATTCTCCAGCATAGTCTTCTGAAGATTAACACTGAAGAATTGACAGTCTATTTAAATACAGATAAAAAGCAAGTGTCATTCAGGGGCTGGGGTAGGGGAAGTTATATATAGTATATTTCCTATGCAAAGACCTTAGGGTGTAAGAAAATTCAGAAGGAATTAACTGTAGACATTAAGAGTGACCCTTTAGAGTAGTGAGAGAAGATCTTCACCCTGAAACCCACAGCGTCCCTTTTCAGCAGGAAGTAGCTAAGAGAATACGCCATCCCCTTTTCCTTATG
>NW_006399776.1:15782052-15794041 GCF_000299155.1 Elephantulus edwardii
AGTAGATGTGACTGAAGTTTATCAGGAACAAATGGAGGTGGGGTGGGCTGAGGTGTCATTCAACAGTTAGATAATATTTTCATATTTTTCCCCTTAGCCCTATTTTATTTTTAAAAAGAGTTCTTTTTGCACAAAAAAAAAAGAGTGACCCTTGAGAGGATGAAATAACTCCTCTAATCCCTATTTTATAGTTTAGCACATAGTAAATGTTCATCAAATATCAGTACTATTGTTACTAGTTTTCTAACAGGATACAGAGAAAATTATAAAAACTGCAGTGAGACAGTCAAAGCACATGCATGTATACACATGCACCCACATACTGTAAATTGACACTGGATTCTAAAGTCTGTATGAGGCAGGAATTATTGGAAGAGACAACAGGTATAAATTGCCACATCTGAGTGCATCCAAGGCCAGCTAAATGGAAGCGAGAACACAGCTAAATTCCTCCCATGTGTTTATTAAAGGTTCAGTAGAGTTGGGCTGTGTTGGAGGAGTTAAGGTGAGATAACAATTGAGGAATTAACTATATTTAAATAAAATAAATCACAATGATAAGGTAGTAACTGTTTCTAGAAGTTTTATTCTGGTATTTGGTTACTCAATTTATGATCATGGAAATTGACTTCTCTCAGACTTTGACTTTCAAGTCTCTCAGATTAATACACACAGACGTGAAGACTTCAGATTAAGTACTGGCAGATCCTGATTCAGGCTCGGCTCAGGCCCATCGTTGAGAAACGAACCTGGACAAAGAGCCTGCTTTCTATCCCTCCACTTGAACCTTTGTTCTTTTAGGCCTTGCCTGCTTTTTTCTTCTGTGCTCCAATAGGAAGAAAAGAATATCTTGCCATTTTTGAAACTAAAAATGAAAAAGGACTTTCCTATATTTCGTTATCTGAAGAACTTGTGTAGGTAAATTAAAAAAAAACAAACACCCAAATCCACTGCCATTAAGCTGGTGCCAACTCACATCAATTCCTCAATGGGTTCGTGAGGTTGTCTAAATCTTTATGGGAAGAGGCTGCTCATCTTTGACCCACAGAACTGCTGGAAGATTTGAACACGTCTACGCTGTAACGTGTGCAGACTGGGGCTACTGATTCAGAATCAAGTCAAATACAACTAAATTTTGGGTTTTGTTGTTTTGGTGCTGGATTTGCAAACGTCTTTGGGCTGTGTTCAATTCATGATGACTGCTAATTAAGAACTCTGTGGTTCACCTCATGTTACCTTCAAAAAACATTCCACCTAAGCAATGAGAGTCATAAAAGAACGTATAGCAAGGTCCCGTCAATCGGTCAGTAGCCACTTACTATATTTCAGCTGATTGTTTACCACTGTAATGGCTGTGTGAGAAAAGGATTTCGAAGATACTTCGACTGAGCTGAGATGGACACATTCTCTCCCTACGTTAGAGATTTATAGAACTTTAAAGTAGAAACTCCTATCACCTACTCCTAGATGCTTAATTTATGGCTGAAAAAAATGTAATCTTTAACTCTGATATATGTTCATCCAAAAGTGACAGAAAGTATGAGCAAGACAAAAAAAGTCTGGAAAGACATTAATTCTCTCCACAGTGCTCTATATCCCCTCCCCCCTCCTGTTTTACAGTTGGAATCTATCAGCTGTTCCAAAGGAGGATGGGCAATCTCCTCCCGTGCAATTTACTGCCTCTGAAAATCCACGAAAGGGTCACTACGGGTCAGTTCCAACTGAAGGACACACAGCAACAACACAGCAAAATGAGTCAAAAGACCAAAGGTCAATATGCACAAAGTCACTTGCTGCAATATTAATGTAAACAACAACAAAATTTATTAAACAAGAATTGTTATGGCCCATGTGTACTAACCCATGTTAAGCTTTGAGCCTCAGCAGGGCTTTAGCAAGGATGATGGACGTTGATGATACATGAAGGAGACATATGAGACCAGCCATCTGCCAACATTATATAAATGAATAATGAACATTTTTCCTTTCTACAACCATCTCCTTTCTATCAGGAAACACAGCATGGTATAGTACCTGAATTATGTGGAACAAGAGAGCATCTTGAAGGCTGAGACACAGGAGTTCAGCACTGCTAAGTCAGCTAGGGAATTAATTGTTTCCTGTTATGAACCAATGTTCAATTCCAAATTTATCTCTGAGTTTCTAAGTAACAATTACCCAAGAGATGACTTGGTGCTAGTAAGCCAGCAAATCTACTCAATTTAATAGATTTTATTTCATATCCATAGTGGAAAAAAATAAGTTAAAATGTTTCTCAACAGCTAATTTTTTTTGGCATCTCAGTAACAAATTATACTAATGTGTGCACTTAAGGGGAATACCATGGGGGTTTTATGTAACCACCATATTTTGTATTTTTGAAAGTTTTGTTTATTGGTCTACAAAGTACTCCCTTTCTCTTGCAGTATTCTCCAGAAATTAATATATTTAAATCAACTTTGTTGATAACAAAGAGCATAACAGACGGCAAGAGCTCAGGATTTATGTCTTTATAAACAAAACTGTATCAGTCCCACTCTCGTTTCTACTCCATTTCATCACTAAAGTGAAATCTATAATAAATGGAGTAGTATGATGGGTTAGACATTTAAAAGAAAGGAAGTCTACAAGTTTTTCTTAATGGAAGCTAGCATACCATTTGGCTCTCTTGGGGACAATGAGATAAAATATTTAGTTAATGTTCTGTTTGGCATCCATCTCTGGCTCACGTTGCAGTGGGAGTTACCTGATTAGAAATGTGACTGCATTGCACAATTAGCAGGGGCCTGCCAGAGGCCACCACTCAGTACATTTTCTCCTCAGTTAAAGATTGTGTATATGATAAATTGAATAAATGTAAATGGTTCCTGTAAAAGAAATGTCACTATTGGCGGCTGCTTTTATTTCTATTCCATACTCCAAAAGAACAATAGTTAAAAAAAGATTAAACCAATGCCATTTCTAAAGCACCTCCTTCCAAACTGCTCAAAGTGCTTATTAACAACTCTGAAAACTCAAAGTCCCTGCCATTGAGTCAGAAACTGACTCAAACCAGACATTGTAGAGTTTTAGAAGCCTGTGAATCACCTGAGGAAAGACTTTCCATCTTTCTTCCTCAGAGTAGCTGGTAGATTCAAAATGCCAGAGTGGAACAACTTCCTTAGGTTAAGCAGCTCAAGCATTCTAAATTTTTTCAACTTCTTGAAAGCTGGAAGGGGAAATACAGTTCCTCTGTTCCCCCTCCTCCCCCTCCCTCCGTATTTTAAACGAGAAAGATGAGAGCCAAAATAGTCCTACCAATCTAAGGTTCATCATTTTCTTCCTGTCATAAAGAATAACTAAAATACTAGGATAATTCACTCAGATTATAACCAAAATCCTGAGCACAATGTCCCAGAGATTTAAGCAGAACTGAGACACAAATCTTGTTATTTAAGAGATGATCTAAGGTGAGCTCTGGTGGCCTAGTGGCAAGAAGCTGCACTGCAATCCCAAGATGAGTGGTTTGAATCCACCAGAAGCTCTGCTGGAGAAGGAGAGACAATATCCTCCTGATATCAGATCCATTCTGATAATATACACACACAAAATAATAATTTTTTTTAAAAAGAGAAATGAAAGATTGTACAAAATACAATAAAAATTAAAATAAAATATTTTTTTAAAAAAAGAGAGATGATCTAAAAGTAACTAAAACGATTATTTTTTTTTTCCAAGTGAAAGTAGGAAGGAGATTGGGTAATCGATATTTAGAGACTCTGAGTTAGAGAATTCTCAAATTTAAAGTTGTTGTTGTTGTTGTTGTTGTTGTTATGTGCCATCAAGTTGCCTATGACTCATAGCAACCCTATGTCCAACAGCCCTAAACCCTTCTCTATCTTGTGCCAATCTCACTCTCTCTAATACACCTGCCCCATTGAGGGTGTTCCTCTCATGCACTGTCCCTCCACCCTTCCAAGCATGACATCCCTCTCCAAGGACTGGTCCTGCCTTGCAACATGCCCAGTATTATATGCAATATCATAATTAAAGAATTATTATTGTACAGTTGCTAAAATGGACAAACTAAGGTTTAGAGAAGTTGACTGACTACCAAAGTCATAGGACAATGTTCACTCAGAACTTGAACCCAGTTCTCCCAAACTTATTTTACATTGTCAACCTGCTGCCATCCAAGATCATTATTGGATCCACTGAGGCATCAAGAATTGATCCATCCAAGTCATTAATAAAGCTTTGCTTTTGAATGATAAAAGGACTATGTGTATGTTACTACACATTGAAACACTGGCTGCCGGGCCAAGTTCCATATTGTTTTCATGGTTATCTCAATAACCACAGCTACAGAAATACATGATATTAGCAACCTCAGGTTCTCCATTCACTAGCCTTGAAATATTTGGTTAAATAGTGAAAAAAACAAAAAATTCTCAGTACCTTCAAGTCCAAACCAATTCATTGCTGACCTTACCATGGCTTTTCAGAAGTTGTTAATAATAGAGTGTAATTACCCATCTTTGTCTCTCAGAGCATCTAGTGAGTAAATGTGAACTGCCCATCTTCGGGTTGGTATTGCAACTCCTGACCCACTAGGCCATCAGGGCTCCCTCAAAATAGTTAAATTCCCTCACCAATGATTTTAGGTGGTAAGGTTTTCATGTTGCACTGGAGGATGGGAGAAGGCAAAAGGATTAAGTGACTCCCTGTAGATCTACAGAGAAAGAAAGAGCAGAGGCTACATTTTGGTTGTCTGAGAATCAAACCGAGTTAGTTCTGTTTATTGCTTCCTTAAACTCTGAAAACATTCTATATGCTAAGTTAAGCAATTCATTCACTAAAGAACAACTACCATATG
Source organism: Elephantulus edwardii (assembly GCF_000299155.1). Taxonomy (NCBI): domain Eukaryota; kingdom Metazoa; phylum Chordata; class Mammalia; order Macroscelidea; family Macroscelididae; genus Elephantulus; species Elephantulus edwardii. Next base: position 15,786,908 of record NW_006399776.1, read on the forward strand.
ACTTCAAGTGTATGAAATACCTAAAATAGACATAGGTACAAAACTCAAAATTTACAGTACTCATCAGGCATAGAACAGAAGGGGACAAAGTAAAACCAGTGCTTACAAATCACTGAGTTTTTATTCAGGATAATTCAACATTTTACAACAGATACTGGTGATAGTTGCACAATATGATTAATTTGTTTTCACAAACTGGATACACTAAAATCTTTAATTTGTAAGTTTTTTTAATTTGTAAATATCTTTACAATAATAAAAATGGTTTAAAAGTCCTAAATACAATGCCTATCATTTTCTGTAGAGGAGCTGTGATGACATAGATAATTTTGCAATGACTCAAAGGCTGAGTATCTTCAGTGGTTCGAATCCACCAGTAATTTTTATATATATAACTTTCTATAGAATCACTTCTATAGCTATCTTCTTTATCAATCTGTTTCTTAAATTTCCCCCCATCAATTTAGTCTGAGACAGTTGAGAATCATTTACACATCAAACAAAGAACAAGAAAGAGAAAGCTTTGTAGGACATTTTGCAACAAAAAGGTAAGGGCCTCTCCTGGGTTTTCCCCTAGGAGACAGAAGTACTTTTCCACTTTTTTGTTTCTTTTTGAGATGTAATAATTCTCTTTTTCTAACTACTTAAACCAAGCTTGGTGAGTGTGGTCTTAACCCAAACACAATACCACCCTACTTGCAGTGACTTCATGTATAATCCAACACAGTCAGCATCTGCAAGACTACATAGGCCCTCCTGTTACAGGTTAAAATGTTGGGGGTGGGGGTTCAGAAATGCATTGTCATTTAACAAAGAAAAAAAAAGACTTTAGATCTACAGATGCATTAAATTATCAAGGAATGAGATAGTAAATAAGCAAAAAGATTTGTTTAAGTTTTTTATATTGTTCTTCTGAAGTATGAGGTTATCCCCAGCCATTGTTGTTATTCTGTGCTGTCAAGGCACCTGCGACTCATAGTGATCCTGTGTTCAATAGCCCTAAACCCATCTCTGTCCTGGGCCAATCTTATTGTCTCTAACACCCCCACTATCCCAGTCACTGAATCAATCCACCTCATAAAGGGCCTTCCTCTCCTGCGCTGTCCCTCCATCCTCTCAAGCATGAAGTCCCTCTTCAAGGACTGGTCCCTCCTTGCAACATGTTCAAAGTATGTCAGACAAAGCTTCAGAATCCTTGCCTCCAAGAAGCAGTCTGGTCTCACCCTCTCTAGGATGAACTTGTTTGTTCTCTTAGCAGTCCATGGTATATTCAATACTTTTCTCCAGCACCATAGATCAAAGGCATCAATTTTCCTATCCTCCCTAGTCATTGTCCAGCTCTCTTACACATAGCAAATGCAAACACATCCCCTGCCATTAAAAAGTAGAATCTGTGCCTGATTCAATAATTAGTTAAGGGAAGTTAAGATTCTGGAGTTCTTGACACAGGTACTGCAAATAAATGCCACACATGGAAATGACAATTTGATGGCAGGCCAAGAAAATCCTGCTTTAGTCTTACTGAGTTTCCCAAAGAAGGACAGTGTAGGCAGTTTGCAGGCGCTTTTTGAGAATATGGAGTGGCTCAGCACAACTTATCCCCTTACTGGGTTTTCCTTTGTAAGAGCGTCAATCTGTATGACATCAGATTACAGTGATGTATATGCTGGCATAAAGAGGAAAAAGCCAAATTAAATACTTTTGCAATATGTGTATGATGAACAACTTTAAAGTTACTTTCTATAAACAGCAAAATCTAAGTACTGTATTTCCTTAAACTCTTACTTGTTGTAAAAATTAAACAATTGTTTTTCCAATCACGTCAAATTAAAAAAATAAGAAGTAAAATCTTTTAAAAGCGCAGTCTGAGGCTTTCATCCCCAGGACAGATCCAGTGCCCATGGGCAGGTACAACCTGCAGACTTTATCTAGTTAAAATCTTTAACAAAAGGAGTATATTCACTTCAGCAGAAAGGAAAACTAAATATCAGTCTCATGTAACCAGATCAAAAGAGTCAAATAGATATACCTGCAGGTTTTCAATTTCTTCTTTGTGTTCTCTCTTCAAGTGTAAAATAGCAGCTTGGTATTCTGTAAGATCACAAAAGAGGCCAATTACAAAGCAGCACAAATTTATGCATAGTATTCAGGTGAGCAAGATTTCACAGGCCTTCCTGCAGGTAAACTGTATAAATAAATGCCACAATTAGACATTAGCTCGTCAAGAGATATTGATTATTGAATAAGTCTGAAAAGAAATTAATTTTCCCATCTTTCAGCGTATGTTAAATTAGTGAGTCCTTAGAGTCAGTTGAGTAGACTTATGGAGAGGGTTAAAAAAGACCAAAAACAATAAAAAAAAAAGACGGGTGTTCCAGATAAACACTGGGTCATATGTTTGCCTTCAAGGAGAAGAAGGAAGTGAAGTCCCTCTAGACAACAAATACAGACATGCTATTATCAGACACACAGGATACAAAAGAAAACTTTCTATGTGAAATCAGAGAACTCTATATTTAACTCGATTTCCCTTCCAAAAGATAAAAATCTCCATTCAAATGCAAGAGTAAGTAAGCACCCAGGGCTGATTTTAATCTTTAGATCACCTCATAAAGTCAAGATCATTTGTCATTTTGATGAGAGACTTGAGGTTTACTTGAAGCTGAAAGGAGGATAAAAATAAATTTCTGGTCCAATTTTAGTGTGAGTCTAGTGTTTATTCCAACGTAAGTCCCAAGTGTACACAAGAACGCCGGCCAACCACTAACGCTACCATCCACTGGTTAAGTGTGAAGTAGCCAAGACAGCTTTATTTCCAGCAGGACAGCTAAGCGCAGTGGGGTCACAGGCAGCCTGCAGAGAACCAGAGAGCAAACGCTATCAGTACACATTTTTGTGGGACAAGCCAGTTTTTCACAAATAAGCATGGCAACTTAGTTACAAAATTTAAGAAATCAGACCTTATTTTAAAAAAGAGCTACTTCTCTAAATGGATTTCAGAAATCAGTAATGGATATTTAGATTCCATTTTAATAGTGGAGGAGAGGCATCTTTGGTAAAGACACAATAGAAAGAGTGTTATTACTAATAATTCCAGGTGGCCTAGTGGCAAGAAGCTGTGCTGCAATCCTGAAGGCACAGAGTTAACATCTACCAGCTGCTCCATAGGAGAAGAATCAACCATCTCCTCCCTGAGAATAACTGCTTCTGACTCAATGGTACACAACAGCAGCAACAACCATTCCTTCTGTGGGGAATGTACTCCACTGAGCTGTAACTCCATCAGCAAACTCTGCAGTCTCTATCTACAAGCCCTATCGTAATCAAATTACTTCTCATAATTTTCGTGGCCACTTTTACAATTAAAAAACCCACTCCATGCAGTTGATTCCAACTCATGCTAAAACTTCACTGGGTTTCCTGGGTACATCTATGGTGGGAGATTGCCCATCTTTCTCCCGTCAAGCAGCTGGTAGGTTTGAATCACTGACCTTTCAGTTAGTTGTTGTTGTTTTTATGTGCCATCGAGTCTCTTGCGACTCATAGTGACCCTATGTACAGCAGCCCTAAACTCTGCTCTGTTCTGTACCAATCGCACTGTCTCTGACATTTCCATCCCGATTACCCCAGTCACTGAATCAATCCACCTCATAGAGGATCTTCCCCTCCTGCGCTGTCCCTCCACTCTGCCCAGCATGATGTCGCTCTCCAAGGACCTGTCCCTCCTTACAACATGTCCAAAGTATGCTAGACGGAGCCTCAGAATCCTTGCCTCCAGGGAGCTATATGGTTTAACCCTGGATCTATTTGTTTTCCTAGCACTCCAGCACCACAGCTCAAAGGCATCAATTCTCCTTCTATCCTCTTCAGTCACTGTCCAACTCTCTATGCATAACAAGTGATAGCAAAGACCATGGCCTGTATCAGACACACAAAATGCACTATGCCAACAGAGCATATTATTACAATTCAAGTCACCCCTATCTTGCCTCTGGACTATAGCAGTAACCTAATTTAACCATGCTGCCTTCACTCTTTCTAATATGTCTGACACATTCTCACAGATTCCTGAGTAATCTAGTAAAGACATGAACCAAATACTCTCATCTCTTGATTTCCAAAGCATACAGAGTAAAATCAATTCCCTTCTGCAGTTCATAGGGTCCTTCATAATTTCAGTGTTACCTCACACTTTCTGTCACCTTGTCCATTACATTCCAAACACACTGACTTTCTTTCCATTCTTGAACTTGCCAAATTCTATTCTACTACAAAGTCTTCTTGAGACTATAATTATATATTCACTACATACAACAATACTGCAGGAATTAGTTCAAGTGTCTCATATGTAATAACTCATTTTTATCCCTCATATAGTCCCCTTAAGCATTATATCTGTCATTGACCTCTCTGCTGGAGGATGAGGAGACGGGTTCATAAAAAGATTAAGTATGAACTAGTTGCAGATCTAAAAAATATGTATAATGGTGGAAGAGTAAAGAATGATATACTATTTTGTGCAGTGTTCAAGATGGTTCTGAAAGACTTCTGTGACCATGTATATAACAGGTTCGGCTATCCCACTGAAACTTTCCAGTGAAACAAACTAAAGTTCGGCTATAACAGACATTTTTAAAACCTTCCTTTAAAAAGTAAAAGGACACACACACACACACACACACACACACACACACACACACACTCTTATACCAAGCCAAAATTTAAAGGAAAGTAAAATTCTAGAGCAATAATTTTTAAATTAAAGTTGCTTTTTTGACTGGGGTGGGTGATACATATGAACCTTGGTTTTTATAACACTGCAGAATAAGACAGTCAACAGGCAAAGTCTAAATCGGTCTAAAAATTATGAATTTACCAAAAACCTTTTTATCAAAAAACTAGACCCAAAAGAGCCATTGTCTCACAGTAAGTTTAAATTAGATATGAACTAGCCACAACCCTTTCTCATGATAAAATACTCAAACTTATTGCCACTGAGTTCGGACCAACTCATAGCTGATCCTCAAGAAAGTTCCCAACGCTGTAAATCACATGGGAGGAAGTTACTCATTTTTCTCCTGAGAAGTTGCTGTTGTGAACAAGCCTGACCTTTGGTTTAGCAACACAATTCACTGTGGACTAAGCTATCAGAGCCCCTTCAAAATTCCCCAAGGAAGTTTAAAGAAAATTGAACACCATCTAAGCATCTAAGCTAAGCAGCTATCCTTGAGGCAGAAGAAAAGAGATCTCAGCAAGAAGGCTATATTTTCAACAAAGTATAACAAAACAGAGAAAGTAATAGATACATGGTTAATCCAAACACTTATTGGGTAAATTAATAATAATATTATTTTGTAGTATTTAAAAAATAAAGATTACACTTGAATTGTGAAGATAATTTAGCAAAACAGAGGATACAGGTCCGCTAAGGTATATGCTAGGGCAATGGTAGTACTATTAAATATTGAATGATTTCAGATTTTTGGAAATCTGTGATGGCTTCTCGTGAAAGCAAATGAAATGATGGGAATGTTTCACAGTACGTACGCTCAAATTTGGAAGGAAAAGGGGAACATCAATCAGTTCAAAAGAAAATAAAAATGAGAGAATAAAGCCATTTAGATGAGGAAGGACAGATTTGAATAATATATGACATAAATGTAAGCTTAAAAATATCTATAATTACAATAATAGGAAATACATAAAAATACATAAAAATCCCTAAGTGAATTAGCGAGAGAAGGTGGTTTACTGCCTCTGAAAACATGCTGGAGGGGTCAGCGATAGAGGGGTGAGCCATAGGTTCAGTTGTGACTCGAGAGCACACAACTACAACAGTAACTACAGAATTATTACAAAACCAAAATTTTATATAATATATGCACACACACACATATATATACACACATGCCATGACTCTTCACTTATCGACATCGTTAAGTATGAAACAATGGGCTATTATCTGAAAATTGGCATATGTGAAAATGAAGGAGGAATACATCAGATAATAAAGTGAAGGGTAACTACCTCATTGCATATCTGTCAAACCACCCTAGCCAAGTTGACACACTAAGTTAACTTTCACAGTCCAACACCCCCCATCTGTTTATATCAGACCTACATCACAAAACACATACAAAAATATCTGAATAGTATAGTTTTAGCTTTAATATTTAGTATTTTATATACAAAATAACAGAGGAGATAATCAGTAAGCAAAGAGTAGATGTAAAGCACACAGTTTATAACATGCATCCAAAAGATGAACGGGACTGACATCAGGGTTGGGGTAAGACTGAGAAAAACTGGATAAATTATGTATACTGCATTGAAACAGATGAGGGAGAGAACAGTTTAAAAGCGATATATGATTGGGGATTATGGTTATGACAAGAGTCCAGAATGAAGGTTGCATAGTGGAGTGTACTCGGGGTGGGGTGAAGTGGGGGGATGCGGGGGTACTGTATACCAATGAAGGAATTTTTCTTTTACTTTTCCAAGAGAAGAGGAAACTTCGGGGGAGGTGTGGGCAGGGAAAAAAAGGCAACAATGAACGAATGGAAATCCAAACTTCTGTAAATGTTCATTAAAATAAAAGAAAATAAATTTTTTTTAAAAAAGAAAAAAGATGAGGGTACAGAAAAGTTACAAAAATTGTAAAAATTATTTACCAAGTAAACAGTAACCCAAGAGAGCAGGCACAACTGCATGAACATAAAAAAATATTAGACATTACATGTAAGACTCGACAGCAATTAACAACAACAACAACAACAAAGAGAGAGCTCATTTGGCCTAGTGGACAGAAAATTATGCTACCAAGACAAAGGTTGTTGTTGTTGTTATGTGCCGTCAAGTCGCTTGCGACTAATAGCGACCCTATGTACAAGAGCCCTAAACTTCGCTCTGTCCTGTGCCAATCGTACTGTCTCTGACACTCCCATCCCGATTATCCCAGTCACCGAATCAATCCACCTCATAGAGGGCCTTCATCTCCTGCGCTATCCCTCCATCCTCCCAAGCATGATATCCCTCTCCAGGGACTGGTCCCTCCTCACAACATGTCCAAAGTATGTTAGACGGAGCCTCAGAATCCTTGCCTCCAAGGAGCCACCCGGTTTAACCCTTTCCAGG
>NW_006399776.1:15794970-15815393 GCF_000299155.1 Elephantulus edwardii
GTAGTTTCCACATTCTGTTGGGTCACCTTTCTTTGGGATGGGAACAAATATCGATCTCTTCTAGTCAGTTGGCCAAGTGGTCGTTCAAAGGTAGGTATTTTAATCTGCAGCCCTCAGGCCTAGTTTTAACTGTATTTGGTCAAACATTCTTCTAAGTGGTGTAGCACTGTTCCATCCATTTGCTCTACAGAGGTAACTCATGGTTGCTGTGATGCTAAACACTGTGATACTGATGTGTCAAACACTGGAATGGTTACCCAATGTGGACAGTGTTTGGTGGAGCTCCCCGATTAAAACAAGCCTGGAAGCAGGTGTGGCATCCACTTCTGAAATAGCTTGCCTCTGGAAACCCTATGAACCTGGAGAAAGGATGAACGTTATATAAGTGTCCAGGTCTTTCATTCATAGGGTCACTATAGTTGTCTACAACTCAATGGCAATTAACAACAACAATAACATTTAAGACAGCTAAAGAGTTAAGAAAAAAGACTACACACTCATACCTACTTTAATTCATCTAGATTATGAAGCAGTTTTTAATTTTAAACACTTACTAACATAATCTCAATATATACAAAGTAATGATGACAGAATTAAGAGGAAAAAATCTAATTAAAAAGAGAGATTTTTAATTCTTTTAGTGTCTGATAGAGTAAATACACAGAGGCACACCAAAAGGAATGAAAATACATACTAGTTGAATAATTTTGTTAACCAACAGGTCTGTTCTAGAGAGTGTGAAACCAAGTTACTCATTGGAGGCAAAGATTTTGAAGCTTTGTCTCAAAGACTTTGGACATGTGTCCAGGAGGGACCAGTCCAAGGAGAAGGACATTATGTTTGGAAGGATGGAGGGACAGCACAGGAGAGGAAGAACTTGGATGGGATGGACTGATACGGTAATGGGTAGAATGGGGGTAGGTGTGTTGGAGACCGAGATTGGCTCAGAATAGGTCAAGTTTCAGAGCTACTGTTGTGCACAGGGTTGCTATGAGTTGCAGATGACTCAACATGTTAACTATAACATAATATAGTTGACATATACTAAACATTGCACCCAGTAATTTCAGAAAATGCATTTTTGTAAAGCTCAAATGAAATATTTAGAAAAATTGACTTAGTCTCAATGAATTTCAAAAAAATATATCTATTTTCTTTGAAATATTCTTTGACCTGAGAACAATGAGTAGAAACTCAGTAATACATAGCTAGCTAGAGTAAAAAAATAATAAATGCTACATATTTCTTAGTTCAAAAAAAGTTTATAATGAAAATCAGAAAAGATGTTAGTAGATGATGAAAACACTGCACAAGAAAATTTGTGGATTCTGCTAAAACTTAGAAATCTGTAGGTTTAAATGAATACATATGAAAAGAAGAAAGGCTTAACATCAGTGTAGAAATACAAGGTTGGAATGATATGCATAAAACCGTCAGTGTGTAGCACAAAATTTCAAAAGACTTAAAGAAGAAAAATCTTCCTTAAAGAAAAAATATAAAGTGGAGATTATTTCAATGAAGGCATAAAGACCATTTGATAAAACTGAGTATTCATTCCTGATTAAAAATGAAAGAATGAATTATAGTTTGAACAATTTTCTTCATTTGTAATATAAAAGCCCTGGGACCTCCCTATTTCGATCCTTCAGCCTTTGCTAACCGTGCTTGGTCCTCATTCTAGCTTGTTAGTGCCCTTCTGCACTTCACTGCTAAGGAGATGTGGCATCTGGTAAGAGTGGCAGTCTGAATTTGCAGGAGAACTTGTCTCTACTGAGAAAGTATCACGTTTAGTATTTTTATATTTTTCTTGTTGTGAACTTTCAAATCGGATCCAATTGATATAGGAGGAGATTAACCCGCTTTCTCCAGCAAAGCTTCTGGTGGATTTGAACCACATGCCTTAAGGATTGCAGTGAAGTTTCTTGCCACTAGGCCACCAGAGCTCCATTCACACTGAGTTTTAAGTGCAGGACAGAATTTCTAAATTTGTCACAGTCTCCAAAACATACATTAAATGTTGTTGCTGTTATGTGCCGTCGAGTAGCTTGTGACTCATAGCGACCCTACTGTACAACAGCCCTAAACCCTGCTCAGTCCTGTGCCAATCTCACTGTCTCTGACACACTCACTCAGATTACCACAGTCACTGAATAAATCCACCTCGTAGAGGGTCTACCCCTCCTGTGCTGTCCCTCCACACTTCCAAGTATGACATCCCTCTCCAAGGACTGGTTGGTCCTTCCTTGCAACATGTCCAAAGTATGTCAGATGAAGCCTCAGAATCCTTGCCTCCAAGGAGCCACCCAGTTCAACCCTCTCCAGGTTGAACCTGTTTGTTTTCTTAGCAGTCCATGGTACACTCAATGCTCTTCTCCAGCACCACAGCTCAAAGGTATCAATTCTTCTATCCTCCCTAGTCATTGTCCAACTCTGACACATAATAACTAATTGCAAACACCATGGCCTGTATCAGGCTCACCTTAGTCTCCAGAGTGACAATACTGCTGTCACATTAAGTAAGGTGTTATTTTAAAAATTATATGCAGGAGTTTCAGTTCTGGTTAAGATGGAGTAAATGACTAAATTATCCCTATTGGATGAAAAAAAAAATCCCTCTCAGATGTAGGGAGCAGTTGTTTTTAAGTCTCTGGAATGTAAATGGGAGCAGTTGGAGAAGAAGATTGGTGTTCAAACTATTCAGAGGTACTTTTGCTTTGCTTTGTTTTCTTTTCAGGGCTAGATTCAATGAAAAAATGTCAAGGTGTTGTTGTTGTGTACCATTGGGTTAGAAAGGACCCATAGCTGACCTTCCAGCAGGTTTTCGGAGACAGTTAATCATACAGGAGGAGATTGCCCATACTTCTCCTGCAGAGCAGCTAGTGGATTCGAACCACTTGACTTTGGGATTGCAGTGTAGCTTCTTGCCACTAGGCTACCAGAGCTCCCCAAGAATTGCATAAGGAAAGATAAAGAGAACACCCAAAAAAGCTCTCCTTTTCAATTCAAGGAAACTGGAAGGAGAACTCTGATAGGAAAAGGAAGTGGAGAAATGGTTTTTAGTGTTGTCTTGGGTTTCTTTGTTCCTGGTTGGTTTTTTCCCCATTTTCAGCTCCAAGGCAATCTTTATTCCAAAAACTGAAAATCTGTGGTGATAGAGAATGGATGGGAACCTAACCTCTGAGAGAGAGGAATTTTTGTCTTTAACCATATAAATGGTGGGAGGACTCTCCATTGTTCCTCTGAAGGGAACTGTGTAGCAGAATGGGAAAACTGAAACACCACCTCCCTGGCCACCAGAGCAGTAAGTGAAGTGGAGTTGGAGTCAGGGAGCACTGAGAAGATCCTAGAGAGTAAGGGAGATTAAGAGCAGAATTCCACAAAATTAGGAACTCCTGAGATCACCTCTGAGGTGAAAATAACAGTGAACCTATAAAGAAAACACTGAAGCCTGTAAGAATGGAACTACGAGATAAAATTCTAGTTATTCTCACACATAAAGTAGTATCACAAGGTTTTGAAAAGAAACTGACTTTTGGCCTAAATCAAACAATTGAAAACTAATACTTAAAAACACTATTTACACACAACTCATTGGGGTCAAGTTGGAAGCGACTCATAATCAACCCCAGGGTTTTTTCGAAGGCTGTAAATCACACAGAAGGAGGTTGCTCCTACAAGAGGGGCTGGTGGATTTGAACCACTAGAAAGACGTCACCTTTGGGACAGCAGTGCAATGTCTGAAGGACTGGGCTACCAGAGCTCCCTTTATTTAAAATAGCACCCCAAAATGAAATGCGTGGAGATGGATCTAATGACAACTGTACAGGGTCTGCATGCTTCACTCTTCAACATCCATTAAAAAGAAAGCAAAACAGACCAAACTAAATAGAAGACACATCGTGTTCTATTGGAATTGGAAAGCTTATTGCGGTCAAATTGATCTACAGATTTAAGGCAGCTGTTTTAAAAGTATCAGCTAGAATTTTTTGTAATATAAGTTAATGACTTTACATTTATTGAAAGCAATAGAACTAAAACAGCCAAAGCAATCTTGAAAATAAGAATAAAATCAGAGAACTAACACTAACTGCTTTAAGACTTGTCATAAAACCATGGTAATGAAGAAAATGTGTTATTCAGTAAAGGGCACACAGACTTAAAAAACCAATAAAATATCTAAAAACTGCACAAACATGGCCAAATGACTTCTTATAAAGGTTTTTTTGGTAAATAAAATAAAATTCAGTGGAGAAAATACACTAATTTCACCAAATAGTGACACAGTCTATTTCATTAGACAGGAATATGCAAAATATTAGCTTTAACTTAAACCAAAGTTAACAAAATGGATCACAGACAAGTATCTGAAATATGATATTAAAAAACTGCAGAAAAAAGCCAGAAGAACCTCTTCATGATACTGTTTGTTGTTATGTACCATCAAGTCGGAATCACTCATGGGACCTTTTTCTTTCAAAGAGAAAGTGTAGGGTTTTTTTTTTCCCCTTTATAGTTTTTACTAATATTTTTATCATTCATATACATTGTGCTACATTGATATACATTATGTTCCAACACCCTTATATTTACATTCTATTTAATTCATTTATATTGTGAGGTTGTTTTTTACTATTCCCCTATCATCATCCCAACAACTACTTTTGTGAAAGCATGTAAGCCGGCAACTTCATTCCTCAGAAACAACGTCCCCTTTTTAAAGCCAATTGCTACATCCCTACCAAGCTCTCTGAGAGAACAAGCTCATATGCTTTGTTAAAGGATCCTCTTGAACAACTGCATCCATGAGCAAAGTACAATCCAGAGTAAGCTGTCAGGTTGCAGTGATCTACCCTAGTTCCAGTCATGGATGGCGGGTTCTGGTCAACTCATCTACAGCCACCTATAGCTAGATTCAAATGGGCATCAGCTGCAAGTTCAGGAGTCCACACTTCTTCCAGAGTTCCAGACTTGTTGGTCTCTATAGTCAGTCATAGCTCCTACATGAGGTCAAGTCAACAAGCCAGAGGTCCTCACGATGCCATACTCCTCAAGTCAACAAACTCTTCCAGCTCATCTGTGCATGGAGGAGGGCAGCACTGAAGGAACACGTCCATGCTCAGCCTGTTCAATGTTTAATTCCTCTCACTTCGACTCCTGTGGATCCAAGCAATCACTGTAAGTGAGCCTATGCCAATCTCAAGTCTTAGAAGTGGGCTCTGATGGACACCAAATGCTGCTTCAGAAGCCAAACAGCTTGTTCTAGTTTAAAAAGACCCTTCCTTTCCTTCTTCTTTTTCCTTCTCTCCTTTCTTACTTGCCTTTCTTTTGAATGTGAGTCTCTTCAATCAAAAGTCCAACGTGGGCCCACAAATCCATTCAAATGCAAATCTCCTCAGAGTACTGGGTGGGACAAAATCTTCCCTTCAACCAAGCCCCAACATCCTTCAGTGGGTTTCCAGGAGTTTGCCCAGTTGGTGAATTCCAGCTGTGTCTCTTTGCTTTGGCAGTGCAACTCCTAGCCATTGAGCAACTAGAACTGTCTTTTGCGATAAGAGGCTATTAAAGAAAAGAATCAGAAAAATCCTTCAAACTCCAAAAATAAACTTCTTATAAATAACAACAAAAGTATAATCCATAAAAGTTTTTTTTTTAAATTGGTTCAATTGACTTCATTATTAAAAAAAAAAGTTACCAAAATGAAAAGATAGCCTTCAGTAGGGAGCAAAGGTTTATAAATTATGCTGTTATCAATTTTATATGGCCTTTTTAATCCAGATTCTTTCCAGCCATTCACCAAATGAGTGGTTGTTGTTATTGTTGTTGTGTAGAGTAGAATTAGGATCAGCCCATAGCTGACCTTCCAGTTGATCCTTTAGAGGCTGTTAATCTCATGAGAGACTTCCTATCTTTCTTCCATGGAGCAAGTGGAGAATTTGAACCAAGTGCTTTTGGGTTAATAACACAATTTCTTACCACAACATCACCAGAGCTAAATAACTGGATAAAGAATTTAATAAGGAACTTTTGGCCCACCAAGAACACTGGAGGGTTTTGTAATAATACAAATAAGGTTCATGAAACCCTGTGGAGATGGACCTATATATGGCACCTGTCTTGGGCTGAATTCTATGGAATAACAAAAGCACTTTGATGCAGTTTTGTGTGTTGGTGGGGCAGGGGAGAGACACTGATTGATTAATCTGTAAGAAATGGGTCATATGATTAGAGAGGCTAGCAAGTCCCACATCCAGTGTAAGGTTGGAAGCTTCACTGACTCAGACTGCTGTAAGGACTGATGAATCCCAGATTAGCAGGTCAGACAGCAGGCCATAGGTTGATAGCTAGAAGAGCTGACAAATCTAAGATATGCAGGTAAAATGGAACACTGTTGGTTTACAGGCTACACAAGCTAATGAATCTTAAGAATCAGAGTTCAGAAAAAGAGCCAGATGAAAGATCCAGAGCAAATGAGTAAAGTCAGATAGGTTGTTGTTGTTGTTGTGTGCTGTTGAGTTAGATCTGACGCATAGCTAACCTTCCAGCAGGGTTTCAGAGGCAGTAAATCACGTGGGAAGAGATTGGACATCCTTTTCCCATAGAGCAGCTGGTGAATCCAAACCACATGAATTTGGGATTGCAGCACTGATTCTTATTATTAGGCCATCAGAGCCAGACATGCATATATATATACACAGAGAACGTATGCTAGAATGAGCCAGCCAAGTTATACCCCTCAGGGAAACCTCCTTACAATTAACTGGCAGATACATTAGAACACATCTGGGAATCTCCTGGAGAGGGGTGACAGTGGAGACAATAAAATATATGGAGGTCACCCTTTGGTAAGCATTCACGTAACATACAAATATCTTTACTTCTCTGAACCATTACAGATAAATCTATCCACATACTTCTTCCCCATACCACGTTTCCTGTCATGTTCCTTCCAAGTGCTTAGCCATCCTGCAAAATCACTGGCCACAGTTCATGAATCAGGATACAGTTGTATATCCAGCTATCCCTCCTTCAAAACCAACCAACCAACCAACCAAGTGCACTGCTTGAAGTTCTGCCACTGTAAAGACCGTTCCTTCATCACGTTCCTTCATCACCATCCTTGAAGGTCTTAGGTAGTGGCTGATGTGCTATCACTGCCCACTTAGGAGTAGTGCTTACATTTCAGGCAGAACCATCTATAAATTGTTTTATCTTGAATAAATTGTTTTATCTAATCATAGTCCCAATGAGGCCATAGCTGTAGCTAGACTACTTCTTCATGTAACTTATAGTGTCATTAGGCCCTGATCAAATTTTATATTGTATTACCACATCCATTTAATTATGGAATGCTGCTGTGCACATCTCACTTTATGATCTGTGAGTCAGATAGCACCCAATTCATGATGGGTAATTCAAGCCACATGGTGACATGGTAGCCTATTGTTAAGTGTTCAGTGTACTTACTGAGGTACAATAACAAGCCTACAGTTATTGCTCAAAAGGAAACTCTCTATGGCAAAGGATGGCAGGGCTTTACTCTTAAATCCTAAGGGTCTTTTCTGTGGTTCGCCAATAGAGGCATGCCAAAGATTCCAAACAGTATCATTACCTGCCACTGACACTCCCAACACCATTGGGGCAGAATCAGATTTTATGGCCCAAAGTAGTTCAACAGCTTGCACAACAGAATGAACGTGTTGCCAAGTCTCCCCTTGACCTTGATAATTAGGACGGAGCAGCACAACTAAATGAGGACGTGTTGCCTCCAACATCCAAAGAAGTCTACCAGGTGCTGGGCTTTCTTTTTATTAACTATTCTTCACTTGATTATTTATTATTATTATTATTATTATTATTATTATTGACTTTGGAGTTATGATAACATTTTGCACAAGAAAATTAGCTTTCATTAACTTCAGCCCAAAAAAAGAAAAAAAATTATGTAGATAGCAGGTGAAGAAGAGCCTACAATGGAAAACACCTATCTTTTCTTTCTTATTTTTTAATTGTGATTAGAGTGAAAGTTTCCAAAGCAAATTGTATTTCCATTCAACCACACATACTTAATTTTGTAACATTAATTTCAAAAGCCACAATGCAATAATTTTCTTCCCAATACTTCCTTGTGAGTTCCATTTCTATTAAGCCTTCTCTACTACCTTTTTCTACCTTCTCAGCTTTATCCTTACAAACACTGTCCTTTGAGCATTACAGTTTGTTAGTCTTGGGGTTTCAGTGTCTTCCCGGTGTTACTGTTCACCTTGCTAGATGCCATAGAGCTGACTAGAACTCATAGTAATCTTATGAATAGCAGTATAAAACTTCCTAATCCCACTGGACCATACTGTTGTTAATTGCCATCAAGTCAACTAAGACTCACAGTGATGGATCTGAACCCTACTTCATCCTGTGCTATATTTATCATCTGATACATTCAAGCCTATTGTTACAGTGTTACAGTCACTGTGTCAATCCATCTTGTTGAGGATCTTCCCATTTCAAGAACTGGCCCCTCTTATAACATGTCCAAAGTGTGTGCGACAAAGTTTCACTCCATTGCCTCCAAGGAGTACCCCACCCTGGCTGCACCTTTTCAAAGACATATTTGTTTGTCCTTTTGGTCGTCAACGGGCTAGTCAGCACTCTATTCCAACACCACAATTCAAAGGCATCAATTTTTCTTCTGTCATCCTTATTCAATGTCCAACTTTCAGCTGGATAGCAAGTAATGCAAAAGATTATGGTTTGTGCTAGAAGCCTAAGGTAGAGTTGTGCTGCCAACTCAAAGGCAGGTGATTCAAATCCATCAGCTACTCTGAGAAAGATGGGTAATCTTTATCATCTGATTTACAGCAAACCTGCTAGGGGGGTCACCTATGAGTTGATTCACACCACACAGACCACACTTTATACACCCATCTATTATATGGCTCGGGTTTGAATTACAGTCGTGAGTTTTGCTCCAGGTTCAAAGGATGATGTAGAGTCGTCGTCTCAGGGGTTCCACCATCCTGTTTAGGATCAGTAATCCTGGACATTTTTTAAGCATTTGAGTATTATTCCACAAACCTGTGTCCCTCAACTCTACCCAGGATCTTCTACTGTGATCCCTTTTAGAAAAGTCAGCAGGGGAGCTGGGCACCATCTAGTTTTTCCGGTCTGAGTCACGGAAGTTGACGTTCGTATGGCTCATTAGTCCTTGCACGAATTATCTCTGTATGGCTTTGCTTTTCTTCCCTCTTATTTCTTCTGGATACAGAGAGGCCAGTAGATGCACTTTAGGTGACAACTTCCAAGTTTTTAAAACTCCAGTCATTACCATCAAAATAAGATGTGTTCACAATGCTTATGGAAAATGAAAGTCTGGAGGTCCCAGGACCATCAACCCAGTCCCTCAGAGTGTTTGCTTATGACTAAGACGTGTACTCAGCTTTGTTCCTCTTGGCTTTGCTATACATGTGGATATTAATGTAGAAATACAATCTGCCATCATATTATGATCAATGGTAATGTAATTTTTACTTATCCCTATCTATTCTTCTTGCTTATATATTCACTTATAAAGTATTTTTCTTGTTGCTATTTCAGGATTAGAAAAATATCTCAATAGGATCCACACCACTGGACCCTCAGATGATGTTCATTGAGGTAGGCAGCATCTAAAGAGCCCTGACAAGATAGTAACTAGGTAATTCAGCTACTAACCAAAAGGTCAGTGGTTCTGACCCACCAGCCACTCTACAGATGAAAGACAAGACAGTCTACTTTGGTAAGGATTTAATAGAATTGGATAGTCAATGGGCATTTCTACTCTGTCCCATAAGGTAGCAAAGATGTGGAATCAACACAATGTCAGTGAGTTTTGGTATTTTTTGGAAGGCGAATGAATTTTTGCTTGGTTAATTCCCCACTCTCTGGCATGTAAATGTCTTATCAGTAACTCCATAGCCACTAATACTACTACTTACACTAATACTACTACTAATACTACTTCTTAACAACCAGCATAATGTCATTGAGGTAAAAGTCCAAAGTGACACCTTGTGGAAGGTAAAAGTTATCAAAGTCCTTTAAGAATGAATTATAAAATAACTAGAGAGCTAATATATCTGTGAAGTAGGATTATGTTATGATGTACCTTCTAGGTGGAACTGACTCATAGCTGACTCTACAGTGAATTTTCAGAGGTAGTCAATAGTCTGTCCATCTTTCTCCTACAGAGAAGGTATTGCATTAGAACTAAGTGTCTTTGGGTTGACAGCACAATTCCTTACCATTAAACCACCAGAACTCCTTAGAACAGTAAAGTAGGATAGTTAAGGTATACTGCTAGTGCTCCCTCAAAACACTGTTAGGTGCCATTGAGCCAAATATGTCTTATAATGACCCTATAACATGGATCTGATCCCATCCTATCCTGGGACATCCCCATCATCTCTGGCATACTTCAGCCCATTGCTACAGTCACTGTGTCAATTCATCTCATTGAGATTCTCCTTCTCTTTTGCTGATTCTAAGCATAATGTCCCTTTCCAAGAAATGGCCTCTTCAAACTAAATGCCCTAAGTATGTGAGACCAAGTTCATTATCTTTGCCTCTAAGGAGCACTTTGGCTGCACCTTCTCCAAGATATACCTGCTTGTTCTTTTGGCAATCCATGGAATTTTCAGTACTTTTCTCCAGCACCACAGTTCAAAGGTATCAATTCTTCTGTCATCCTTATTAATTGTCCAACTTTCAGATGCTTAGAAAGTGATTGAAAATATCATGGCCTTAATCAGGTACAACCTTGTGTTTAAACTGACATCATTGCTCCTTAATACTCTGGATAGGTTCTCAACAGCAGACTTTTCTGGTGCAACACATCTTTTGATTTCTTGACTGCTGGTACAAAGTGTGTTGACTGTGGATTAAAGTAAGATGAAATCATTGACAGTTTCTATTCTTTTCTCCATCTATCCTGATGTTGTCTATCGGCCTAAAGGTGAGGATTTTTGTCATTTTTAATATTGAGATGCAGTGCATATTGAAAGCTGTAGTCTTTGATAATTTATAGCAAGAATTTCAAGTTCTCCTCATTTTCAGTAAGCAAGATTGTGTCATCCAAGTAACACAGGTTTTTTAATCAATCTTTCACTAATCTTGATGCCACATTCTTTGTCACAGAGTTCAGTTTCTCGAATTATTTGCTCAGCATACAGACTGAACAGATACAGAGAAAGGAGAAAGCCCTAACACATACCTTTCTTGATTTTAAACCACGCAGTGTTTCCTTGTTGCTCACGTGACAGCTTTTTTGTCTAGATCTAGGTTCCATATGAACACAAATTAGAATGGAGAAAACAGTTTTAGCCCGATCAATAGGTGCATATTGGGATAAGTGCACATGTCTCTTTCCCATTTTCTTTCAGTCAGAACTGACTCATAGCTGACCCTCTGCTGGTTTTTCAAGATTGTAACTCACGTGGGAAGAGGTTGTTCATATTTCTCCTGCTGGGACAGTGGTACCTTTTAACCATCAAAGAGATGGTATCTGTGAGTTAGCTGAATAACTCCTTTTGGACTAATGCTGTCAGAGTGCCTTGGCCAGGTATCAGAGACATGTTAATTTTAAATCAATGAAATGATACCTAAAGTAGTTGCTGCAGCCGGAGTCACCTCTGGTTAATTTAGTGATAATTCACTGTCATTCTCTAAGATCTTGTTTGTACATTGGCCAAATAGGTGAACTGAATGTGAATGTCAGGGAAATAACCATTCCAGCATCTTTCAAATCCTTGCTGGTGCCAGAAATCTCTGCAACTCTTCCACGAATGCAGTATTACACTGTTATTGTCACTGCTGCATTCTGTCTCCTATGTTCCTATGCAGGGACAGATCTAATGGCTTTCTTATATTAATAGCCCTTATTCTACATATGAGAGATCTAACACAAGGAATTCTGTCAGTTGCTCTGTCTAGTTCAACCACAAATTCTGAAACTAGGGAAACTCTATAGGATCAGTTCAGGGATCCACTAAACCCACTGTAAGGCATACCTGAGATAAAACTCCATTAATAACCAGATTCACACAGCCTTACAAACATACTCTGACCTGTGTGTCACAGTGACATTTTGGGTCTCCTAGGATTTTGTTAATTCACAGCCATTTAAAAGTCCAAGTATGTCCTTTTCCTCAACAATAGTCACTCCTGTAAAAGACCAAAGACACCTTTGGGGACTAACGGGAGAAAGATTAACAGTACATATTTCTGGCAATGTAGTGAGTCCTTCCTCAAGGGGATTCACTTCCCCTTCTTTAAGTCTATTAATCGACTGGGTGGAGGAGGGGATGTTATTCTCCATTCTGACAATTCAAGTTAGAATGTTTTACACTTGACCTAGACCGTTTCTGCTTGTACAGAGATCAAGTAAATATTTAATAGATTTCCCTTCTATTCCACTCCTACAGGTACCATGACTAAGTTGCCAACTGCCAACATTCTTAGTCCATATGAGTCAGACTATTCTGATTACTGCTTTGACTCTGCTGTCTTCACAGTGCACACACCCACCTTGTCTTTGGCAAGGAAGTGCTGCCACTTGGCCCCTGTGATAACTATTTTATATAAGCTATATTTGACAGTGGGAAATGTCCTAATTCAATTAAGACATCTAACTACAATAAGCCTGATTGGGACCTGTGAGCACCAAAATAGAATTAAAATATTTCATAGAAGGAAAGAGAAGTCACAGAAAAAGAGAGAGATAGCTTATACTTGAAATACACATAATTGATAAAAATATAAATGCATAAAGAATTACAGTAAATCTAGAGAATATAAATTCCACATAAAACATGGACAGACAACATTAAAAAGACAAACAAAAGTTAAATGTACTAAACAGTCTAAAGCCTGGCAAAACTGTGTTTGCATAGTTTTGCAGCAATGAGAACTTTCATACACAGATAGGAGTAAAACTTATATAATCACTACGGAAGGTATCTGGGGCAATGGGGGTTGGTGTATTGGAATTAGTGAGACTGGTTCAGGACAGGAAGGGTTCAGATCTGCTGTACATTAGGTCACTATATGTCGTAGGCGACTCAGCAGTACCTACCAACAAAACCATACTATATTGGTTGGGGTTTTTTGTGGTTTTTTTTTTTTTTTTTTTTGGTTTTTTATTTTTTTATTTTAACCTCATGTTTAGAGTCAACAAAACCTAAGGAGGGCCTTCATATTTAAAAGCCAGTTGTTATTATATTTGGAGGAACATTCTTCTAAGTGGTACAGCACTCTTCTGTCAATATGCTGTACTGAGGTAACCTGGGGACGCTGTGATGCTCAAACTTGTGCCCTTGGGGTGTCAAATGCCATGATGGTTACCTGGAGTGGACAGTGGAATCTAGTGTAATTCTGTATGCAATTATATTTTTATCAATCATGTGTATTTGTGGAGCTCCCAGTTTCAGACAGGTTTGGAAGCAGAGGTGGCATCCACTTCCTAAACAGCATGCCTCTGGAAACTGTGTGGACTTTGATAAATGGCGACAATTGTGTAAGGGCTTCAGGCCTTTTGTTCACAAGGTCACTGTGAGTCACACTCAACTCAATGACAATCAACCTCTACCTAGCAATTCTATTTCCGAGCAGAGATAAATGATAAAACTATGAGTCAGGAGGATGATCGTCTCCAAAAAGGCATGTGATTGAGCAAGTTGTGTTAACATGGGTATTCAGTTAAATGTTTTCTTTATGTATGTTTTATACAATTACTTGAATCAGAATTAACTTAAAGCAGTGATTTTGGTTAAGTATACATAATATTGTTTTTACATACAAAAACAAAACAAAACTGGACCAATTGGCAGCATCAGGATGGATGGTGAAGAGATTGAGATTGTTCACAGCTTTAGTTTGCTTGGCTCCACAGTCAACACTCTTGGCACCAGTAGCCAGGAAATTAAAAGACATATTGCCACGGGAAAGTCTGCTGTTAGGGACCTCTCCAAAGTGCTGAAGAGCAATGGTGTCTCTTTGGAGACTAAGAGGTGTCTGATACAGGCCATGGTCTTTGCTGTCACTTGTTACGCATCAGAGTTGGACAGTGACTAAGAAGGATAGAAGGAGAATTGATGCCTTTGAGCTGTGGTGCTGGAGAAGAGTATTGAGGGTACCATGGACTGCTAGGAAAACAAAGAGATTCATCCTGGAAAGGGTTAAACATGGAGGCAAGGCTCCCCGAAGGCAAGGATTCTGAGGCTCCATCTAACATGTTGTAAGGAGGGACAGGTCCTTGGAGAGGGACATCATGCTTGGGAGGGTGGAGGGACAGCGCAGGAAGGGAAGACCCTCTATGAGGTGGATTGACTCAGTGACTGGGGTAATCGGGATGGGTGTTTCGGAGACACACACAGGGCAGAGCAGAATTGGCACAGGACAAAGCAGAGTTTAGGGCTGTTGTACATAGGGTCGCTATGAGTTGCAAGCGACTCGGCAGTACATAACAATAACATACATAATATTAAACATTGCTTGATTATCTTAGTCCTCTCCTATATCACACCAAACTCTACAGAAGCATAAGCAGAAGTATACAATTTACTCATTCATCAGTCAAGTAGAAGTTACGGTCATGGAGTTGGAAAAAACTTACAGCAGGTGTTTGGAGGCTACAAATCACATAGGAGGAGACTGTTCATTTTTCTCCTGCAGAGCCACTGGTAGACTTGAACTAGTGAGAGTGTTCTGAACCCCAGAGAGGGTCAAAAGTACAACTCTACAGACTGCACCACCTTGCATCAATACTGAGTCTCAGTCAAGGTATTGATGAATATATAAACCTTAATCAATCTCGTGACTACTCCAATTCTCCAAAGGAAAACTAATTCGTTAACCAACACTTCCTGTTAAACTGACTCACTTTGGGAATAATATCCACATTTTAAATATAAGTTATACAAAATTTACTGTCAAATGATTCATTTTGTTTAAAAGGTACCTGCAAGGATGTGACAGAAATAGATATGACTAATACATTAGCAAACTGATGATGATTATTGCAAAACTAACATCCAATACAGTAAGATTCACCTCCTCCTTAAACAAATATTTTCTGCCAACAGTCCCAGTGTGACAAGTGGCAGGAAAACACACAATCTTGATTACAGTGACAAAATAGAACCTCCAGGCAGCATGTACAAAGATAACTCTAATGTCTTTACCAATGGCATGATTACATCCTTGTTTTGAGGGTTTATAAGAGAATAGTTAAAATGTATAGAATAAAACAGCATAAAGGTTTTAAAATAATGTACATCAATCAAGGTTAAGTTGGTGGTTCCCAAATGCACCTTGTTTACAGCAGTTCCTTCTCCCATAATTTTAGGTTTGCATATGCCTTAGCGAGGTCCAAGGCAAGACCTCAGCCACTCTGCTTAGTGAAGATAGGAAGGTGAAGTGTCAACTCAAAACCACAATATTTGTATTTGTTGAAAAGAGGAACTGATCCTGGTATTCAGTAGCTCTGAGACTCTTTGTGTGAGCAGACAAAACAAGATTGGGGACTGGAAAAGGCAGCCTCATTTAAAGGTACAGCATCTCGACATGGATTAATGGAGTCCTAAACAACAGAGGTGAGTTCAGATGTGGTGGCCAACCACTCTGGTTTGAATGTGTGCTACTTTTCAAAGTCCAGACAATAATCCAACCTCCCACACTGCTTTGCAAAGGGTTTTCTAAACCTGTTCTGAGTGTCCCCTTCCAGGGCTTCAACATGTAAATTTATCTCCATTCCAGTTATTGTTCTGTCTTCACTTTACAAATTAAAATCTTCCATTCTCTCCATGTTGACTATGACCAAACTAGTTCAAAATCCATGATTTCAGAGACATTCTTGCTTTAGGACAGTGTTAATCTGAGTTTAGTCCCTGGACTAGCAGGATTAGCAACAATTAAACCTTCTTCAAACACAAAATACTCAAACATATTTCTGTGGAGTTGGAACTGACTCATAGCTGACCCTCCTGTAAGTTTTTGGAGGCTGTGAATCTCAAGGGAAGAGATTTTCCATCTTTCTCCTGTGCAGTTGCTGGTGGATTTGAATGACCAGAAAGGTGTCACTTTTGGGTTAGCAGAGCAACTTCCTGAAGACTACATCACAAGAACTCTCAGATTCCTAAAACATGCGAAATCTCTAACCCTATTCTGAGCTATTGATTTAGAAACTCTGTTAGACTTTTTAACAAACTGTAGTTCTGATGTATGCTAATTTTTTAAGAACTTTTAAGATCAGGTTAATATTATTTAGGAGTCACTGAGTGGTGAGAACTGTTAAGGACTGCTGGCCTCATGGGTAAGGAGTTGGGTTGTCAACCCAAAGGCATGAGGTTCAAATCCACTAGAGGTTCTGTGGGAGAAAGATGAATAATCTCCTCTTTTGCTTTTTATAGCCTCTGAAAACTTGCTGGACATCAGGTATGAGTTGCTGGAGGTCAGTTTTGAGTTGGTTCCTACTCCACAACATATAACAACAATTTGTGAAAAGGTTAGTGGTTCAAATCACCCAGAGATGCCTCAGGATAAGAGGTGATCCGCTTCCTAGAGGGCACAGCCTTGAAAACTCTATGCAACTCTTCTCCTCTGCATACTAGGATTTCCACAAGTCCTAATCAACTCAGTAACAACCTTATGTAAATACAGGGAGACACAAATTGGTATAAAGTAATTTGTTCTTATTGTGATGTGCTCTTGACACAGAATTGACTTACAGCTGTACCTCCAGAGGTTTTCAGAGGCTATTAAACACATAGGAGGAGACTGCCCATCTTTCTCCCATAAAGCAGCTGACGTATACAAACTGTATGCCTTTGAGATGAAAGCATAATTCTTCACTCACTAGGCCACCAAAGTCTCTTAAAAGAATAAAATAATATAAAAAAATCAAGCTGGTATATCAAAGATGCTGTTTTGGAAAATGTGCTACCTACCAGCAGAGGGATACATGTTGTTGTTGTTGTTGTTGTGTACTATCGAGTCAGAACCGACTCAGAGCTAGCCCTCCAGGGAGATTTCAGAGGCGATTAATAACAGAGAGGAGATTGCCCAGTCTTCCCCCCTGGAGAAATACACACTCAAGCAAATTTATCCATAAATGAGTACAGAAATTCCACCCAACTATTTCTAACACTGACAACAATTATGACAGTCAAAGCAAGCATAGACACAAACAATTTACTCCATTACCTAAGAATAAAATTAGTTTTGAGTTGTCATATTTAATCAACTAAGAAGGCAAAGTGCCCAGCCTGGTTTTGGTGCACAGTAACACCTCGTGGTGGTTCCCTCCTGAGATCTCTGTGAACAACTAAGTGCACAATACAAAGCCCATACTACAACACCATTTCCAAAACCAACTTTTCCTGCAGCTGTGAGAAAGGAAAAGTACCTGCCAGAAACAGTACAGAAAGAGTCAGTAGTAAATGCACGACAAGAAGAAACTTGAACGTCATCAAAATCAACAGCTGCCAGCAGAGTCTTTGAGCTGAGTGACTCAGCCAAGCAGCTGGTGGGAAAGCATCTTCAATAACATCGAGAACAACCACAAAGACAAAAGGAAAAGTGTACTAAGGAGTCTGGCTCCACCACATGATGTCTTATCTAATCTTCTGACAGCTTTAATGTTTCATCCCTTCTCCGTTTCTGTGCCCCATCTAAGCAAGCTGTGCTCTCTCTCCTTCGGTATTTGCAGGAGAGTCAAACCCCTGGCCCTGCTCTTCCTCTACAACCCTCCATCTGACCCCAACCCTATAATCATCATAAAATCCCAACCTCTGTCTTTGGGTGCTCATGCTATTTTTCGAGCCACCTGGGAGGCCTCGCATGCTGTTCCTATGACTTGTTATGGGAATAACAAACCTTCTCACACCACCTGGGGCTCTGTGTATGGTTATAGTCTCAGTTTCTGAATCACAACTCAGGCATAGCTCTATCCTGTCTCTGCAAAGTGGTCATAATGCAAGGATAAAACTACGTAGAAATAAAGTGAATAGCTAATGAGAATAACAATTGATGCATAATGGGCAAAATCTGGAAAATAATCCCCAAATCTACAAAATTTATGAATTTCAAGGATTTAACTCAGGAAGAAATACTCAAAAGCCAAAATTCATAGATACTCAAACTCAACAAATTCACTATTATCAGTTGATTCTGACTCAGAGCAATCCTGTCAATCAGAGTAGAACTATCTCAGAGGGTTTCCAAAAATGTAAATTCTTATACAGGCAGACAAGACTGTCTTGTCTTTCTCCTCAGGAGTGGCTGGTGAGTTTGAACTCTCAACCTTTCAGTTAGCAAGTCTAAGGTTACCACTTTCTTATGGTGCTTGGTGGCCTCTTTTTCATGTGTTTTAGTATCTCTATGAGCTAGATCCTGAGCTCAGCATTTGGGTATCTGAAAATAAACAACGACCTTTCCAGTCTTCAAGGGATTCTCAGGGAGACATCTAAGTTGTTTTCAACAGTCCTGCTTCAACATTAACTCATTAGCCAATGTTTTCTTAAAATACTCTATTAAATTTCAAAATGCACTCAGTTTATTTACAGGTATAAAAGACTGGAGCATTGTTCAGTAAATATGCACCCACATCCACTCTTTCTCACAAGTTGTGGAGGATACTTCCTATGACTTTAGGCTCAGGTATGTAACTTGCTTTAACTAGAGACATGAGGCAAGGAGAAGATTTTCATCTACTGGCACAGTTTGACTTTCCATTTGCACAACCGCTCTTTGACCTGCAAAGAAAACTTTCTACGTAGCAGGTACCCACTCAGTTTTGGTCCCCAAGAGAGGCATGTGCAGTAGACATAACCCAGTGCCACGGCTGGCAACCAAGCTCAGTCTAAGTTACAAGTCGGAATAGACCATCCTAGGTTCACCAATACCCATCGCCGTAGAGTTGATTCTGATTCACAGCGACCCACCGTTGTGGTTCTGAGGCTGTACATCTTAATGGGAGGGGCCTGCCTTTTTCCTGAGGAGCAGCTGGTGGATTTGAAGGTCACCTTTGGTTAGCAATACAATCTATATACACTATGCCACCAGAGTTCCATAGGTGACCTATAGATCTATTAAATCCAGTGCCACTGACTCCGTTCTGGTTCATAGTACAGTCCTCAACTGGGTTCCCAATGCTATCAGTTACAATGGGAGGAGAGTGGCCACTTTCCTCCTTTAGAGCTGCAGATAGATTTGAACCCCCGGAGATGCCCAGCCTTTGGACCAGCAGCATAAATTGCTTCCGACTACACCATCAGTCCCCCTTAGACCTACAGATCCATGTAAATAAAAGCTTATGTCTGGATTCTAGCACCGATTGTTATACAGCATAATTTAATCAATAATTGAGGAACACATGATTCCGGTCAAGGCTAATATTTGGAAGCACGTATCATTTGGGTGTCTGGTTGTCTAGTAGATAAGAAGTTGCACTGCCAACCCAAAGGTAGGTGGCGCCAGCTGCTCCCCATGAGAAAGATGGCCAGTCTCCTCTCATGCAATGTACAACCTCTGAAAAATCCTCTAGAGGATTAGCTAAGCATCAGTGCCATCTCAATGGAAATGAGTCTCAGTTCTTCTCACTCTGAAAAGATCACATAACACAGAGTCTCATTTTAAAAAGTATTTAAGAGAATAGCATAAAGGGGAAAATATATTCATATCCTTCAATATGAAAAAAAAAGCTCCTAAGAGCAATTGAGTGTGATGGTGTAAAATGGGTATGAACATCCAGAAATTCTCTTTCAACATCTCTTTGGATTTGATAGCTATTCTAAAGGTAAGCACTCACGGCCAAGGACTATTTTCCTAGGTACAGAAAAAACAGTCACTAAATCAAGTGCTAGCAGCCAGGATTTGATTCATTTACCTTTTCACTGTGTCCTCTTTTTTATATGTATTCCATATTAATTTATAAGTGATAATAATTCAGAAACACGTACTCTCTAAACCTTACATTCACTTTTCTACACATGCAGCTTTAAATAGCAATCACCAAAACGTCTGAGAGTAAAATTTAGGCTCTTACATAACTACTGATTTCCACCACTAGGTGGCAGTCACAATACTTGTTATTTAAACTACCAACTAAACAGCTTAACTATTTGGTAGGATGTTAGAGGGAACAGAGAAGTGGGTATGCCAAAGCTGTGAATTTTTTGTTTTTCATTGGCATTAAAGGTTGACCTGTAACTGGATAAATTATGTATACTGCATTGAAACAGATGAGGGAGAGAACAGTCTAAAAGCAATATATGATTGGGTATTATGGTTATCACAAGGGTCCAGAATGAGGGTTGCATAGTGGAGTGTACTTGGGGTGGTGGGGGATTGTATACCAATGAAGGAATTTTTCTTTTACTTTTCAAAGAGAAGAGCGA
>NW_006399776.1:15815493-15823783 GCF_000299155.1 Elephantulus edwardii
TTTTTTAAAGTAAAAAAAATCTAGTAATTTGCAGAAAAAATTAGAATAATATTTCAAAAGGTATTTTCAGTCATGTTTAAAAAAAAAAACACTGTAAGTGATCAAAAAAGACTCCAGATGCTACAGTTTCCAGAAGGCTTGGTTGCATAGTGATTGAAGTGCTTGCATGCTAACGAAAAGGTTTGCAGTTTAAGCCAACTAGCTGTTCTCTGGGAACATACACCTGTCTGTCTCAGTAAGTATGGATGGCCTTACGGAGAAGTTGGACTCTGTTCTATGGTCGCTATGAGTCAGAATCAACTTGACGTCAGTAGGTTACAGGGTCACCTATGTGAGCTCCTTAAAAGGTTATCTTCAAACAAATAGCTGTGAAATCCACAACATAAAGTAAAAAGACTAGGCAAATATCAAGACATGGTAATGTCTTGAAGGAACAGAAGGAATAAAATACAAAGCGGCATGTTAGGTCTGAACCTCTGGGTCTGCCTTCCTAATTCCAGAGGCAGGTAGGCTGGATGGGCTGGAGTTAGGTGACTGTGGACCAACAGGGTTAACTTGCTCAGCATGGAGCAGGTAACAGGGCCAGGCTAGGGCCTCAGAATAACGAAATGAGGTGAGGTCTCCAGATGGCAAGGGAAGCTTAAGGAAGTTGCTGTCTACTGCTGTCTGGGTTGGGCTGAGTGAGCTGAAACAAAGATTAACACCAGTTCACATCCATCTCTGCTCCCAGTGACTATATCTACAATATTCAAATCCACCTGAGCCCCAAACACCACCTTAAGATGAATTACTCATCTGGAACCTTGCAAGACTAACCCAAACACCCAAAGCTTTGTTATTTATGTTATTGTCATGTATAATTGAGTTGGAATCAACTCAGAGTTGATCCCCCAATGGGTTTTCAGAAGTAAATCATATGTGAGGAGAAAGCCTAACTTTCTCAGAACAGCTAGCTGCAGCTGGTGGATTCAAACTAATTGCCTTTGGGTTCGCAGCACAACTCTTTTAACATTAAAAGTATTTCAAAATACATGAGAGTCAAACTTCCAAAACATATGAAGAAAGCTAAATCCTAAGACAAGCAAGAAAAAAACAAAAAAAAAAACCCAGTAAAAGGGGGGGGGGGGGGGGGAAATAAACCCAGTGCTAGAACTATGAAACATAAATTTTAAACGTTCAATATTTTGTTTATGTTTAGAACTTCCAAAAGAAAATGAAATTAGAAAATAACTAGGGGGGAAAAAATCAGTGACAACTAGCAATAACAACAACCCATTATTGTAGAGGGGAAGGCAAGAAGAAATAATAAATGTGTTTAAAAATATAGGAAATATAAAATAATTGAAATGAAAAGCTCAGGAGCTGGATAAACCCTGGGACAGTCAAGGAAAAGATTTTTGAACAAAAGTTAATACTGGATGATTATCCAAAATTGTATCATAGAACAAAAATAGGATAATAGGAAGGAATTATAATTAGGAAATTCTGGCATTGGTGCAAGGATATAAAACAAATGACATAAAATAGCCTGTAAATAGATGTGTACAAGGAAACTTTTATGTGCCTGACATTGTATTGAAATTTGTGAGCAAAAGATGAATTATAAAAAACAAGCTTCACATTTAAGTTATTTATTATTAAAACTACATACAAAAATAACTTCAGTTAATTAAAAACCTCAGAGTGTGAAGTTAACAGTAAAACTGTTAGAATATTAAGAGCAGTCATATGAAATAGAGGTAGAAAAAGATTTCTTAACTAAAAGCAAACCATAAAAAAAAACAAGAACCCATTTATACAGTCAGCTATATTAAAACTTTTTTGAGAGACCTGTTGTGGCCCAGAAGGTTGTCCTGCCAACCCAAAAGCAAAGAGTTAGAATCCAACAGTTGCTCTGCAAGAGAATTATAGGCAAGCTCCTCCTGTAAAATTTATATCTTCTGAAAACTTGCTGTAAGGTCAGCTATGGGCAGGTTACAACTCCAGGACAACTCATTGCCTTGTTTATGTTAAAATTATCAAAATTATATTTTTTAAATTTATCACTTGAAAATGACAAAATAAGACCACATACAAAGAGAAAACATTTGTAAAATATATAACAAACAAAAGATCAACATGAATAACAGACTTTCCCATTAATCACATTTATCAGCGACAATTAGTGTTATAAATTGACAATGAACGACCAGACGAAAAAGCAATATGGTTTGTAAACTTCCACCTAATTTTTTAAAAAAATTATCAGTGAAACCTAAATTAATATTATACAGAAGAAAACTTATTATTTAGGATTGAAAAAAACCCCACAAGTTCATTGTCCTCAAACCAAAACTGACCCTCCATTGGATTGCAGAGACTGTAAATCTTATGGAGGAGACTGCCCATCTTTCTCCCATGAAGCCAACTGTAGAATTCAACTTCTAGGGAAGTATTACCTACAAATTAGCAGAAAACTTATGGACAACACACCCAGACCTCCCTATCATTTAGGACAGACATGAAAAAAAATAATTACAGCACAAAATTTAAAATAAGAGTTGCATTTTTAAGTTTTCATTATTATTTGATTGAATGTTTATAAAACAAATTGCTTTTCCAGTCAACCATTCATACACATTTTGTTTTATGACATTAATTACAACCCTCACATTGTAGTATCACTCATCCTGCTCTCTCTCTCAGTGATTCTTTTTTCCATTAGCCCTTCTAGTCTACCCTTTTCTACTTTCTGAGCTCTATTCTTGGACAAGTGCTGCCTTTTTATCTTGTAGGGTTGATGGTTCTAAGGATTAAGTACCTTCCTGGTATTACGGATAACTTTAATAACACATCTATCAATTGGCTGGAAGATGAGGATGAGCCACCCAGGTGAATTCAGTTCCAGGTTAAAAGGGTCTTTCTGAATTTTTAAAATCAAAATAGGGTCTTACCCAATTTAAAACATAAGCAAATATTCTAAAGCATATTAAGAGTATCTATCAAGAACTTCCATCAGGGGATATATAGAATCAATCTACCAAAAAGAATTGGCTGACACTGAAATATTTCAGGAAGTACCATATGATCAAAAACCAATGATTAAGAAGGAAGAAGTTCAACCTGCACTGAAGGCATTAGCAAAAAATTAAGGCACCAGGAAACAATAAAACACCAATTGACATGTTTCAAATAACAGATGCAGTTCTGGATATTCTTGCCAGTCTACATCAGGAAATTTATAGAGGACAGCTAGCTGGCTGGCTGAATAGAAGAGATCTACATTTGTTTCCATTCCCAAGAAAGGTGTGCAAATTCTCAAACAATAATATTACTATCATATGCAAGTAAAATATTGCTGAAGACCATTAAAAAATGATTACAACAGTACCTAGACAGAGAAGTGGCAGAAGTTCAAACTGGATTTAGAAGAGGTCTTAGCACCAGGGATATCATTCTGATGCCAGATGGATCCTGGCTGAAAGCAAGGAATACCAGAAGAATGTCTATCTGTGCTTTATTGACTATGAAGAGGCATTTGACTTTGTGGATCCTAACAAATTTTGGCTAACATTGAGAAGAATGAGAATCCCAGGACACTTAACCCCGCTCATATGAAACCTATACCTACAACCAGGAGGCTGTTGTTTTGTGAACAGATCAAAAGAACACTACATTGTTTAAAATTAGGAAAGGTGGGCATCAGGGTTGTATCCTTTCTCCATACTGATTCAATATGTAT
This sequence comes from Elephantulus edwardii, assembly GCF_000299155.1. Lineage (NCBI taxonomy): Eukaryota > Metazoa > Chordata > Mammalia > Macroscelidea > Macroscelididae > Elephantulus > Elephantulus edwardii. Next base: position 15,819,215 of record NW_006399776.1, read on the forward strand.
GTTGAACAAATCATTCGGGAAGCTAGACTCTATGAAGAAGGACTAAGCATCAGGACTTGAGGAAGACCCGTCAATGACGTCCATTATGCAGGTGACACAATTTTGCTTGCTGAAAGAGAGGAGGACTAGAAGCACTTGCTGTGGAGGATCAAAGACCACAGCCTTCAACACAGATTATATCTCAATGTCAGAAAAAACAAAATCCTCCCTGGACAGACAGGCAATATCATTATAGAGGGAGAAATGATTGAAACTGTCAACTACATCTTACTTGGATCCACAATTTATACACTTGGTACCAGCAATCAGGATATCACTGGGAAAGTCTGCAGTCAGGAACCTCTCCAAATTATTGAAACACAATGACGTTAGTTTGAAGACTAAAGTGTGCTTGATTTAGTCATGATCTTTTCACATACTTGCTAGGCTGCTTGAGGACTCGACAATGAATAAAGATGACAGAAGAATACTGAATAATAAATGGTATCGTTCTACACGTTTTCACAAGATGTCATAGTCTGCCTGTGAAAATGTGTAGTACGATCCCATTACTATTGTTAGTTGTGTCAGGATGACTGGGACTCACAGTGACACTATGTGTGCAGAGGAGAGTTGCTCCATACGTTTTCACAGCTCTAACTTTTCAGAAGCATATCACCAGGTCTGTCTTCTGAGGTACTTCTCAACTCACAACCCATTGCTGTTGAGTCAGAACTGATTCATAGCTGACCCTCCAGGAAATTACATGGGAGGAGATGACCTGTCTTTCTATCTCAGAACCAACCAGTAGATTCGAACCATCTGCCTTTGGGCTAGCAGCAAAACTTCTTGCCTACTAAATAGGCATAGTACTTTGTTGATGTTGTTGATTACCTTCGAGTCAAGCATGGCTCATAACGACCCTATGAACATGAAGTCCCTCATGTTCAAATAGTTAAACTTTGGCTATCAATTGGGAATGTACCCAATTGTTCCTCTCCTGCTACTATTACAGAATCCAGATAAGTTCAGGAGGATTGCTGCATAGGTAATCTAGGAATGCAAGTACAGGGAACTGTGTCACCCTCACCTTCAGAGTTCTGCAAGATGGTGGTCCTTGCCCTCACAAATGTTAAAATGATTGACTCTGATGAGAGAAGCAGACCAATCGGATTATAGGAGACTAAAATTCTGGGCCTAAATTCTGGTTTAACAAATTTTTTTAAAAAGTTTTCCCAGATATGGTAACTAATATAGAAATACTCACTTTTTTTTTTCTCCTAGTTTAGAATGACATGGAATTTTTAAAAGTAAATTATATTGAATATATCAAAATGTCAAGTTTATATATGAAAATATGTTTCTATGTGCTGTGGTTTTTGAGTACCATGGAGTAGGAACCAACTCAAAACTGGCCCTGCAGTGGGTTTTCAGAGGCAGTTAATTGCACAGGACAGATTGCCCACCCATCTCCTGACTTAAATATGCACATGTATAAACACATACCATTATGTATGGTCTAGTCAAAACTTACTCTTAGCTGACTGTCCATCTGGATTTCAGAGGCACTACCATAGAACCATGGGTGGATTTGAACTGCATGCATGCCTTTGAGTTGGCAGCGTAATTGCTTACCACTAAGACATAAATGATCAGATTCATAGTGAACTTATGAACAACAGATCAAAATTTTGCCATATCTTGCACAGTTCTCATGACATCTGACATGCTCAAGCCATACATACATATATATGTATATATGTTTGTAGACTAAATACACACACACACACACACACACACACACACACACACACTCATACAACAAGGTTAGGTAATAGCTTTACAGTCAATTAGTGGAAAACTGCCTATCACAACCAGAAGGAACATACAAATTACCAGTAAGGAAAAATGTTCTTCATATGAGATATATAAACATTCACTTAATTGATTGAAAAATTTCTGCTCTTTAGCTTGTGCCTTGATTAAAAAACGGACAAAGCTCTTTATTTAAGGCAGGCACAGAAAATCACCCTCAGGAGAAAAGTGAAGGTCAGTCCCTGGAGAGGTAAGTGGAAGTCAGCCAGCTAGTGTTAACTTGAATGAGAGTGGAATTTTCTCCATAAACCAGGCCAGACAAGTACCTAACAGGACAGGCCACCTGTCCAGGTTTCTAAGGGAACACTTATGTCTCCCACATGGTGGAAAAGTACTCTAAATAAAGCATACTGCACCTGCCACTGGGTTCACTGCCTACTTTTGTGGTAGCTACAATGTTTTAGCAGGCACTTCTTCTATCATCCAGAATTTAAATGCTCTTTTTGCTATTTTCAAGTTTGTATCTCTCATTCCTGATACCAGTGAGATGGGAAAAACCTTACTAGAACATTTAGGAAAAATAGTAAAATTAGTATTTAGTATGAAAGACTGAGTAACAGTTTCTCTAAGACATACGGTGCCCAACAGGGTCATATCTTGGGGTCCCAAACCAGAGATCACAGGTAGCACTCAGGTTATCTAATGTGGCCCATGCCTCCACAGTATTTCCTGACTGAGAAAATAAAGATTTAAGATGCTGGTGGCCTAGTGCGTAAATAAATGGTGTTGACAACCCAAAAGTAGGCTGTTCAAATGTACCAGCTGCTCCTTAGGAGAAAGATGGGAAATCTCTTTGTGTGCAATTTATAGCTTCTGAAAACCAGCTGGAGGAGAATTGGCTATGGGTCAGTTTCAACTCAAAGGCACATAACAACATTTCCATGAGAACATCAGATAAGTAATGGAGCATTTATTTTTGTAATAAAAGTGGCACATGTATAGCAAGAAAAATATTCATGATGTCTCTGAAGTTCACATTTATCTGGTCATCATGTATTTAACATAGTAAATTTATTCAATGATTTTTGAGGCATTCTGAAAGAGGACTACACCCTAGGCTGGGAATTTAAAGAAGAGCTTTCTGATCAAATTTGAAACAACATATTCACACAGGAAGAAACAGTGCCACTGGAGTCCTCAGATGATCCTCAGAAACTAGTTCTAGTTATTTCAGTTGAATATGCTTTTTTTCTTTTAATCTGTTCCATTTTATTCTTTATAATAGTATTTTGGTTTTATTTCACCCCAAACAATTTGATCCCTTTAGACAACCTCTCATTGGAAGTCAATGATCTACTTTTCAAAGTGAACAAGTTCAATAATAAGATACCAACTGAAAAGGAGACAACAGTACACACACACACACACACACACACTCTGTCTGTCTGTCTCTCTCTCTTTCTCCACACACTCCTTGTAGGTACACACAACATCCACTTATAGCAGAAATAGTCAAGAGTGTATGAAGTGAGGCATGCACTGATTTACTAATAATCCAACTGCTCCTCAAAGGTTATAATAAATACACAGGTGAAAAATCGATCACGCTGCCTGACCCCTTGTGATCATGCTACAGTGCTCCTAAAGTCAAAGGTTACAATGATATTCTGCTGAAAACCAGTCATGCAAACATTTAATCACCCCTGATCCTATCACAGTGCTACCAAAGTAAAAACTAGGAAGAATAAACTAAGATTCAAAAGGCAAGCAAACATATAATGCCCCTAGGTCAAACACAACTTAAAGACGCACTCTCCACCATGGTAGAACTGTTCTAACGTGTTTTCATAGCTATAACACTTTATAGAAGCGGGTTGCCCAAGCTCTCTGCTGTGAAGCGGATGGTGAGGTAAAACCATCAACATTTTGGTAATTACCAACGTGCTTAACAATCGTACCTCCTAGCTTCTTCATTTTGGAGATTTAGCCAGAAAGTTTATGACAGCCAAAATCTGTCTATCATTCAACCAACTTAACATCCAATGGAAAGCTTTTCTTTTGATGGTTTTCCACCTCAACTACCTACTGGATTTACCTGAGCCTGGTGATGTTGAGACATTTTTCACCTAATTCCAATGTGCACACAAGATTGGAAACTCCTGCCACTGTTAGTGTTTATACTACAACAACAATGTCTTGTTAGGCTAGAATATGACACCAAAATCTAGGTTGTATATAGTTCTTAATTCTCTGAAAGCTCCAGGCTGTCCTCTTTGTTCAGGCTGGACAGTGACTAGGGAGGACAGAAGGAGAATTGATGCCTTTGAGCTGTGGTGCTGGAGAAGAGTATTGAGGGTACCATGGACTGCTAGGAAAACAAAAAGAGTCATCCTGGAAAGGGTTAAATGGGCGGCTCCTTGGAGGCAAGGAGTCTGAGGCTCCATCTAACAATACTTTGGTCATGTTGTAAGGAGGGACCGATTCTTGGAGAGGGTCATCACGCTTGGTAGGGTGGGGGGACAGCGCAGGAGGAGAAGGCCTTCTGTGAGGTGGACTGCTTCAGTGACTGGGGTAATCTAATCGAGATCAGTGTGTCAGAGAGAGTGGAACTGGCACAGGACAGGGCAGAGTTTACAGCTGTTGTAAGGAGAGACAGATCTTTAGAGAGGGACATCATGCTGGGCAGAGTGGAGGGACAGCGCAGGAGGGGAAGACCCTCTATGAGGTGGATTGATTCAGTGACTGGGGTAATAGGGATGGGGTGTCAGAGGCAAT
>NW_006399776.1:15825198-15833721 GCF_000299155.1 Elephantulus edwardii
TATGATCCACGCAGTCAAATGCCTTTGCATAATCAATGAAACACAGACATTCTTCTGGTATTCTCTGCTTTCAGCTAAGATCCATCTAACATCAGTTACAATATCCCTAGTACCACGACCCCTTTTAAACACACTTTTGTAACCCATGGTGCATATAGTCAACATTTCCCACCTTTAAAAGATTAAGTGAGAATCTCCTTTTCCACTGTGTGCTGCCATCTGATGGGTGTGGGGGCTGTATGCCTCTGAATCTGAAGAAATGAGCCTCATCCCACCAACCCCAGCATCAGAGACCCCTTTTATTAATTGTATCAGAGTCTGCTGTTATCTCAGAAATATTTCCCATTTCATTCAAAATACTTTGCATTAATAAAATTTAAAAATAATAATATACAGATAGAATCACATTTTATGACCAGGAGGGAGTGGTGGGATGGGGTAAAGGGAGCCAAAAAACACCCCATCGATTCAGCAGAGTATAGGTCTCCTATTTGTCTAATGTATTCTCTACCACATTTTGAGGCCTCTTTGTGGCTTTTAATTCTTTCAAAAGTAAATCATACTCTGTTTTGAATGTTTTATTGTTAAAGCCACAATTTTATTAATGCAAAGTATTTTGAATGAAATGGGAAATATTTTTGAGGTAACAGTGGAGTCTGATACAATTAATAAAAGGGGTCTCTGATGCTGGGGTTGGTGGGATGAGGCTCATTTCTTCAGATTCCAAGGCATACAGCCCCCACACCCATCAGATGGCAGCACACAGTGGAAAAGGAGATTCTCACTTAATCTTTTAAAGGTGGGAAATGTTGACTATATGTACCATGGGTTACAAAAGTGGGCAAGGAGAGAAATGTTTGGTTTTCTGTGGCCTCTTGGGGGTGGGGTTGTTGAAATTATAGAGGTTACACCACAATAGAACCAGATGAAATTAAATCAAAAATATTGGAATACTATGAAAACTAGTGACTACAAAATACTATGACCAGACAAAGATGCCCATTGTCACTCCTTCTATTCAATATTGTATTGGAAGTACTTGCTTTGGCAATATGATAAAAGAAATAAATAAAAGGCATCCAAATAAGCAAAGAGATGGGTAAACTGTCACTATATAAACTATGTGCACTAATCCAGGCCATGGTCTTTCTCCTTTACTTGTTATGCTTCAGAGAGTTGTACAATGACTAAAGATGACAGAAGAATAGATGCCTTTAGGTTGTGATGATGGAGAAGAGTCTTAAACATACCATGGACTGCCAAGAAGACAAATTGGTCTGTCTTGGAGAGGGTGAAACCAATTCTCTCCTAGGAGGCTAGGATTCTGAAGCTCTGCCTCATTTACTTTGGGCACATGACTAAGAGAGATTGGTCCTTGGAGAAGGATATTATGTTCAGAAGAGTAGATGGACAGAGCAGGAAAGAAAGACCCCAGATGAGATGGGTTAATGCAGTAAAGTGGAGCAATAGAGGTTGATGTGTCAGAACTAGTGAGACTGGCTCAAGACAGGGAAGGATTCAGAGATGCTGTACACAGTGTCGCTATATGTCATAGGTGACTCAACAGCACATAACAACAATAACTTACTATGGCAGGTTTGGAAGCAGCAGTGGCATCTACTTCCTAAACGACATGCCTTCAGAAACTCTATGAACTTTGATAAATGTTGATAGTTGTAGAGGGGCTTCAGGCCTTTTGTTCATAGGGTTGCTATGAGTCATGCAATGAGTTGAAGGCAATCAACAACAAAAACATATGCAGATGGGATTATAGTGTACACAAAAAACCCCAAGGACTCCACAAAAGCTGTTAGAGCTAGTAGGCTAGTTTAGTAGAGTGGCAGGATATAAGATCATTATACAAGTCAGTGGGATTCCTCTATGGTAACAAAGAAAATAAGGATACGGAAACTAAGAAAGCAATACCATTTGCAATAGCCAACTACAAATTGAAATCCATAGGAATAAACCTAAACTATTGTTGTTGTTATGTGCCATCGAGTCACTTGTGACTCATAGTGACCCTATGTACAACAGCCCTAAACCCTGCTCTGTCGTGTGCCAATCTCTCACTGTCTCTTAAACACCTTCCCCTATTACCCCAGTCACTGAATCAATCCACCTCATAGAGGATCTTCCTCTCCTGCACTGTCCCTCCACCCTCTCAAGCATGGCATCCTTCTCCAAGGACTTGTCCCTCTTGAAACATGTCCAAAATTTGTCAGACGAAGCTTCAGAATCCTTGCCTCCAAGGAGCTGCCTGGTTTAACCCTCTCCACAAAATATCTATACGTAAACAACTACAGAACATTTCTGCAAGACACAATAAAAGACCTAAAAAAGTAGAAAATGTTTCCTGTTCATGGATAGGAAGACTCAATATAGCAAAAATTACAATCTTACCAAAAGCAAACTACATGCTTAACACAATCCCAATTCAGACACCAAATTAATTTTTCAAAGAAACAGAAAAGGCAATTGGCAAGTTTATCTGGAGAAAGAAGAGACCTCAAATAAGCAAAGCACTTCTGAAAAATAACAATGAAGCATAGCACCTCCTGATCTCAAAAACTACTACACAGCTGTAATAATTAAAACAGCATGGTATTGGTACAATGACAGGCACATAGACCAAAGGAACAGAATCAGGAACCCAGAAATTAATCCATCTATCTATGGTCAACTGACTTTTGACAAGGAAACAAATCCTGTCAAATGAGAAAACGACAATATCTTCAACAAATGGTGCTGGAAAAATGGCACTACTACCTACAGAAAGCTGAAGCAGGATACAGACCTCTTACAACACACAAAAATCAACTCAAGGTGGATTAGAGAGACCTAGGGGTAAAACCCAAAGACATAAAGATAAGAGACAAAGTTAGGCCAAGCTGAGGAGGCCTAGCTCATGGTGTAAAAAGGCTGACAAATATAGCCTGAAATACACAATCAGGAGAGGATAAAATTGATGAATGGGACCTTCTAAATATGAAATCATTCTAAAGATCTAAAACATTTTCCAACAGAGTGAAAAGAAAACGTATTGACTGGGGCAGCAGGGGAACCAAATACCAAAATTTGGTAATACCATTTCATACAAGAGTTTCATATTAAAAGTTTATAGACTCCTATAGTGCATTCACAAGAAAAAGACTAATAACCCTATTATAAAATAGGCAAGAGACATGGAGGGACTTTTCAAAGAGGACGATATTTGGATGGCCAACAGAAACATGAAAGAATGCCCAAAATCACTGGCAATGAGAGATATGCAAATCAAAACCACAATGAGATACCTTCTCACCCCAGTAGCAGTGGCAAAGATTGACAGGACAGCAAGTAATAAATCTTGGAAAGGATATAGAGATAGGAACTGTTTTACAGTGTTAGTAGGATTGTAAAATGGCACAACCAATTTGGAAGGCAGTTTAGCATTTCTTAAAAAAGCCGAATATAGAAATTTCATATGATCCCACTATTCCACTGCATGGAACATACACTGAGATAATTAAAACTGAGACACAAATGGAGATCTGTACACCAATGTTCATAACAGTATTATTCACCATCGCAAGAACATGGAAACACCCCATATGTCCAATTACAATTGAATAGATTGAGAAATTGTGGTTCATTCACATAATGGAATACTACGCAGCATGTAGGAGCAATGATTTTGAAAATCACCATACAACTTGGGGAGGACTGAAGAGTGTTATGCTAAGTGAACTAACCCAGTCCCATAAGAATGAATACTATATAAGACCATTACTTTTAAAATCGATAACTAGTAAAACACTTATAGGGATCTAAGTGGGGGAGGGTAGGAGTAGAGAGGGGTGAGGATGGGCAGGGGGTGCTGATTATAGGATTGCACAATTTGATGGATAGAGCTAGAGGGGTGGGTAAAAGAAATGGGAAAGATCTGGTACGAAAACAACATACACGAACTCTGTAAGCAAACCAACATAAAATAAAAATCCTATTTTTTAAAAAAAAGCAGCTTATTGTGATAGTCCAAGTTTGCCCAGAAGTGACTCCAAAGACAGGGCTGGTGATCTCTTTCTGATCCATCACTGAAAACTACATAGAGCGCAGCTCTACTCTGACATATCTGGGGCCACAATGAGTGAGTACCAATTATACAACTGATTTGGTTTTGCTTGTAATTGTAAAATCAAATAAATGAAGACTAGCACTTACACAAGGAGCTCTGGTGGCTGAGTGTAAGGGTTTACATGACCTCCCAAAATCAGCTGCTATGCTGGCAAAAGGTAAGCTCTCTCCTCCTGTGTGATTTACTGTGTCTGAGAACCTGCTGGGGGATCAGCCATGAGTTGATTGAGCTCAGCAGCACATAAAACACAAACAGCATTTTCTACTGCCAACCTACATTTTTCTTGCTTTATTAATACTTTTTAAAGTAAGACATCATTGGTCCTATGACACATCAGTACTTATATATCACTCAGAAAAAAAAATGCTGCCACTAATAAGTGTAAAAATGTCATCAACTATAAAACATAATGACTTTATGTGGAAAATGTACATCATATATTATTGCTGTCTTGTGCCGTCAAGATGGAACCAATCCATAGCTGAACCTCAAGCAAGTTTTTTCAGAGACAATAAATGGCATGAGAGGAGATGGCCCGTCCTTCTCTCATGGAGCAGCGGATAGATTCAGACTACATCCCTTTGGGATTGCAGCACAACGTTTTACCACTAGGCCACCAGAGCTGCTTTAGATGACATGTTGTTACTATTTTATTAGTATTATTATTCTGACATTAGGTATATTTTAGGTAATTATTGCCCTGGATTAGGTAAATCTGCTGTCAGGGATCTCTCCAGAGTACTGAGAAGCAAAGGTGTCAGTATAGAGACTAAGGTGCACCTGATCCAGTTCATGGTCTTTTCAATTACTTGTTATGCATCAGAGACCTGGACAATGACTAAGGATAACAGAAAAATTGATGCCTTTGAGTTGTGGTACTGGAGAAGGGTCTTGAACATACCATGGACTGCCAAGAAAACAAAAAGGTCTGTCTTTGAGAGAGTGAAACCAAGTTTCTCCTTGGAGGCTAGGATTTTGAAGCTCTGTCTCACATAGTTTGGACATGTGGTCAGGAGGGACCAATCCTTGGAAAAGGACATCCTGCTCAGAAGGGTAGAGGAACAGTGCAGGAGAGGAAGACCCCAGATGAAATGGATTGATACAGTAACTAGGGCAATGAGGGTAGGTGTGTTGGAGTCAGTGAAACTTGCTCAGGACAGGGAGGGCTTCAGAACTATTGTACATAGGGTCACTGAGTCTCAGGCAACTTGATGGCACATACCAACATCAACAACAATCCAGACATTAGAGATAATGACATTGAAACAGAGAGAGGTTAAAAGTAAGTAACTTGCCCAAGCTCACACATAAAACATAAAAAATAATTAAAAGACCTACAACTTAAATCCAAAATATCTATCTCCAGATCATTATTCTTATCGTTCATACTGTTTATTCCCTGCTCAGTGAATATTCATCGAAGAAAACAGAAAACACCATGATATACAAATAACAATTTCCTCCTCTCCCTACCAGCAGAGCCAGTATAACGAAGTGTCTACTGCTGACGCACACTGAAGACAAGGACATTCCTTGGAGAGGTCGGGCATTCCACAGGAGAGATCTGACTCAGTCTGGTCCTCTCCAGAGGCTCTGCCCCAGTTTGTCATTTCCTGAAAAACAGCCCTCATGACACCACCTAGCCAGCCTCAACCCATCCCCACACATCTACAGAGCTTAGGATGGCTGGTTTATTTTCCTTTTTTATTTGATCATTACTTATATCCACTGAACTTCTAGCAATATTTCATTTTCCATTTCTTCAACTTGTAAATTCTGCTTCATTTCATGAAGGTTACTTCTGGAGCCACACTTACAGCTTCCTCAAGAGCTGTCAGCTGATGAAGTCCTAGATATATTCAGCCACCATATTATTACCCCCCTTCAGCTTCATAACTGGTAAGCTGGAGGCCAGTTTCATGAAATTCACACATTCCCTTTCCATCTCACTGCCTTGGTTACTGTGGTAACCGACGTCATAGAAATACAAAGTCACAGTCATCGTTTCCATAATTTTCTGTGTAAGAGACATATGAGTCCAATAAACACATGAACAAACTCTTCAACCTCCCCAGTAATCAAAGAGATATCAATTAAAACAGAACAAGGCAATTTTTATCTCCCTATTTGGAAAACATTTGTACATGACGATAATGGTGTCTAGGAAGCAGTAAGATTATCACGAAATGTTACCATTAGCAACAGCAAAAATAATTACTGCTGCTACTACCACAGTTACTGTTAACATTTGAGTATCTTCTATGAGTCAGAAGCCCAGATTAAGCTGTAGTATGCATGTTGGGGTGCTAACTAAAAGTCTATTGGTTCAGGCTCATTGGACACTGTCTGAGATGTTGAAGCCGTTTATTCCATAGCTGTGCCACTCCAGAAACTCAGGGGATAGCTCTACTATGGGATCTCTATGAGCCAGAGCTGATTCAACAGCTGTAAATGTCATTTGGTTTTTTCAGTCTCTGAACCAGGCATTCTGCTATGCATTTTACTTAACTTAGTTTCTCTGAGTATGATAAATTAAACTGTAGACAACATATTTAATTTTGCAGGATAATCAGGTATTACTACTGTTTGGGAGGTCATTTTTGCAATGAGTATTAAAAAATACATATAATGGAGTGGACTTGGGGGGAGGAATTATATAACAATTATTTTTCTTTTATTTTTCCAAGAGAAGACCGAACTGGAGTGGTGGGGGTGGGCAGGGAGAAAAGTGCAACAATGAAAGTATGGAAATCCAAAGTCTCTGTAAATTTTCATTAAAATTAATAATAATTTAAAAAATATAAAAAATACATGTATGGTTTTCACAATTTCTACTTAATGATATACACCCTCAAGAGAAAATACACATCATAAGTATTTAGATGTTAAGGGTGTGTTCATTACATTGTCATTCAAAACTCAAACTCAAATTCATGGCCATCCAGTTGAAACCAGCTCACAGCTGACCCTCCAATGGGTATGAGGCTATAAATCACACAGGCAAGGAGTACCCATCTTTCTCCCGAAGAACAACTGGTAGATTCAGACAAGTTAGGAGGCCCTCAACTCCTGTGTGATTAGCAGCACAGTTCCCTACAAACTAGGCCACCAGAACAGCAAACATAAATTGTAACAGTTTAAAATTCAACAGGGAACCCATTCAGTGAAGATCATGTATGAACAACTAGACAAAAAACAGCCAGTAAAGAAATTAATTCTTCTGCTGGTATGCAATTTCTAACTACCCTAGGACAAACTTATATTATTTGCATACATTAAAATAATTTACAAAATGTGCTCTGAGTTTATGAATGTAGCTGTGACTCCATTTAAGAGTTGAAGAATTGATTTTACTTGGTAAACAAATCACTCCTGTCTAATAGATCCACCAGTTTGAAGCACAAATAGCATCATTGACTGCCAGCAGACTCTGACTTCAGAAAATCTAGTCCAAATCCCAGCTCTGTCACTTCTAGCTGGAAAGCTGTACTGAATTATTTCACCTCTATGTGTTTTAGTTTCCTCAACTGTTGTAGTTGTTGTTAGGTCTCATGGAGTCATCTGCAACTCATAGTGACCCTACGTGCAACAGCCCTAAAACCTGCTCTATCCTGGGCCAATGTGATTGTCTCCAAAACACCTACTACCTCCATTGCCCCAGTCACTGAATCAATCCATCTCATGGAGGGTCTTCCTCTCCTGTGCTGTCCCTCCACCCTTCCAAGCATGGTGTCCTTCTCCAAGGACTGACCTCTCCTTGCAACATGTCCAAAGTATGTTAGACGGAGCTTCAGAATCCCTGCCTCCAAGGAGCAGCCTGATTTCACCCTCTCAAGGATGAACTTGCTTGTTCTAGCAGTTCATGGTATATTCAATAATCTTCCTCATCTACCAATGGAAATAATAATGACTCCCTGAACACAAGGTTGTGTTGAGCATTAACAAGTTAATATTTATATAGTGATGACAGCAGTGCCTGGCTCATAAATATATAATGCTGCATATGGTTTCAAAACCCCATCCATTGCCATCCACTTGATCCTGACTCAGAGACTCTGTAAGACAAGGTAGAGCTGCCACTCAGTGTTCCCAATGCTGTACTGAAGCACACTGTCTCGTTTTAGTGGAGCAGCTGGTGGGTTTGAATTGCCAGATTTTTGTTAGCAACCAGATGTTTTCACTACAGTGTCACTAAAGCTCCTTTATATATTTATGTAATATATAATAGCTGTTGCTATTAATATTTTGTTCTTGAATCTCCATGCTTAATTGCTAATACTGCTTCCTATTTTATAGACAATACTACAGCTCAGCATTTCTTAAGCTCAAGGAACTGAAGAACAGATTCAAACCTAGAGTTGCTGTAATCAAGGATGCTTTGGGCAGAATATTAAATGATCCAGGAA
>NW_006399776.1:15835086-15854828 GCF_000299155.1 Elephantulus edwardii
CCTTGGAGAGGGACATCATGCTTGGGAGGGTGGAGGGACAGCGCAGGAGGGGAAGACCCTCTATGAGATGGATTGATTCGGTGACTGGGGTAATCGGAATGGGTGTGTCAGAGGCGGTGCGGTTGGCGCAGGATAGAGCAGGGTTTAGAGCTGTTGTGCATAGGGTCGCTATGAGTAGGAAACGACTCGACAGCACAAAACAACATAACAACAACAACTACAGCTGCTAAAACACTTCCACATGCTCTCACTACCCCATCTTCCTATTAAGCAACATCAACACTGACCTCTTTTGACCTTGGAATTATTATGACAGAAGACTTTCTCTACAATCCCTCAGTACAGAGAAGACCCATCTCTCTCAGCTTTCTCACCAAGATCCTCATCCACTTTCTTTTGATTTTACCCTTCCTATTGGACCTTATTTCCAGCAAGCAAAAATGCTATTCTTTCCCACATATCAGTTAAAGTAATCATTGTTTTTAGATCTCACTTACTTTCCCACTGGTTACTATTCCTGTTTCCTTTTTTCTTTTTAGAGGAAAATTTCTCAAGACCGTTTTTTTAGACTATCATTCTCTCTTAAACTTATTCCAGATTAGATTTTATTTCTACTGCTTCACTCATATCCTCAAGTATGAAGATTACCAGTATCTTCCAGATTTCTAAGTTCAATGGTCAATCCTCAGTCCTTTCTTTTTCTATCATTTGAAACAGTTAATTACACCCTTCTTCTTGATACACTGTTTTTACTTTGCATCCAAGACCCTGTAGGCCTTTGGCTTTGCTCCGACTTATCTGGCTAGTCTTTCCCAGTGTACTCAGTCTTCCTCTCCACCTTCTTGCTGTAGTTCTTACCTTCTGGAGTTCCTCAGGTCATTTCTGGTTCCACTTCTTCATCTACATTTATCATCTTACATAGTCTACAATTTTTAACTGTCAGCTTTTATATGTGTAGATGGCACCCAAGTGTGTCTATAGCTCAAAAGACTTCCTTCCAAACTCCATATTCATATGGCAAAATGTCTCTTTAACATTTTATTTGTCAAATTGATATTACAAATGTTACTTCCTCTTCCCCCTGCAAACCCACTCAACTATCAGTCTCTGTGTTCTTTGGTAGATGACAATCAACTTCATTCTTCCACGACTCTGGTCACAGACCTCAAGTCATCCCCGACTTCACTCTCTCACTTCCCATCTGTTAGGAAATACCAAAAACAACCATCACACTAAAGCGAGAATCAATTCCTTTTTACTGCTGTGATCACTAGCCTTATATTCCTAACCACGATAATAATAATTCCTAGAGTTTAACTTCTTGGATTAGCTGTCCAGCAAGCCAACTGTAGTATGGTGAAAGGATATAAACTGTTTAATCCATATATTTCGTTTCCCTTATATCCATAGGATGCAACATATATAAAAGCACAATGTCCACAGCTGTTGTTATTATATTATTATTAATGATTTCTAGAAATAGTTACAGCTTGCTCAACTTCACTGTCAACACTCTTGGCACCAGCAGTCAGAAATTCAAAATACTAATTGCATTGGGTAAATCTGCTGTCAGGGATTTCTTTAAGTATTGAGAAGTAATGATGTCAGTCTCGAGACTAAGGAGGGCGCTTGATCCAGGCCATGGTCTTTGCAATTACTGCTATGCATCAGAGAGCTGGACAATGACAAAGGATGACAAAAGGAGAATCAATGTCATTGAGTTGTGGTGCTAGAGAAGAGCCTTGAACATACCATGCACTTTCAAGAAAACAAATAAGTGTGTCTTGGAGAGAGTGAAAGCAAATTTCTCTTTGAAAGCTAAGATTTTGAAGCTCCATCTCACATTCTTTGGACATGTGGCCAGGAGGGACTGATCCTTAGAGAAGGATATCATGCTGGGAAGGGTGGAGGGACAGTGCAGGAGAGGAAGACCCCAGATGAGATGAATTGATACAGTAATTACAACAGGCTATGGCTGACTCTGAGAAGAATGGGAATCACAGAACATTTGATTGTGCTTATGCAAAACCTATACTTGGACCAAAAGGCAGTCCTCAGAACATAGCAGGGAGACACTGGATGGTTCAAAATTGGGAAGGTATCTGCAAGGGATGTATTCTGTCTCCATACCTTTTCAATCTGTATGCAGAACAGATCATCCGAGACACCGGGCTGTACGAGGAGGAATATAGCATCAGGATTGGTGGAAGAATCATCAACAACCTGCGTTATGCAGATGACACAACCCTGCTTGCTGAAACTGAGGAGGACCTGAAGCGCTTGCTGCAGAAAGTCAAGGACTGCAGCCTTCAATACAGATTGAAGCTCAACATCAAGAAAACAAAGGTTCTGACCACTGGGCTGATTGGCAGCATCAGTATGGATGGTGAAGAGATTGAGATAACAGTTTGTTTATTTGGCTCCACAGTCAACACTCTTGGTATCAGCAGCCAGGAAATCAAGTGACAAATTGCATTGGGAAAGTCAGCTGTCCAGGGAGCTCTCATAGTCTAGTGGCAAGAAGCTGAACTGCAGTCCCAGAGGTAAGTGGTTTTGAATCCACCAGATGCTCTGCTGGAGAAGGAGGAATAATCGCCTCCTGTACCAGTCAGATCCAATTTGATGGTACACACACACACAAAATAATAAAAATTTTTTAAAAAGGGAAAAAAAGAAAGTCAGTTGTCAGGGACCTCTTCAGAATACTGAAGAGCAATGATGTCAGGCTGGAGTCTAAGGTGTGCCTGATCTGGGTTACAGTCTTCACAATTATGTGCTGTGCATCAGAGAGCTGGACAGTGACTAGGAATGATAGCAAGAGAATTGATGCCTTTGAGCTGTGGTGCTGGAGAAGAGTGTTGAATATACCATGGACTGTTAGGAGAACAAACAGGTTTGTCCTGGAGAGGGTAAAGCCAAAATACTCCTTGGAGTCAAGGATTCTCAAGCTTCATCTGACATTCTTTGGGCATGTTGCAAGGAGGGACTGGTCCTTGGAGAGGGACATCATGTTTGGGAGGGTGGAGGGGCAGCGCAGGAGAGGAAGACCCTCGATGAGATGGATCAATTCAGTAATTGGGGGTAATGAGAGTAGGTGTGTTGGAGACAATGAGGTTGGCACAGGATAGAGCAGGGTTTAGGGCTCTTGGACATAGGGTCGCTTTGAGTAGCAAGCAACTCGACGGCACATAACAACAACAAGGGTAACGGGGGTAGGTGTCTTGGAGTCAATAAGTCTGGTTCAGGACAAGGCAGGCTTTAGAGCTGTTGTACATAGCGTTGCTTTGAGTTGCAGGTGACTTGCTAACACATCATAATAATAGCAAAAAAGAAATTACTTGTTTTTCTAGAAATCAAGTATCCACTTGTACTATTCATAAGTACATAATACTTCTTTCAGAAAGAATAACTTAATTTAGAAATTATTTTAATTATAAAAATATACAAAGTAAAATCCACTCTCTAAGAAAACCTCTGCTGTATTTTTTATATGTCATTCTGGTTTTTTATTTATACATCTTTATTAAGGTTGTTACCATTCATATCTTATTTTAAAAGTGACCTTGAACTCAGCAGCAACTGATCTCTTTAATTCTGAGGTATACTAAAATTTAACAAGTAACGTAAGTGAGACACAAACTGCACTGTACTCCTTTCTTGCTAACCTCATACAGACCAAGCTCAGTGGTCTGGAAGACCAACTCCTACCTGAGAACAGAAGCGGGCTGATTCTCCAGATACAGCACAACATGACAGAACTTCTTTGTACTTGAGAGGTGTCTATGTCCACATTTTCTCAGAGAACTTCAGTCCTTCAACTCCATAGCTGGCTTTAAAATTAAGTCAGGAGGAAGAAAGAGAGGAGACAGTCCAAAAGAATCTTCTCTCTCTGGTATCCTGTAAAGATTGGCACTGACCACACCACTGCGGGACAGGAGTGAATTCTGAGCAAGCTCATACTTGAAGAACTTAACTATGTCCCTTGTAACCTTAGGCTCCAGTTAAAACCAATGAAAACTAGGCAGCCAGCCACAAAGTCAAGGAACTCTGCCATGCCCTCAGGAAAGAGAAACAGAATCGCCACCTGTGGAAATGAACCAGCCTCTTTCACTTGCCTTGGCTATATATATAGTTCAATAAATCTCTACTACTATCATGTATATTAACATTCCTGGATAAGACTCAGAAAATTATATTTTTAACATAGTTGCAGGTGATTCTGATACAGTATTTTGCAAAGTGTGAACTAGAATTATCTTTTCCTTACACAGTAACTAAAATGTTTCTAAAAATAACATACATTTTCATATTGGCATATAAAATGACTCACTACAAGTTTAAAAAATTGCAAAGGATAAAGTCTGAAAAATTAATAAATATCAAGAGTTTAATATGAAATTATTTCAATCTTAAAATGGAGCTAGCCTTATCCATTTATTTTTAAGTAGGATTATACAAACTCTGTTTTAAGATGCAGGAATTTTACATAGTTCCTTTTTATCTCCTAAGAATATCTGAATTTTTATTCACTTCTGGAATCTCAACTCTGTCGAACTGGATGATGAATAAAAATGACAGAAGAATTGATACTTTAGAGCTGTGATCTTGGAAATAGTCCTCATGGGCTGCCAAAAAAATAAACAGGTAAGTTTTGAAGCAAGTGCAGCTACAATGCTCCTTGTAGGCAAGGATGGTCAGTCAAGTTTTGTCTCACAAACCTTGGGAATGTTGCAATGACAGGTTTTTCCTTCAAGAGGAGTTATCATGCTTAGAAAGGTGGAGGGTAAATTAAAAAGAGGAAGATATTCATTGGATTGATACAGTGGCTCCAAAAATGTGCTCAAGTATGTCAGAGATGATGAGGATGGCACAAGGTAAGACATGGTTCAGATCTGTTGTTTATGAGATTGCTGTAAGTTGACTCAATGTGATGGCACCTAACAACAACAAAAACAACCCTGTAACGAACAAAAAGAGGGAAAAGTAAAGATGCATTAAGAATAATTAGTTTAAGGGAGCTTTGGTGGCCTAGTGGCAAGAAGTTGCACTGCAATCCCAAAGGTACACTGTTCAAATCTCTGCTGGAGAACGGGGGGCAATCTTCTCCTGTACCAGTCAGATCCAATTTGATAATACCTACCAATCAATCAGTCAATAAATAAATAAATACATAAATACAAAAAAGTAAAATTTTTTTAAAAAAGAATAATTAGTCTAATTAACTACTGGATCACAAGAATCTCAACCTCCATGACCTGAGACCAGAAGCAATAGACTGCTCTCAGCCAGATGGTACACAAACCATCACTGGTGACCAAGTTGAAAGGGATCCAGTCAGAGATCCTGGATGGAGCAGAGGGAAATGCAGAATTCACAAACACAGAAATGTTTAAGCTGAGCTGTTTAGCAGAGACTGGGAGAACCCTGAGACAATATTCTTTAGTCAACATTTGGAGCTGGAACTTCACTGACACCTGAACCTCTACTTTGAGTCAAACAACAGGAGAACACCACCATCACTGCTTAAAATAATCAATCACACAAGATCAAAAGGGCAAGATCTGCCCAAGAAGAAAACTCAGAAGACAACATTTTTACAGAGATAAAAGGTAGTAATAACAATGAGGAAAAAGAATACATTACATTGTGAAAACTGCAATTAATGTCATAAAACTAATATGCATAAATGGCTAAAGGGAATTGATTTGCTTTGCAAACTTTCACTGAGAACAATAAAAATCACAAACTTTACCTGAGAATAATACAACATCATGAATGCCTTCCCCTCCCCATGAATGCCTTTTGTTGTTATTGTTAGG
This sequence comes from Elephantulus edwardii, assembly GCF_000299155.1. Lineage (NCBI taxonomy): Eukaryota > Metazoa > Chordata > Mammalia > Macroscelidea > Macroscelididae > Elephantulus > Elephantulus edwardii. The sequence goes on from NW_006399776.1 coordinate 15,840,906, forward strand.
TGCCATCGAGTAGAGTAGGACTCACACAGACCCTATGAACATCCCCTCTCTTAATTCCCATGCAATAGAAATATAAAAATAATTTTATAAGATTTCCTGTGACAATGAGAATTTTAGAGTCACTAACTTACAGACTGAATTATCATAGTTATTTTTATTAGTATTTAATCTATCAAAACACATTACAACAACTATTAATCAGTAAACTTTTAATTTCATTGAAACTTTATCTCTTCCTAAAATGAATGAACTGCTAAGAAGAACTAACAGGTCAGTCCTGGAGAGGGTAAAACCAGGCTGTTTCTTGGAGGTAAGACTTTTGATAAGCTCCATCTCACGTACTTTTGGGATTGCAGCGTGGACTCTTATCACTAGGCTGCAGGAAAACTCAAGTATTTTGCATTAAAACAAATTATTTTAACAATTATAAGATTGTACTATGTCAAAGACTGAAAACTTATGAGATCAAGGTAAAGAAGACAGTGTCAATTAGTTCTCTTTGGCTCACATAGGTTCCACCCACATACAAAATAAGATACTTGGGCATGTTGTCAGAAAGTAGGAATCACAGACTTAATCCCAAATATCCAAATAAAAAAAAAAGACTTTGCAATTTCCCCCCTTCTAAGTGAATACTGAGAAGGACAGTATAACATAAAAAAATTAAGCAATGTAAGATCTGTAGTGTTAAAAAAAATGACGATTTCTTATTATTAAAAAGAGAAGTGGGTTATTGCACAAGTTACATTTTAGGTAATTTGATTGAGACACCTGGTTTTACTTGAGTGCATTCATTTGAGGCAAATCAAGACAAAGGCACACAAGAATTATATAACTCATAAACATAATAATATATTACTATTAAAGTCAAGCATTCTTTCAGCTATGGCAAAGAAATGAAGGGTTTGAAGTGTTTCCTTCTCTTCTTTGAATAGTCCTGACAATAGGTTTAGCTAGAGAAAAGGTTGAGGCATGAACTAAAATGAAATTAAATGTATCAACAGATTTTTTTTCTTATATCTTTTCCTACTACCTCTAAATATCATGAACAATAAAGATTTTTAATGCATCTGTGCATCTGTGCCATTGACTCTGGACCATAACAAAAAATGGTTTTAAGATTTCTCAACTTTCTCAAGCCATTTCCTCAACTTCAGCTCTGTATTGATCATCAATAACTCTATAGAAGACTTATAAAAATTGCACCCAGTGAAGATATTTCCTGCCTGACACCTTTCCAATGGCTCCAAGCATTGTCTACAGCTCAAGGCATATTTGTAGTACAGCATACTCCATTTTCCTCTGCCCCGTAAGACCTATCCTCTTTTGAGTCTTCAGCAATATCACCTCACAATTCATTCCCTCTTGCATCATGTATCAATCACAATAAGTAACTTACAGTTCTTTAGATAAACTCTGCTCTTTCCTTCCTCCACCTGACTTAGTCTACAGTCTTCTCTGATTGCTCAGGACGCCTACCCTAACTGTTTCAAGTAGCACATCCTCCTTTGTGTTACACTATGTGCCCGTGAGAACATCCTGAATGTCTCATTGCAGTTTATCTGTGTACATTTTCCTTCTCTTCAAGTCCAACCTTCTGCCAACTCCCTCCTTTCCCACACCCTTCTAAAAGAATCTTCATTCATGAATAAATTATTTAAATACAAATTAAATGAGTACATTATTTAAATTAGTAAATTAATAGAAGCAAGGTATTGGATATTAATAATGCACAACGTGTTACTAAGTAAGAGCCAGATATGATCGAAGAGCAGCAATATCTCTGATGTCACAGCCATTGGTGTGCAATGTCTAAGATTACAACACAAGATAGACATGTGTTCTAACCAAGTCAAAGGACATCCCCTAGGAGTTCTCCTAACTGTGCCATACAGCTCAAGAGACAAGAGGGGCTTGTTCTCAATGTTCACATCTACTTATCTTAAATGGTGGTACACTGGAATAGTCTCAGAATTAAGAAAGAAAAAAAAAATCAAGGTTACACTGTGGAGTGTACTGGGGTGGTGGGAGGGGTGCAGGGGAATTGTATACCAAAGAAAGAATTTTTCTTTTGCTTTTCAAAGAGAGGAGCGAACTGGGAGTGGGGAGGGTGGGGAGGGGTGGGCAGGGAGAAAAGTGCAACAATCAATGAATGAATGGAAATCCAAAATCTCTGTAAATGTTCATTAAAATGAATTTAAAAAATTCATATAAAAAAGGAAGTAAATTAAATCATCACCAGAAAAGAGCAGAGGACATATTTGTAAATGATTTTTTGTAATTTTTTTATTTTAATAATTTTAATGAACATTTACAGAGATTTTGGATTTCCATTCATTCATTGCTGCAGTTCTCTCCCGCCCAGCCTCCCACCTCACCCTAATTCACTCCTGTCTTTGAAAAGTAAAATAAACACTCTCTCCCTGGTACACAATCCCCCCCGCACCCCTCCCACCGCCCCAAGTACATTCCACTATGCAACCTTAATTGTTTATTTCTAGTTTAACAAATATACTGTTCCATGCCTCTATATAATTTGTCATTTCAGATAAAGAAATCATCCCCTACTTCCCTTTATCTTAAGTTTTGAAAAGTTTATTTTTGCCTAAAACTCTTCCTCAAGTAAAATGATCAGAAAAATTAGCAATTCAAGTCCAGCACATCCACATAATCAAATAAGACACATCTCAGGAATGTAGTGATGATTCTACCCCGATCAATCTAGAATGCAAGTGACTTGATAACCAGATTTAAGAAGAAAATCACCTGGTAATTTCAGAACCTATACTCACAAAAAATTAAAATCAAACTGTGTGTGTAAAGGTTCAGAAAAAATTCTCAAACTCATTGCACTGGGTCATAGTGATCCTCCACTGGGTCTCTGAGGTGACAAACTGTAACAGGAGAATATCACTCATCTTTCTCCTGTGGAGCTGCTGGTGGATTCGAACCACTAAAGTCATACATTCTCTAGGTAGGAGTGCAACAAAGACTACTCCACCAAAGCACTAAAGAAGTATACTGTATGCTATTTTTCAACTTTGTTTTGGAGGTCTTGGCCAGTCACAAAAGGAAGATGTGACGATTTGCTTCTATGAAGGTTAAACAAACAAAAACACTGCTGCTGTCAAGTCAATGCAGACTTGCAGAGCTGTGGAGAAGTCCCCATTGAGCTGCACTTCTAACCAAAGGCTGTAATTCTCTAGCAATTGAATTCACCAATGATTTGGCGGGAGAAATATGAGCAGACTCTCCCATTAGAACTTGCAGCCTTGGAAATCTAATGAAAAGTTGCTATGTGTCGGAACTCATCCAATGACAGCGAGTATATGAGTGAGCTTTTTAAGGAATTACCATGAAAGCATTAAAACAGTCAGTCAGAATGAGAGAATTCTGTACATATTGACATTTAAGGTACCAGATTTGTTGTAAAAGAGGGGGGGGAAGCTAATATCAGAATTCCATGTACAATGTGGTCATAATCAAACTGCATTTTTATTCTATTTAAATTGCACATCTGAGACATCATTCTGTGGGTATGTATGTTAAGTGCATTCAAATAAGTCAAATACTATCCAAGAAACTGACAAGAATCATTGGGGGTTTGAATGGAGCATGATGCATGAATCTGTTGTTCCCTCTACCTTAGGCACCATCTGAATTGTACATAAAGATCATGAAACATTATAACAGTTCTAAGAAAGGAAAAGCATGTCTTTTCAAAGCTTCAGCCGTTTCTATTGTTTCATGCTGAAAGACAAAGTAACCTGTTCCATTAAACTTACTTTCTATCCTAATAAAATGCTTACAATAGATTAAACAAAGAGGAAGAGAAGTGGGCACTTAGCAGACAGCAAAGGAAAATCTCACCACTAGTCAGTTACAAGAGTGATTATAAGTTCTGGTTAATACAGAACAGGATTGTTTCTTACAGCTTCAGGTGAAAGTGTTAAGGTTTTAATCATTTACATTTCTATATTGCTTGATTGTACATAGAGTATATTGAGCAGGCTATATGTGAGCCTGCTATCAGCTGCTCTGGAGAAACAAAACTGGGAACCTAGGAAACAAAGATAAGAACTCAGAATTCTTCCTCGGCTGCTGCTTTGGTTTAAAGGAATTTAAGTGAAAATTCACAAAGCTAATTAGTTTTCCATTTAACCATCTATGCACATTTTGTTTTGCAGCATTAATTACAATACACACAATATAACCACACTCTTCCCATTTTATTTCTATAATGCTCATTTGCATTAATTCTCCCTCTTCCTGCTTTCTGAGCTTTGACCTTGTGCAAACGTGTAATCTTATGGCTGATTTTCCTGAAGAGTGAGTTCCTCCAATGGTGTTACTGTTCATCGTATAGGGATCTCTGTTGTTTGACTACAAGTTGAACCACAGAGGCAAATTTTGTTCCAGGTTTGAGGAGTGACTAAGGACCATAGTACTGGGGGTCTTCTCTGTCTGCTGGACCAGTAAGTCTGACCATTTTTTTTTTTTAATTTTGTTCCACATTTTATCTTGCTCTATTCAAGCCTTTTTAATGTGGTATCTTTTGAAATGAAGAGACTTATTTTTCATTTATACTTTTTCCTACAGTTTAAAAATTACACCTTGTGACTAAATTGTGATATAGTCATATATAGACTCCTACAGATAGCATTGTTGTTGTTGTTGTTAGGTTGTAGAGTACGACTCATAGCGACTCTATGAACAAAAGATCTGAACCCTGTTCTATTCTGTGTCATCCTCACACTTCCTGACACACAAGAGCCCACTGTGGCAGTAACCATGTCAATCCACCTAGTTGAGGGTTTTCCTTTCCTTTGCTGATCCTCCACCTTTCCCAGAATCCTGTCCTTCTCCAAGGAATAGCACCTTCTAGCAACATGTCCAAAATATGTGAGGCAAAGTTTCATCATTCTTGCCTCCAAAGAACACTCCAGTGGCACCCTTTCCAAGACATATATGTTTGTTCTTTTGGTCGTCCATTGGATGTTCAGTGCTCTTCTCTAACACCACAGTTCAAAGGCTTCAATCTTTTCCTGTCATCCTTATTCATTGTTGAGCTCTCAGATACATAGCAAGTAATCATAAAGGCCACAGCCTGAATCAGATGCACCTTAGTCCTCAAATTGACTCCTCAATAAGTTGGAGAAGTCCCTAACTACAGATTTTCCTACAGCAATACATCTTTTTTCCTTACTGCTGGTACAAAGGGTGTTAATTGTGGATCCAAGCAAGATGAAGCTGTTGACAATTTCAATCTCCTCTCCATCCATCATGATGCTGCCTATTGGTCCAGTGGTAAGAATCTTTGTTTTCTTTATATTGAGATGGAATCCATATTGAAGGCTGCATTCCTTGATCTTCTGCAACAGTGCTTCAATTCCTCCTCACTTTCAGCAAGCAAGATAGTGTGTGAGTGTGTGTGTGTGTGTGTGTGTGTGTGTACACACACATATACATACACACATCATAAACACACAAAACCATATACATACACATACATAATATAGTGACCTCCTACATACAGACTCTTACGTATAGAAAAGCAAGTAAGTGAACAGCAGTTGCCTACAGCAACAGGCACGGTTCTCACATGCATAGTGTTCAAGAAAAGAAGTCAGACAGAAATAGTTCCTTTACATAAAGTTCAAAAATAGATGAAACTAAGCTATGATCGCCTTTGAGGAAAAAATATGAGTTTTTAAAAGGGAAGGGGAAAGTGAGCTTCTTGAATGCTGGTGCTGTGGGCCCACAAGTGGATTCTGCCTCACTACAATCCTATCTACAACAAAGCACAACTATCCCATAGCTTTCCTACATGGTCACCTTTATGGAAACAGACTGTCAGATGTTTTCTTCTATGAAACTGCTGATGGATTCGAATCATCAACCTTTCAATTAGCAGTTGAGTTCAACCTTGTGTCACTAGGGCTCCTTAAAACTGTGGCACAGACTCCATTATATAAAAGTTTATCTTCATTTGTGCAAAAGAAATCCCAAAACGGATTTGATGGCTTCATTCCATTTTCTCTAAGGCCCAATAGAGTAACTAAAATATAACCCACTGCCATCAAATTGATTCCACTTTACAGCTACCTTGTAAGACAGAGAACTGCCCCATAGGATTTCAGTGAGTAATCCCCCATAGGTTCTCAGTGCTGTAATCTTTGGAGGGAACCCTGGAGTGCTGGTTAAGCGTTATAGGCTGGTAACACAAAGGTCAGCAGTGATCCCACTATTTGCTGTATAGGAGAAGGGGGTGTGGCATTCTGTTTCATCAAGATTAGTCTCAGGTGCCCTGTGAGGTCACGAGGACTTGAAACTCTGCAGCAATGGGTTTGCTTTGTGCTAAACTTTGCAGACAGAGACTCCCACATCTTTCTCCTGAGGAGAAGCTTGTGAGTTCAAACCCACCAGCTGATGAGTGCTTTACCACTGTACCACCAGGACTCTTTACAAACATATACTGGTATCCTGTCCACATTGACTTAAAATTTGGCCTTTGGATAATGCATTGCAACAGAGAAATTGTAGTGTAACAAGAGTTGATTAAATAAGCCCTAACTGAATTTTTTAAGACCAGAAGCATTTTCAGTTGCTTTCAATTACTTAAGTGAGTCTCTATAGTATTAAAGGTATCATTAAAATTCCTTTGAATTTTTTTTTTTTTATATAGAGGTCAAAAAGCAGCAAGAAATTACCAAGTCAATTTCTCCAGATGTTCCCAGAGAGCCTCATATGCTCCCCTTTATTATTTACTTGACTAAGTTAGGTCCTAAATTTTTGTTTCCAGTCAGTATAATTCTTAAAGTTTCCTTCTCCCTCCCCTCCATGCTTTCCTTTTGGGACCTTAAAATAATGGTATATGAACTGGGGCAAGGGATCTATTCTCCAACCTACGCTTTCCCCTGTCCCCACGTGGCATTGTGATCTTTTCCAAACTGTAGTGTCAGTTTATTTATTAATGATGCTTGGGCACGTTGCCAGGAGGGACCAGTCTTTGGAGAAGGACACCATGCTTGGAAGGGTAGAGGGACAGTGCAAGGGAGGGAGACTCTGGATGAGATAGATTTGCTAACTGGGGTAACAGGGGTAGGTGTGTCGGAGACAATGAAATTGGGTCAAGATAGGGCAGGGTTCAGAGCTACTGCACACAGGATTGCTGTGAGTCACAGGCATCTAGAGGTCAAATAACAACAACATGTGCACTCAGTAAAGTTATAACCTTTCTAGATCTAATTCATAAAATAAAAACCCAAAACCTAAACTCACTGCTGGCAAGTTGACTCTCACTCATATCAATTATTCATGAGGCTTCTGTGGCTAGAATTCTGTTCTAAGGGAGGAGACAGCCATCTTTCTTCCTTGGAGCACCCAGTGGATCCAAACTGCCAACCTTTCGATTAGGAGCCTGAGACTTTAGAGACTATGCTCTTCAGGGTTCTCTGGAAAATGAATTGAATGAACTAAAATATTTCTAATACTTTTAACATTCCACAAGTCCTGACTATTTAAATTTCTTAGGTCTACTCCCTTCTTCTGCCCAAGATCTTTTCTGAGCTGCTGACCACACACTGGGATTCCTTTTCTTTAATATCAAGCTCCAGCCCCATTAGCATAAGAGGAGTTAATCTTCCAATCTATAGCTTAGTAAACTAGTGAAAACCAGGCTTATCCATTTATCCGTGACTGTCCTGTGGTAATTCTTCTATGCCCAGAAACTACAAGTTTCTCCTAATCGCTCATCTGTGTAGTTTTCAATTTCAGGTCTATCAAGATCACTCTATGCAAGTGATGATAGCCTATCACAAAGATCTAAATGATATACAACAAACACACCCATCGCCTAGGTAGTGAAAGAAGATACTTATGGTAATTTCTCTGGATGCATACTATAAAGAAAAATTCATTAATATCTTACACAGCCTGTTGGCTATGAAGAAATTAAAACTCAAAGTACAGTAGGGTAATTAAACATTCTGAGCTATTTCTAGCTCTACTTAACTGGTAAAGCAAGGCTGTCTGACTCACCAGGAAGGGTGGTGAACAGCTCTAACCATTCTGTAACAAAAGGAATTCAAATTGAAAACAAGCCAGAGTGGAGGTGGACCTTACAAGCTGAGGGATGGGTATTTCTCTATTTCAATTCCAAATATTTTAAAGGGAAAGATTTCAGAGGTGTCCTGAGGTTCTGGCGGTGTGATAAGCTTCTGCAGATTGCTTATGTACAATAACATCTCATGCTAGGTCCCCTTTCCTGTAAGAGCCGTGGCCCTCACATACAGCAAAGCTTTTACACACCACCATTTCCCAGGAACGGTAACATTACAAGAGAAACCAAATATTCACAGCTAATTTTGTTTCAGAAAACATAAGAACTTTCCCTCTTTTAATTTTTTCTCTCTCATTCCTGGGACAGTTAGGTCACCACCAAATGGTATTATTTTAATCCCACAAATATTAACCCCATTTCCCCATGATGATTCTGAGGAAAACAACGTAATGATATTTATTTTTATGTCTTAACAAGCAGTAAAAAATTTCAGCAAAAGAGAGGAAGACTCCCATCAAGATCAATTGACACAGTGACGGTAGCAGTGGGCCCAAGGTTATCAGAGATAGTGAGGATGGCATAGAATAGATTGGGATTCAGCTCTGTTGTTCAAAGGGTTGCTATGAGTCGTACTTGACTCAAAGGCACCTAAGAACACCACCACGGCTGCCTTCTCCACCAAATCACCATGGCTGGGTTGCAATCCCTCTGCTGATGGCCAGTGCTCCCATCAGGCAGTCCTCTCTCTTTTGCTCAAGATCTCTTTCAAGCCTTAAGGTCTACCAACGACACCTTTCCTTTGGTCCTCTCTTTGGTGTCAAGTAATAGCTTCTGAATAAAATGTCATCAAGGCACCAGACTCAAGTGAGTGCAGACAGTATAAAGACAGCATGGGCTCATGACAAATAAATAAATCTTTTCCCCAGGGTGGCCAGAGAATTGGATGTGAATAGCATGAAATCCACACAGCACATATGAAATACAAATGCTTGAGTCTGCCCTCCCATTATACTGACTTAATAGCTAACACACTAAGTAGCAAAGAAGATATCAAAAGACTCACTGCATTAGATAAAGTTATTGTAAAGGACATCTTTAATGTGCTAAAGAGCAAGGCTGTCAGTCTAAAGACTAAGGCACACCTCACCCAAGCCATGATTTTCAATTGCTTCATATATGTATAAAAGTTGGATAGTGAATAAAAAAAAAAGACTAAAGAAAAATGGATACCTTTGAATTGCAGTGTTGGTGAAGAACATTGAATACTCCATGGACTTCTAAATGCAGACAAATCTGACTGCAAAATAGGACAGGCAGGATGCACACACACAAAGGTGGTGAGATTTCACCTTACATATTTTGGGTATGTTATTTGGAGGGGTCTGCCCTTGGGAAAGGGCTTCAAGCTTGGAAAATTAAAGGATGAGTGAAGGACAGGAAAATTTTAAACAAGATGGACTGACACAGTCAATGAAACAATGGACAGGCTTAATCATTACCCGTGAAGCACCCACTGGGAGACTGTATGGTGCAGGACAGGGCAGAGTTTCATTCTACAAAACATAAGGTAACTTTGAGATCGAGTCAATTAGATGGTACTTAACAACAAACTCTCTAAGGAAAAAAAAAACCACCAAAACAAAATCCTAAATAGTTCTAGCAATGTGAGACTACAAGACTTCAGATACATTTAACTTTAGGTATCTTCAAGTATCTAGACTCTAATTACTCCATTTCTGGGTTCACCATACCCAAACCGAACCCTGATACATGGTGACCCTCCACTGGGTATCCAAAGATGTAAATCTTTAAAGGAAAACACTGTTTATATCTTTCCCACAGAGGGGTTTATGGGTTTTAGCCATCGATCTTTTGGTTGGCAGTGCAATCCATTACACCTCCAGAACTCTGTGTTTAGGGTGCGAAAAAAATGCATTTCCCTCAGACCAGAAAACCACTGTAAAATGAAACTATATGTTAAATTACAAACTAAATTATTTCAAGACACCAGGTGTTTGAACAAATAACTTTTAGAATACCAAAGATGTCTTACATCTTTGTTATGTCTTTATTTTTAACATACGACAAAGTAAATATGCTAACTTTGAATAACAGGTTAAAAATAAGTTTCCTCTAGGCAAGAGGTCGTTCTTGTTCAGCTCTGCACTGTAATTCCAAAGGAACATGGTTCAAATCCACTAGCTGTTTCAGAGGGGAAAGATGTACAATCTCCTCTCATGCGATTGAAAGTCTTTGAAAACCTGCTAGAAGGTCACCTATGGGTTGATTCCAACTTGATGGTACTCAACAACAATAACAACTTGTATTAGAGAGTTCTGGTGGCATATTCCAGAGAAGTTGTACCTCTTTGGGGTTCAAACCCACCAGTGATTCTAGAAGAGAAAGATGATCTAGAAGATCAAGCTCTTCCCATGTGATTTACTGTTGTATGTGCTGCTGAGCTGGAAATGACTCATAGCCGACCTTCCAGCAAATTTTCAGAGGGTGTTAATCACATGAGAGGAGACTGGCCATCTTTCATATACGGAGTAGCTGGTGGACCCAAACCTCATGTCTTTGGGTTGACAGCACAATTCCTAACCACTACCTCCCCCAAACACCTTGGAGGGTCACTTACAAGTTGGTTCCAAATGGACAGCAAAGAGTAAGTGAATGAACATATATTGGGGAGCTCTGGTAGCCTCGTCCTTAGGGAGTTACACTGCTAAGCCAACAGCTGAGCTTTCCTGGCATTTCAAATCCACCAGCGGCTCCTCAGGAGGAAGACAAACTATCTACTCCTGTGCGATTTGCGGCCTCAGAAACTCAGCAGAGTCAGCTATTCCAATCAGTCAGTCCTGATTTGTGAGTAAAAGTATACTAGCAGAATATTGAGCACTTACAAGTATCTCAAGCAGCTGAGGAGAGCAATATGTGCCATCGCTCGGCCAAGCCAAGGGCGCTGGCTGGAGTGCTAGTTGCCTTTTTCAGACAATGGCTGAGCCTCTTATTATAGAAAAGTATCCGTAGAGTCCACACAACAGAATCACTTAAACTGTCTCCTCTTCCCATTCCCAACTTATCCAAAACCTTAAAAAGCTCTGGGAACACAGCTCATTACTGGAAAACCAACAAAACAAAACAAATAGACTATATTACTCTCAAGACTCTAGGAATGGAAGACAGAAGCAAGTATGAAGAAATACACGAAATATTTTTGTTTACTGTGATAAGTCATGTTGGCTCCAAGGGTCAGGGTAGAAATATATTCTTAGTTTACAGAAGACTTTCTAAAATGTAGGACAGGAGAAAGACATCATGTTTTTCTTCTAAGGTTCTTCTAGGTGAGCTTGAACCTCTGCCTTTATGTTACTGAGTTTATTAGCCACAAATTCCCAATTATTACTTTAGATAAAGGGGAAAAATCATTCTAACCTGTACTTCCTTCTTATTCAGCAAATGTCCATGAATACAAGGAAGATAGCCATGATTCATCGGTGGAGAGAAGACAAAGTTTGTCAATACAAACCAAAACTTTTGTTTTCACTAGAATACTCTTTTAATCATCCAAACTATACCAGATTGAGAAAATACTTAGCATGCTACTTCATATCGCAACCAGTCACTTCAATTTTAGAAGATCAAATGTGGGAATGAAGACTTAACAACAAAATGGCTCCTTGGTAAGGATCTTTTCATTCTATAAATGAGGCATTGTAGGAAAAAATGTTATAAAGTCTAGGCAAGGTCTTGGGAAGGTCAAAATAAGAGACTAAGTGAGGCTGTGAAGGATTAGGATGTTGACCTTGAGCTCAACTAGCAATGTTTTCAATCACTGAAATGAATTGGTAATAATGCTTAAGAATCTTGCCTTGTGGGCCATATGAACTTTGATCTACTTATGTTTATTAAATAGCAGAAATGAGAAGAATTCTTTTCCTCTAGTTGTTGAGTTAGAACCATTGCTCATCCTTATCCCATGAAGAAGCTGGTGCATTCAAACCACATGCTTTTGGGATTGCAGTGCAGCTTCTTACTACTATACCACCCATATTGGGCTATTAACCAAAAGGTTGGCATTTCAAATCCACCAGCCACTCCAAAGGAGAAAGATGGTCAGTCTTCTCCTGTACATTTATAGCCTTGGAAAACCTGATTTAAGGTTAATCTGAAAAAACTTGAAAGCAGTGAGTTTTATTACCAGATTTATCTAAATAAGAACATATGTCTAAGACCAGCAACAAAATACAAGCCAATTTTCAGAGAAAACGAAAAAGACAAAAGTGTGTCAGACACATTATTGATAAACATATAAAAAGATACATGAAATTAAGATATAGCTATATGAAATACAGTTATAGTTATATGAAATAAAGACATAGCCATTGTCTTAGTATTTTAAATTCATGCAAACATTGCATTTAAAACAGGGGGGAGAAAAAAAAACACCAAAAAAACCCAACCAACATTTCGAGTCCCATTCCATTTAAAATAGATTCATGTTCCTGGGAAGGGTTCCAGGGAGTTGGATTGCTTCAAATTGGTCATGCATTAAATAAAGCTTTGTCTAACAAAAGCGAAAGAATAACTGATATGGTATCTGTACATTCACTCTGCACAAGGTTCTTTTGGCTCAAAAGCATTACTCAAAGGTAAATAGCAAATCAGATTACAGCTCTGGAGAATCCTACTCTGCCTCTTTTAGCAACACTGCCAGCTCACATCAACACTATAAGAGGGCTAACCAACTGTGTCATAAGGAATTTGTCATCTACCCTGTCTATTAGTTCCCCAAAGGTTCTCCTAATTTACACATAGTCCCTCCATTCATTCATTCGATTGCATTCACCTTTCATCTGTAAGAGATTTACTTGCGATAAATGTGTATGGCTCACTTTAACAGCAAATCTTAAAAGAAAAGACTTCAGCAGTTGCATTTTAGAAGGAAACAAAACCCAAATTCTGAGAGTCTACTGAACTAAAACTAAAAAGCCTTTACAGCAAGAGATTCATTCCTGGGTACCTGGTTTCCTTTCACTTTACCTGCTTCAGTGTACTTCAATCCTACTTTTTCTTCAGCGTCTTTTGTTTTTGGGGGTGGCCAGACAGCTTGGAGTCTGCCAGGAGTCCTGTCGTCCTGCTCAGTGGGGCTTTGGTCTGGCTGTTGAAACAAGGAGCAAAGACAGTTAAATTAAATACTTTCAGAATCAATTAGTTACTGAAAACACACTAATAACTCTCCTAACATTCATGACCAAGTGCACATTTCTCTTACTACCAAAAACTGAGACACTGTCTCATTACAGTATGATCTTTTTCTAGAAACACAGAGGTGAAAAATAAAAACCAATTCAAGGGTAAGCATTACACAACCCTTTATAGATGGCTTTTTATCATATAACTGTACAAAGAAAATAAGCCACTTTGATGTCAGGACACAGAGTTTATAGGAATGTCTACAAAGGCATCCTACACAACTCCAATGTTCGGGGGTTTTATTAATTATTTTTGTGATATGCATGCAAAGTTACAAAGCATACGGATCTCCATTCAATAATTCATATTTTGCACTTTCCATATACATTATAGCTCAAGACATAGGAAGTTCTAGTTCCTCGGGGCACAGCACTATTAACCCAAAGTTGGAATCCACCAGCTGCTTCATGGGAGAAAGACGGACAATCTTCTCCAGTGTTATTTACAGCCTCAGAAACCTAATGGGAGGTCAGCTATGAGTCAGTTCCAACTCGACAGCAAAATGACATTGAGTAGTCCATTGGACATCTTTGTGGGAGGAGGATAGTCAATCTCCTCCCATGCAATTCACTATCTCTGAAAACCCACCAGAGGATCAGGTATAG
>NW_006399776.1:15855273-15870737 GCF_000299155.1 Elephantulus edwardii
TGTGGAAGGGCCTTTGGTTCATGAGGTCGCTGAGAGTCGTGCTCGATGGCACAATCAACAACACTGATTTAACAATCAAAAGAGAATGACAATCTTAGAGCAAGCTGATAAGCAGCCACAAATTCTTGCAATTATGCTGTGACTATTTATTAACTACTAGACAGTTGTTTGCTAGTCTTTGTAAACTACCTAGACAGTACTCTTTGAAAAATGTTTTCAAGAGTTCCCAATAATTTATTTGGAGTTTTTAATGTGCTGACTTCATTTAATCGTCACAATCACCATATAAAGAACTACTTCCCTCATTTTGTAGAAGAGAATTTGTTGTTTGTTGATAGTTTTGAGACTTAAGTTTCACGTTTTGAGATTTAGGGATGGTCAAGGTCATTCTGCCAGCAAAAGGGAGAATAGGGATTAAAACCAATTTACTGTTTGAAATCCAGAGCTCAATCAGAATGGCTCTCAACCATCATGTAACATTTTAATCACATCATAAACATGTATTTTGCCAAATGGCAGTCTTTCAAAGGAAAAATAAAGCTTCACAGAGGTGTAATTAAGTGGTGAGGAAATTCCTGTAACTTGAGTTATACTTCATAGTACATTGCTTCCTCACGCTACTTCATTTTTGTAAGAACGCTTACTGTTAATGTTTAATCCCAGGTTGCCATTTCCCCTCTCGCACTTGCACCTCCTTGTGTTTAAGCCCTATATTGATCCAGAAGAAAGATAACTACTTCAGTGCAACTACACACTTCTTGCAAGGTTAATTCCATTTTAGTATAATCCTCCTTCACCGCAAAGAGGGTCACTAACAATAGGTAACTGAGATTTTATTTTACAGAAACCCATAGAAGAAAAACAGTGGCATCACATTTTTATGACAAAACACAAAACTCAATTTTACGTACGCTTTTGGAATCAGAGAGACTTTCCGCTGGCTTTGACTTGGACCTTTCAAACACAGCTCTTAGTGACTCTTTCTCATGTTTCATCTTGCGCTTGAGAGCTTCCAGCTCTGAGGTATCAGCGGTGGTCTCCTTTTTAGGGGGTCGGATGAACAAGGCTTTAAAGGCCTCTAGGGCTGTCTCTGGTGGCTTTGGCTTGACTTCTCCAACCTGAGTGTGGGCTGCTCCAGGGCCACTCTGGCCCTCCTGGTCAGTGCTGCAGCCCATCTCGTCTCCCCTTGATGGCTCCGAGTCTTCTGTCTTCAGCTCTGTTTTGGGCATGTCAATGTTGAGCAGTTGGGAAAGCTGTTCCAGGAGAGTGGGAGTGGCCTTCAGATCAGTTATTTTCTCCCCATTCTTCCCTGTAAGGGGCCTTGCCGGCACTAGGGATTTCTGAACAGGCTGGGTCAGCTTAAGCAAAGCCAAGTCCCCATCCTTTGGTTTAATTTCCATGATGGTCTCTCCTCCCTCAGCTGTAACCCCTTTCTTCAACACACGAAGCCCACTGAAGAAAGCTGGGAGCTGGAATGTCTTCTCTCCAGAGGCTTCTTTTTTGGAAGAGGCACTCTCTGTGCCTCCCACACTAAAGCTCACGTCTGCAGGTGGGACTTGGGGAGCTTCTACAGCCTGGTCCTGGCTGGGGCTGTGCTCTGTCAGAAGGTCACCATCACTAGGTTCCAACTGGCCACTTAGCTCAGGTGGAATCCTTTGGGGACCTTCGGCACAGTGCTTGGCATTGTGTGGGTCCCCAGTGGCAATCTTTTCCCTAGAATCTCCTGGTCTTTCTTTGGGCTCTTGAGGTGGCTCAGATAAAACAGCACTGAGGGAGTTGGAGCTCTGGGCACTGGTTCCCTTCTCTGACTGCTGGTCATCATCATCAGAGTCAGAATCACTGGTGGTGTGGACCAGGGTCCCACGAACCAAAATGACATGGTCTCTGTTAACAGCCACAGCAGGGAGAGGCAGGTCTCCAGCAGAGAGAGGAGCCCCCACTTGTGCTCCCGCCTGACTTCCCTCTAACTCAGCCTCCTCTGGTCCAGTCTTCTCATCCTTTAGGAGGTCAGCTGGAATCCGAGCCTCTGCCTCCTGCTGACCAGTGCTGTGGCTGGGGTCATCAGGTGTGGCATCCAAATCTAAACTGCGGAATGCCTTCAACACCGCATCTTCATCTTCAGGCTTCATGGGTTCCAGTTTACTTGTAAATCCAAACAGGGACTTCATTGAGAATTTACTCAGGATTGACTGTGCCATTTCAAATCCAGCTTCGGGTTTTTCGGGTTCAGAGACATCACTGCCATTCCCATGGTTACCCACGTCGTCCATGTCTCGGCAATGCCCTCGGAGGGAAGGTCAGGCTTCAGTTACCTCGCCCTGCTCACTCAAGTTTATCCACTCTCCATCTGCTCTTAACTTTGAGGACAGGGAGCAACAGGACCCGGGAGCCAGGCTGCTCAGCCTCCCAGCCCGTCGCTTTGAGGTCACTGTGCTCGCCTTCCGGTGTGAGATGATGGGACACGCTGGACAACTAACTGCACCAAGTCTGCGGGGCTCCAGGGCCAGCAGCAACGGCCGCGGCTGCGCACCTTACTACACGCGCGCCCGGGACGCGCTCCGCGGGGACTTCCGTATTTATCCCCGTGGACAAAAGGCTTTTTGTCATCTGGAAAGTCAGCCTGCCCCTGGTAATCCCAGCCACTTCACCAAGAGCTCCGCCCCAGTGCCTGCCTGCCTTTCTCCTGGTCGATTTCAACTTCCTCATTGGCGAGCAAGTTGAGGCTCCAGAAAGTGCTGAGCGGGCAAGCTGATCCTGCCAGTCCGGACCCCCGCCGCCCTCCGCCTGCAACCCTAGACACTCAAAGGTGATTCAGCAGAAAACTACTGAAATACATCTTACTGTCATTATGTTTTGGTATTCTAGGCAAAAAAAAAAAAGAAAAGAAAGTAAGAAAAGAAAAAAGCCATGAGCATAGATAGGACAACCACTTAACAAAGTACAAAGAAACAGAAGAGGCAAAGAGAAACAGATAATCTCAAAATGCCCAAAGTGCTCAAAGCAGCTAATTTATTGCTGTCCTCCTTCAACCCTTCCCCCCTTCCCTCCTTTTTAAAAAAATTTTAAGTGCTTTCCTCCGCTTCCCTGCAGGTTTCATCTGGAATGCAGATTTTAGCTTGGGAGCCAGTGGAGGAAAACTAACACGACTGGTTTCAGGTTACTGCCGTTTTAGCTTTGCCCTGGCTGTGTTCTGCAAACAGGTACTTAGGCCAGCATACCCACCACGCCCAGTGTCCAGGGGCCACGGGGGTGGCAGAGTCAACAGCCTCAGCCCAGAAGGAATGACTATGCTCCACACTCCCTCTGCCAACGTCAGGTCTCTCTGCTCAGCAGCTGAGGCTTCCCGGCTTCCTTAGGGATGCAGGCAGGAGAGAGCACCTTTCTGCACTTCAGTGCTTCAACCAGCTAAATGAAACCTGGTGTGACATAAGGTAACACACAACCTGTGCCTTGTTAGGCTGAGCTAGTCATCGAAGGTCCCCAAGGATCCACAGTCCCCAAAGAGCAAGCCATCTGAAAGGCCTCTGTCACAGACCCATTTTGCTCAAAACAAAAACAGAACAGACAAAAACCCCACCCAATATCACCTCCGTGTAGTTTCCACTATTTACATCAAATCCTGAAAGCCTGGAAGCTATGGACTTGGAAAAATTGCAGCTCTGTTTCTCAGCTGCACGGCTTTCTCTTGGGACAGTTTCCCGTCGTACTGGAAGATCTCAGTGTTTTTCAAATCTAACCCAGCGAGCGTCATTTAGTGAGCACCAGGGATGGACACTGCACTGTTCTGAGGGGAAATGAGAAGAATAAACTTGTCTGAATAGTGACTGTCAGCTCACTTGGAGCAAAGCATCAGAGTGCAGCCCAATGTTAAACAGCAATATATTATACTACGTAGAATCTGTAACCCTAGCAACCAGAGTCTTTATTTCTCTGTATCAGGCATGGCTGTGGGTCACACATTGATGACCTGAGTCATATTCTTAAATACTCAAAACAATTAGGGTAGGATTAATTTTGTGATGAATTCAATTACTATTAATATATGTATTAACAGCAATCTCACACAAATAAACAGAGGAGGACATGCTGTTGATTTTCTAAAGATTAAAGTGTGCCAATCCAAGTCACGGGGTTGTCAATTGCTTCAGAGGCATATGAAAATAAGACAATGAGTGATGAAGAGCGAATCAACTGCGGTGTAAGAGTATTGAACATACTGGGTTGTCAAAAGAATAAACAAATCTGTCCTGAAGGAAGTCACATCAGGGTGTTCCTTGGTGTCAAGGATGGTGAAACTTCATCTGACATACCTTGGGCATGTAGTCAGGAGATAGAGACATGAGGCTGGAAAAAGAAGACATCAGCAAAAGACAAGATTATCCTCAACAAGATGGATTTACATAGTGACTATAACAGAAGACTTGAGCATGGCAGAGACTGTGGGAACGGTATAGGATAGGGCAAGGTTTTGATCTGTTGTTCATAGGGTCGCTATGGGGCACAGTCAACTTGGTGGCACTTAACAATTAATTACATGCTGTTGTCCCCAGCCAACTCTAACTGGAAAATTAATAGCACCTCCTAGCCCTTGATTTGAACTTGTGTATGGACGCTTTCTTGTTCTTTATTCTAACGTATTTGAGGATAATCAACTGGTACATAATAATTAAAGGGCACAGTCAAAAACTGTAAATGATGTCATCTGTCTCTGGATGAACTTCCTATCTATAGGAAAGACCCACTGATAGAATCAGAAAACATCTGCTTCTGTGAGAGTGGGGAAAGAAGGAAGCATAAAACCAGATCTGACAAAAGTAATCACCTTTGGGCGGGGAGAAAAGTGCAACAATGAATGAATGGAATTCCAAATTCTCTTGTAGATGTTCACTGAAATAAAAAAAATTTAAAAAAATAAACATAAATAAAGAAATTAAGCAGCAGAAAAAAAATAATAAGAGAAAGGATACCTTCAGTTGCTGTATAAATTACTGATTACTTTATGGATTACTCAATGCTATAAGGTCAAAAAGATCTTATTTCCTCCCTATCAGATTTTCATATGAGTAAAGGAACGAAGAAATAAGATAAGGCAGGTAACCAAACTGAAGCAGATGAATTTTCTTTGTTCATTTCAACTAGGACTGGTCTTAGTTCAACTTTTAATCACTTCCTCCTCAAATCTATCTTTTGTATTGCTAATATTTTTAATGCCAAATATTAAATAGTTTAGAGGGGGAAAAAGAGTAAAGTAGGAATTTTTTTAAAATAAAATTTGGAGAAATTTTTTTTAAAAAGTCATCACCTTAAAATTGACATAAATTATCCAAAGAGATGTGGAGAACCATAGCACACATTTAGACAAGATGGAAGGAGTTGGTGTCCCTTCTACACCATAGCAAGCAGCAGAGTTATAAAATGATTCAGTAACCACAGATAGCAATATAACTTCAGGGTGGTGGAGCAATTCTTTGGTCCTTGAATATTATTTGATCTTAATCCATTGGCTGTAAGTAGGAAAGGTATTATTAACACAACTTTAAAAGTTAGTCATTCATGACCAAGAAAATGAAAGTAACTGGTCAAAGTTATACAGCTAGGACGTGGGAAATAATAATAGTGTCTAATGTTCCTTAGATGTTTACTATATGTGCCAAGCACCAATTTGATACACCTATCATATGGCATTGGTATGTTGTTGTTGGGTGTCACTCTGTCAACTCCACCTCATAGCAACTCTATACATAATAGATCAGGACCTTGTCCTATTGTGTGCCATCCTCAAGATCTCTGCCATGCAAGAGTTCACTGTGACAGCCTCTCTATTAATCAGTCTTTTTGAGAGTCATCTTCTCATTCATTGATCCTCTACTTTTCCTCACCGGGTATCTTTGTCCAAGGACTGGTCACTCCTGATAACATGTCTAAAATAGGTGTGACCAAGTTTCACCATCCTTGTGTTTAAGGAGTGCCCTGGTTGTACTTCCTCCAAGACTGACTTGTTTGTTCTTTGGCTAGGTATAGAAAATTACTCTTCACTAATATCACAATTCAAAGGTATAGATTTGTCAGTCATCCTTATTTCCAACCTTCATTCAGATGGGTAAGAAGCCGTTGAAAATACCATGGCTTGGATTACGCATACCTTATTCTTTAAATGGGCATTGAGGCTCTTTAGCACTTTGGAGAGGTCCTTGACAGCAAATTTCATCAATGCAGCACATCCTTTGAATTATTGACTGTTGCTACCCAAACTTCTGCTTCTGTGAGACTGAGTGGTAATTGTAGATCAAAGGAAACTGAAATCATTGCCAACTTCAATCTTTTCTCCATTTGCTGTGATGTTATTTATTGGCCCATCGCAAGGATTTTTATTTTCTTAATGTAATCCATATTGAAGGTTATAGTTTTAGGATCAATAAATGCTTCAGGTCTTCTTGATTATCTGAAAACAAGTTTGTGTCATCTGCATAACACAGGTTATTGATGAGCCTTTTTCCAATCATCATGCTGCATTCTCCTTCATATACTGTAGTTTTTCATATTATTTGCTCAGCATATATATTAAATGTTGTTGCTCTGTGCTGTCGAGTCGCCTGTGACCCATAGTAACTGTATGTACAGCAGCACTGAAACCTGCCCTGTCCTGAGACAGTCTCACTAATTCTGACACATCAACTCCCACGTTGCCCCAGTTACTGAATCATTCCGTCTCTTCTGGGGTCTTCCTCTCCTGGGCTGTCCCTCTGCCCTTTCAAGCATGATGTCCTTTTCCAAGGATCAGTCTCTCCTGGCCATGTGCCCAAAGTATGAGAGATGGAGATTAAAAATCCTAGCCTCCAAGGAGAAATCTGGTTTCACTCTCTCCAAGACCTATTTATTTTCTTGGTGGTCCATGGTATGTTCAAAACTTCCTGACTTTAAACCATGCAATATTCTCTTGTTCTGTTTGGACAAATGCTTCTGGGTAAATGTATAGATTTTGCACAGACATAATTAAGTGTCCTGCGACTCCCAATAAATCTCAATGTTAGTCATAATTTGTTATGATCCACACAGCCAAATGCCTTTGTATAATCAATAAAAAAGAAGTTCACATCTTTACGGTATTCTCTACTTTCATTCAAGATCCATCGGACTACCAGTAAGGATATCCCTTGTGTCATGCCTCTTCCAAATACAGTTGAATTTCTAGCATTCCCTTTGATGCACTGTTACAGTCATTTTAAAATAATCTTCAGCAAGGCTTTATAGACATGTGATACTATCTTGTTTGAAAATCCTTATTTTCCTATTAATAAACTAAGACCCAGAAAGATTAACCTGTCTCCATGTTCACAGAAAGAAGGAGTAGAACTAGTATTTGAATTCAAGAAATTAAAACTATTATTTAGAATTAAGACTCTTAATCACTCATATAAAACCCCTAGCTTTCACTTGCTCTCATAATTGGACATTATATAAAATTGAGTCTTAACTTGCATAAGCTCTTTCATACCTGGCAATTAGTGAATTCTCATTGGGAAGTGAAATTAACTTCACCATTAGAGATGATCCAGGAGACTGAATCCACAAAAACTTACTTTGAGAATAACCATTCTTATCCTTGCCTCTAATACAGGGAAAAGACAGATGGACTGTTTAGAATAGTAAACAATTCCAGAGACACTTTGCTTCTTTATCTGCTGGCCAAAGACAAATCACACAAACCGCTAGATTCCTGAACATCTGGGGAGGCTTTCCAGATTACCCATACCATTCTCCTCCTTTTATGTATCATGCTTTCTTTTTTAAAAATACCATTTTTCCTAATGGAAGTCTTAATCAGTTTCTCATTGTGGTATGGGTTTATTGTTACAAATGGCTTTCCTAGCCTTTGAATTTGACTTTGCCATGTGGATGAGAAGCAGTATGTGACAAGAATGTGTTAGCCTATCCACAAGGGGATTAGCTAGTCTTACCACCAAATTAAGTAGACTTAGCAGTAGGTTTAAGGGACTCACCACCAGCCAAAAAGAAACAGGCATGCAGTGTGTGCACTATCGGCCAGAAATTCTTATGTCAGATAAATTTACAGCAGCAGTAGAAGGGGTGGAAGCAGAGGATGAGAGCCATCCCCCACCACATGAGAGAGAGCTGATCTTTGGACTGCCACCCCTCAAGGAACCAGAGCTAAAAGCCTTTGCCCAAATTTGTTGGAGGAATGATGGGGTGGGAAGAGGAGAGCCGTAACTGGCAAGACTGAGGGCTCTCATTCCCAAGAGCTGTATAACACTTTCCTAATGCAGCAAGGATCAAAACTGAGGGGCCTGAAAGCACTTTCCAAGACCTGTCCTGACAGAATGGTTGAATTATAACCTTTTGACTTCCCTAATATGCAGTCTATTGCATCAGATTTTGGATCTATTAAAGCAGTAAAAGTGGCACTGGAATGAGTAGAAAGAGGTGAGGAAGTATAGAAAACATGTCTGAATTCATGGGAATTGGTTTTGTGTTGTTGATCTTGTTGATGGGGACAGTTCTCCTTGGTGGAGTTGGTAATGGTCAAATATGGCCATCCCCACATGGCCTTAGCTCTTTTTACACTCACCCACCATAGATGTTCAAATTCTAGTTCCTATATCCTATGAATATGTTATATAACTTGGCAAAAGGGACTTTGTAAAGGTGATTGAGATTTGATTGAGACTTTAAAGTGATTGATGACTTTAAAGTCATCCTGGTTTATCTAGGTGTGCACAATACAATTACATATATTCTCTAAATTTGGAAGAGGAAGGAATAGAATTAGTCAAAGTGAGGTTACATGAGAAAGACTTGACCAGGTGTTCTGACTAGAAATTGAAGGGGACATTTAGTTAAAGAATGTAGGTGATCTAACTTGGAAAAAACAAGAAGAAAAATTCTTCAGAGCATCCAGACACAGTCTTATTGATGCATTAATTTTAGTCCACTGGTATCCATATTTCAGACTTTTTGACTCTTAGAATGTTAAGAATAATTTGATACAGCAGCAACATAACACTAATATATTCTGCAGTTTTTTATACTAACATTTATTTTAGTCATGTACAATGATACATTTAATATTTTCTAATCACTCATATCCTTAAAACACCAATTTCCCAAATTCTGCTTTACAAACTATAAAATTGTGTTTAATCCCTATAGGATGCATTCCCAAAAACAAATGCACAATTGAATATGTTTCTGGGTTACATGCTATTTTGTATTTCCAATATTTATTAACCAAATAAATATCAAAAGAAATCCCTCACTAATATAGTATGCTTTGTTAACACTAAAACTTACACAAATCATAGAAATTTTCCAACCACGTCTTGTTCTTCCCCATAAATCATTAATCTCTTCTCTAAAAATCAGAACATATTCTGAAGTATTAAACTCAGTACTTTTCAGGAAAATCTTACACTAGAATAATTAACAGTCTTGGCTACTTAAAAAAAAAGAAGTCCAACACATCTATTATTGTCATTAGAATAATTTCTAAGAAAGTATTGCTTTTCTTTATAATTATGTTGCTTTTACTGTTGTAGCCACCATTTTTCAATCCCTATTGTGGATGGAGTGCTGCACTAGGTTCTTACACATTGTATTTTTTAATCTACACAATTTTCCCAGCCAAGAACACATGAAAATTCTTGTCAATGAGGAAAGAGTTTCATTGAGGTTAAATATTTTCCCCAAATTCCGAGTGAACTCAGTTCTATTGGTCTACATGTACTTTTGACAATATACTATTCCTTTCAAATGCTGTTTTCCAATTAGGCATCACTCTCATTCAATAAATAGACACCAGCCATTGTTTAAGATTATTTCTTCTTATGTCCCCCTATTATATTTGTGTGTGTTTGTTCTTAACCTGCACATACAGTAGAAAAGAGAGTTTCAGCAATTAGCCTTGTTGTTGTTAGGTACCCTCCAAGTTAAATATGATTCATTGCAACCTTATGAACAACAGAACTGAATCCTGTCCTATCCAGTGCCATAATCATTATCTCTGATACATTTGAGCCCATTGTTGAAGTCACTTTGTCAATCCATCTTGTTGAGATCTTCCTCTCTCTCACTTACCCTCCATCTTTCCAAGCATGATAACCTTTCCAAGCAACATGTGTTAAAGTATGAGAGATGAAGTTTTGCCATCCTTAACTCTAAGGAGCTGTCTGACTGCACTTCTTCACATCTGTTCATTCTTTTGGCAGTATATGGGATACTTTCTGTACTCTAACATCAAAATGCAAAGGCACCGATTCTTATGTTGTCATCCTTACTTGTTGTCAAATGTTCAGATGCTTAGCAAGTGATTGAAAAGACTGCTGCCAGAATCAGGCACACTTCTACCTTCAAACTGATATTATTGCTCCTCAGTAATTTGGAGAGGTCCCCGACAGCAGATCTATATAGTAGAATACATCTCCTGATCACTAGTACCAAGAATTATTATTTTGGAGCTAAGTAAGATCAAATAGTTGATAATTTTAATCTTTTCTCCATCTGCCATGATGTTGCTTATAAGGCCAGTGGTAAGGATTATTGTCTTCTTGTTGTTGAGATGCAATCCATATTGATCTGCAGCAAGCATTTCAAGTCCTCCTCACTTCCAGCAAATAAGGTGTGTCACCTGCATAATGCAGGTTATTGGTGAGTTTTCCTCTGATCCTGATGCCACATTCAGAGTATAGTGAATTATTTGCTCAGGGTAAAGACTGAGTAAGTACGGAGAAAAGACACAGTCCTAATGCATACCTTTCCTGATTTTAAAACATGCAGTATTCTCTTGCTATGTTTTAACAACAGCTTCTTTGTCTAGTTCTAGATTTCATATGAGCACAACTAAGTGTTCTGAGATTCCCATTCTTTTCAGTGTTAGCCATAGTTTGTTATGATCCACACAGTCAAGTATCTTTTCACAGTCAATAAAACTACAATAGACTTTCTTCTGATACTCTCTATATTCTGGTAAGATCTGATATTACCAATGATATCCTTAGTGCCATGGTCTCTTCCAAACCCGGTTTGGATTTCTGTTGTTTCTCTGTTAATGTACTGCTCTGGCCATTTTTGGATAATTTTCAGCAATATTTTGTTTGCATTTGCTATTAATGATAATGTTCAATTTTACACATTTCATTGGATTATCTTTCCTTAAAATATAAGTAAATATCAATCTCTTCCAGTCACTAAACCAGACAACTGTCTTCCAAATTTCCTAGTAGACTGGTGAACACGTTTAGGGCTGCATTTATTACTTGAAATATGTCAATTGGTATTTCATAGATTCCTGGGAACCTTTTTGTGCCAGTGCCTTCAGTGAAGCTTACATTTTTTAAAGTGTCAGCCAATTCTTTTTCGGTACGGTATCTCTATACATTCTCTCCATCTTCTTTTAATGCTTCCTAGATCATTCAAAGTTTTGCCCATAGTTGTTCTTAGTATTCCAACTCAAAGCTTAAATTTGTTTTTAGTTATTTCAACTTGTGAAATGACAAATGAATTCTTCTCTTTTCATTCTCCAACTCCAGCACATTCCATTATAATACTTGTCTTTTCGAGTTGCCCTTTGAAATCATCTGTTTCAGCACTTTTATTTTATTTCCCTTTGTTTTGGCTGTAGTGCAAGTCTCTTCTGACAGCCACTTTAGTCTTTTCTTCCTCTAGTGTCTTATAACTTTTGCAGTCTTCAGACAGCCATTTTGGTCTGGTCTTCCTCTTCTGTCTTGTAGACATCTTTTGCTCTCTTCATGTATGATCTCTTTAATGTCATGTCATCCCATAACATATGTGCTCTTTAACCATTAGTGTTCAATGTCTCAAACTTATTCTGGAGATTATTTTTTATAATTCAAGTGGGATAGATGCAAGGATGTATTTTGTTTGTTCTTGACTTATTTTTCTTCATTTTCAGTTTGACTTACATGAGACCATCAATTAATGGTCTAAACTAGGCATCATCTGGGCTAGTTTTAAGTTCTGATATTAAGATTCTCCAATAATCATGTCCACAAAAGTACCCTGTAGCAAAGTATTTTAGAATCTAAAGTCTATTTATGTGGCAATAATGGATCTAAAAACAATTTCAAGTGAATACAGGTAATGTTCACCTAAATATGAGGATTCGTAAGAAGGAGCAGTACAGTAACTCAGGCAGATCACTGAACATTGCTATTGGGTTTCACCATGAGAAATGTTAACGGCACTAAATAAACTGAAAAATATTTCAGAGCACAATATCAAAATAAACAACCTATGAACCTAACCTAAGTTGGCTGGTCTTGAAAAAATTAGTCCATTTTAAAGCTTTTTTTTGGTGGGGAGGGAAGCCCATCATTTTCTTTAGTGATTATTTAGTTTCTTCTGTAGTCAATAATTAAGTACTTTCTATGTAAAGCTATTAAGTCAATAGTCAATAACCGCAACAATAAGACAAAGCGAGTGATAGTTAAGCCCTCCATTTTTACAACCTGCTACAATCTCAAATAGATACTTAAACTCTTTACTGACCACATCTGTGCAAAGAAAGATTAAAAATTATCAACCTTAAGACAATGAAGGCAAAGCATCCATGATAAGTACTTAGGAAGACTTTGATGCAATGAAATGTTCTATAGCTATAGGTTAAACAATAAATCCCAGCTACTTTAAATTTGGTCATGTTATGTTCCTCTCCCCATCCCCAGCTGGTCCTAGTTCAAAAGTGGAGCCAACTGCACCTCATTGCAATACATATCAGGTAAAAAACAAGCAGCAAAAACCAAAAAGCAAACCAATCAAACAACAACAGAAACCAGATGCTTGACTAGATGCCTTAAAGTGTAAAGTGTGTTTACAAAGGTTTTCAACCTCTTAGTGTAACAGTGCTTGCTTCTTTGAATCTTAATAAAGAGAACTTAAAATCACAAATTTGGGGTGTGTGTGTTTAAGTGTAAGTAATCAGTTTGTGAAACCTGGACACTGCTTTTAAAAAACCCAACCCCCCCTCCCAAAAAAATTACTGCCTTACAAAATCTCTTCCTAAAATCATTCTTAGTACTTTTGGTAGCCTCATTAGTTTAAATAATCACACATACATTTTCACAAACTCCAAACTAACCTCATTGCCATTAAGTCAACCCCAACTCAGAGTAGTCTGTTTCAGAGGTTGTACA
Organism: Elephantulus edwardii; assembly: GCF_000299155.1. Lineage (NCBI taxonomy): Eukaryota > Metazoa > Chordata > Mammalia > Macroscelidea > Macroscelididae > Elephantulus > Elephantulus edwardii. The sequence continues at coordinate 15,868,440 of NW_006399776.1, forward strand.
TTACATGGAGGGACAGTGCTCATCTTTCTCCTGAGGAGCTGCTGGTGAATTTGAACCACCAGCCAGGAATTTTGGATTAATAGCACAACTTCCTATGGATTATGTCACCAGAGCTCTCAAAATCCCCAAAGAGAAGAGAAAAGACAAAGGAAATTGCATTTTAGGTTACTAGGTTTCTTACTTCTCAAGTTTCTCCTTGGTCAATGTATTCCATATTCTGAGTTGATTTTGATGTCTAATTACTTCTGAAATCTCATACTAGTTCAATAGGTTCATAAAAAATTACGTAAGTAGAAAGTTAATTTAACATTACTAAAGATTCAACCTGGAGAGGGTTAAACCAGGCTGCTCCTTGGAGGCAAGGATTCTGAGGCTTCACCTGACATACTTTGGACATGTTGTAAGGAGGGACAGGTCCTTGGGGAGGGACATCATGCTTGGGAGGGTGGAGGGACAGCACAGGAGGGGAAGGCCCTCTATGAGGTGGATTGACTCAGTGACTGGGGTAATCGGGATGGGTGTGTCAGAGGCAATGGAATTGGCACAGGATAGAGCAAGGTTTAGGGCTGTTGTATAGGGTCGCTATGAGTTGCAAGTGACTCAACGGCATGCAACAACAACAACAAAGATGCAGTAACTTTCTGTGGAATAAAAGTTTAGTGATGAACTGGGAAAAGTAAGAAAATTACAGTAAAAGGTATGTGAGGTGGTCAGTGGAGATAGTTTTGGTTTTGGTTGATTTTTGTGGGGTTTTGTTTTGTTTTTTTTTCGTAGAAAATCTATTTTCTACCAAGTATGGTACAAAATGAGAGCTCTAGGGAAATAATCACAAGAATCGAGTAGCATCCACTTTCTAAACAACCTGCTTCTGGAAACTCTATGAATGTTGATAAATGTCGACAGGTATAGAGGGGCTTCAGGCCTTTTGTTCAAAGGGTCACTATGAGTTGTGCTCAACTTGACAGCAAACAATAACAACAACAATAATATCCAAAAAGAAGTTTTTAAAAAATAAGGCATCATACATAAGATGAGTATAAAGTGTAGCAGGGTATAGGGAGATTCAATGTTTGGAGACCAAATAGGACCGCTGAAATATTTCTACATCATCTAGCTTAAACTTGATTTAAAGACAGTTGAAGTAAATAAAAGTGAAATGGCTGATCCCAGGTTACACAACACAAAGGCAGCATCAAAACAGGATACATGCATCCTAGCAGACTAGAAGTGCTGCCATTACAGTCTCTGAAAACCCACTAGACGGGCAACTATGAGTGGGTCCGGGTTTTGAGTCTCCTGTCTGGCTCACATCCTATCACCCTTCCAGCACAGCTTGAGCTCTTACCATCTTCATCTTCCAGTCGTCAAAATGGAGACCCTTTGCTTCTACCAGACCCACAGGAACATTGGAGACCAGATGAAAGAAAAAGCTAGAGACATCCTCAGATTGCTTCTTCTAGTTTCATAGCACTTCCGAGGCTTTCAAAGGCAGCATTTCCTTACTGACACAACAGTCCCTCTGAGTCAGCCTATCAAGAGCTAGCAACTGTTTTTACTAATTGGCTAAAAAGGGAAAGACAATCAACTTCACCTGCCTGCTGAAAGGCCTGATTAAGGCCTTAGCCTATGAGCCACCTTTGATTAAATATCGGTTAAAACTTGTTCCACTGAGCAGAACCAAAGCTTCTATGGAAAGGAAATGAACGTCACTTAATAAACTAGAATAATCTACAAAAGAAAGGGAGAGACTGGGTCATACTCATGGAATTGGAGAAAAGGAAGAAAATAGCAAATTTGTGCTCATTTTAATAATTAAGCAACAAGGAGGAAAGTGTCAGACCTGTTAAGAGCCTGACTGGAGATCAGAGCTCACACCCTGCTCTGTCCTTACTAAAACTTTAACCTTGAGAAAGTTATATAATGCCCTGTGCCTCAGCTTGCTTACCTAAAAATTGGAAATAAGAACATTACCAACCTCATAGGTTGTTAAGATTAAATGATTTAATATATGTTCCATAACCTCAGTAATGCCTTGGACGTGGTATGCTAATTGTCTGATAGGGATTTTCTTTGAGACGTCAATCAGCATCTAACAGAATTTAATTTTTAACATTGTCAAAACATCTTTGTCAATACAACAATAAACTGTTTTCTTATGTGCTGACAAACCAAGCAGGAGGAGGAACAGTTGTAAGCAGACCCTAGTGATTGGAACATGGAATGTGAGAACCATGAATGTAGGAAAATTAGAAATTGTTAAGAAAGAAATGGAATGCATAAATATTGACATATTAGGCA
>NW_006399776.1:15873645-15904709 GCF_000299155.1 Elephantulus edwardii
AGGCAGTGCGGTTGGCGCAGGATAGAGCAGGGTTTAGGGCTGTTGTGCATAGGGTCGCTATGAGTCGCAAACGACTCGATGGCACATAACAACAACAACCAATTCTTTCCTGAAGGTGCTCTCTAGTGGCCTGCTGGTAAGGAGCTGCAATGCCAGCCCAAAGTCCACAGTTCAAATCCACTAGTTGCTCCTCGGGAGAAAGATGGGCAAGCTCCTCTCATGATTTATTGCCTCTGAAAACTGCTGGAATTTTAACTCAACAGCACCTAACAACTCTTTTTTGAGGAGGAGCTCTGAGGAGCTTAACTTAATAGGTTAAGTGTCGGGCAGCTAATTGAAAGGTGAGCAGTACAAACCTAACCGCTGGGTCCCAGGGAGAAAAATGAACCAGTCTCTTCTCATTAAGGCTGACTACCTCTGAAATCCAATAAAAGGTCACACTGGATTAGCATCATCTCAAGAGCAGTTATTTTCTTCATCTCTCTACTACAAATACATTTGAGCACAGAGGCTTTCCCCCCCTTCTTTTTCCACATTTTTTAAATTTTATACTAGTTTATTTACAAAATTCAAATACATTGGTTTCAAAATCAGAAATTGAAATTGAGAGGATCCTTAATCTGAACAATTAGATTGTTATTACAGACTCAGACTGTTGTATGACATCAAGTTGGAATCAGCCTATCCTTGACCCTTCAATGAGCTTTCAGAGGCAATAAATCACATGGAATAAAAAGGTCAATTAAATAAGAGGACCCAACATCATCCATTCCACACCAGACACACCAAATATAGTACTTTCAAGGGATCTCTCTGGATTTTCAGTATGAAAGCTCTCGGGATTGGTTTTATTCATATGTGTCATTTAAAGAGAGTAGTTAACTTGAAGTTTTCTCAGATGGCCAATATAAAAAGTGGCAATGCTTATTTTATGTTACTTTGTAAGGATTCCAAGATGATTTTAAAAAAAAAGGAACAAAAACGCAACATTTTATAAAAATAAATAGCCTGTAAATTGGGTTTCTTTCCATCCTTTCCTCCAAAGTGCATAGAAGCACTCTGAAAACATCAGTACGGTTATAGTCCCTCAGCATGCGACTTCCCATGTGGGGAAGGCTGTTCTCAGAAAGTGAGGAACAGATTTCCTTTCCAGGAAGGAGCCCAGACCTTCAACAGTGCATCATTACTCATTTCATTTCCATTTTGTCTTCAAGCCATGTCATTCGATTTCAAAGCCACTGCTTCATTTAATTTTCTTACTCTCACAAATATGAAAATCAAACTTGAAATAATTAGTATTTTACTGCTCAGTGCTTTATTGTGAAACATTTCCCAGACTGAGTTTCACTGAGCAGTATCAAATGATCCCTGGAAATAGATTAAATGATGACAAGAAAATATGAAAGGGAGAAGGAAAGGCTATAGCTTAGCTTGCGAAACTAGAGGTGAAAATAAGAAAAGATAGTTCTTTTCTTGAAGATATTATTCCAAGACATTGTTTCTGACACAAGTTGAGCTTCCCTAAAGTGAAGAGAATAATATTGATAATTCACAAGAATATTGACTACAGACAGTATGGGACCACAGAAAGAAACATTGTGACTAAAGATAATTTGGTATAAAATTCTAGATAAAAATATGGAATCTAGGAATCTCTGGTGGCCTAATGGCAAGAAGCTGCACTGTAATCCCAGAAGTACACAGTTCAAATCCACCAGATGCTCTCCTGAAGAAGGAGAGGCACTCTCCTCCTGTACCAGTCAGATCCGACTTGACAGTACACACACAAAAATGATAAAATTTTTAAAAACATTTAAAAAATAATTTAAAAAAACTCTGGAATCTAATAAGCCACATGTGCCCATCTGACATGACCATATTAATTTTCTTCCCCATTAGTAATACTCAACAGTTACTCGCTACTGAGATATAGTTGGGTTTCTTTAATTATAAGTTAACTTGAGAATACTAATACTATAACCAGGGATCTAGGTATCTTTTAATTTAATTTAAAGGAGACTCTAGGAAAAATTAAGGAAGATGAAGATTTCCCTAAAACAAAATTCAAGTTTGCTGAGCACAGCATAAATGAAAGGAAGAAGAGAAAACATGCTTCTTTTAAAAAAAGATCCATGGTGGCCTAGTGGCAAGAATCTGCACTGTAATCTTGAAGGCACACAGTTCAAGGCCACCAGCTGCTTCACAGAAAAACGATGGGCAATCTCCTCTCATGTGATTAATTGTCTCTGAAAACCTGCTGGAAGATCAACTATGGGTCGTTTCCAACCCTACAGTGCACAACAACAACAGCAACAACAATATTATTGTCCCAAGCAGGTACCATTTTGAGATTCTTTATACAAGATTTCTTGTTCCTTAATTCATGATATACGTATGTGAGGCTATTATTTACCCCATCTTATGGACTGATATCTATAAAACTTTCTAAAATCATGGAAATATCCCTTTCTTATTTGTAGCATTTACTTGTGATATTAACTACAAACCTCTGGTCATCTGCGTGTAGCTAGTGTGATTGAATGGAGTCCTAGTGGCCCAGTAGTTAAACATTTGACTGCTAACAGAAGGTTGGCAGTTCAAACTTTCTTTCAGCTCCACAGGCGCAAATATAGTCTAATCTGATCTTGTTATATAAGGTTGCTGGGTGAAATAAACTCAACAGCACACAAAGCAACCAGGGATCTAAGTTTTACATTGTGATTAATTTGAACTTAAATAGCCTCCTGTGGCTATTTAACAGCTACTGTACTAGACATTGGTACAGCAGGGAGGCACAAAGAAATTCCAAGATTATACAGTTAGTGAGCGGTAAACTCAGTAGCATTCTAAATCTTTGTTATTTATATGTCATCAAGTTGGAAACTACTCATAGCTGACCCATTAGTGGGTTTTTAGAATCTGTAAATCACATGGGAGGAAAGTGCCCACCTTTTCCCCTCAGAGTAGCTGGCAGATCTGAATAACTCATTTAGGGGTTGGCTTTATTGTACACAGGGCTTTCGAAGGCCTATTATATTTTGGAAGTGGATGGCCAATCCTTCCTAGTCTGTCTTAATTTGGATGCTTAGCTTTGGAATAACATGTGACAGACAAGCGTTTTAGGGAAAGGATCAAATGAAAGACACTTCTAACAGAGATAACCATACATGCAGGCCCTCCCCTTGCATGTGTGTCTTGTCCCTTCTCTGTCCCTGAATACTAACATCCTTCGCCCTCTCTCCTACCCTGTCCAGCCTCCCCACCCAGCAACTCTTTGATATTGTGGCTTGGGCCACAAGTCACTTCTGTGATATCTTGAACCCCACAATGTTACTGGTCTCTCATGCTAATTTCTATCTCACGTTTGGAAGAATTTAAGTCCAAATCCCATGTATCTGTTTCAGGAAAGGATTTTTGTCTCAGGTAGTACTGAGGAAAGGGCTGGCAGCATAACTAGTCTAGCAGAGCTCCCTAATCTTTGTTACTCTATAATACTTTATAACAGTTCCTTTTTTATGTGAAAACACATGACAGGAGGAAAAATAGATCATCTACTTACCCGAATAAGGTGGTTAATGAAATTAGAAGAAATTTGCAGAGCGGGAAAAAAGGGCACAAAAATTATAAGCTCTTTGTAATGAATGAACTTTATACGCATATTTTGACAGAAAACTATGAGAACAAACGGTATTGCATTACAATTACAAAGGAGAAAGTAAGATAGATGTTTCTACAACGACAAATGATCCTATTCTTGAACACAATTGAAGCACAGAATAAGTAGAGGAGAAACAAGGGCTCTGATTTAAAATGAGATGTATTAAAGTTCGATAAAGGCTACTACTGCTAGTAACACAGCAACCGTGGTAACTTAGGCATGTTCCCTAACATCTCTGAGCCAGCGTGTATGTGTATAAAATGGAAAAGATAGTAACTAGCTGGTAAGATTGTTCTACAAATAAAATGTAAAGACATTCCTAACTCCATGCATGACTAAGTCATCAGGCAATAAATTGTAGTCATCATTATTCTGCAGTGTGCATGGTCTCTGTTTTCAGCTGCTAACCTAAAGATAAGGATCTCGGGTAGCCTAATCTGCAGGGAGTTGTGCAGCTAGTCTAAAGATGATGCCTCTCTGTTGGTTTGACTCCACAAGAGGCTCTACCGGAGCAAGATGAGCAATCTCCTGCATGTGACTTACAACCTCTGAAAACTCACTGGAAGGACAGCTGGGCATCAGTTTACACTCATGACAACGAGACCTGGAAGGTAAACAGTTCAAATCTACCAGCAGCTCCATAGGAGAAAGATAGGTAACCTCTTCTTCTAAAGGTTTATTAGCCTTAGAGACTCAATGGAGGATTGCTTGGAGTTAGAAGTAATTTGATAGCAGAGAGTTAGGCTTGGTGATAGTTTTGGGAAAGGAAAACATCTCCAGGTTGAGTAAGTTTACTATTTTCTCCTTTAGGGAGTTCTGGCGGCCTACAGTGTAAGGACATTTGCTGCCAATCTAATGCAGGTGGTTCGAATCCACCAGTTGATCAAAGGGTAAAAATATGGGCAACCCCTTTCATGCACTTTACAGCTTCTGAAAATCCACAGGACTGTCAGCTTAGTCAGTTCTGACTTGACAGCAATGAGAAGGAAGAAGTATTTTCTCCACTTGGTGTATCACTTTAATTTGAGGTTTAAATAAAACCTCAAATATGTGTAGCATGATCATTTTCAACATTTTAGAAAGCATCATGAAATATTCTAAATCAAATTAAAGACTGTTCTTAGAAGCAAGGTCACCTATCTTCTATAGGTGGAGAGCAAAGTTTATGATGTTCATACAGAGGACATTCATGTAGCAGCTGCAATTCTTACTGCAATTGAGAAATAATGACACTAATAAACCAGGATGGCTTAATTAAAAGACTGAAAAATCAAAGACAAGAGAAAACTAATTGAGTCATAAGAACTGAAACTTTAACAGAGACATGTTCTCAAACATTCTCTATGCAGATACTGCTAACTCTAATTGTGTTTCTAACAGGTTGTTGAGATTGGACTTTCAGCCACAAATTCCCATTTTTAGCCTAAAGAAAGAAGGAAAATAGAAAATCATTTTCTAAAATTCATACAAGGCACATGAAAGGTACATGTTGATAGAGACCAGGACTTAAGGAGACCATGGGATGCTTGTAACACTCTAGGTCCAATGAGTGCAGGGAGAATGCAGTACAATATTTCAGACAGAAAAGGGAGACTAATAAAATGGAATGAATTCCAAGGAGATTGTCTCAGTTTGTTAGTACTGCTGCTGTAATAGAAATATCATACATTATGATAGTATTATAAAAGATCAGAAATCTATTTTCTCACTGTTCATGGTGCAGGGTTTAGGAGAAGAGACTCTTTCTATTCTGGGGAAGATTGTTTTGTCACCATCTCTAGTGTTGGCTTTCTCCTGTTCCTCAGAAATCTCCACGTTGGCATCTATCTTCCTCCACATTTGGGTTTGTGGTGTGTAAAATGATGTATAAGAACTTGGTAAATAAACCAGTATTAAAAATAAGTAAATAAATATTTTCATTTACATTTTTTAAAAAAGGTTAGTTTTAAGCCATACATTCTACAATGGTATGGCCTCATCACCATAACAAAAGAAACCTATTCCTAAATAGAGGGAGCTCTGGTGGCCTAGTGGCAAGAAGCTATGCTGCAATCTCAGAGGCATGTGGTTTGAGGCCACCAGCTGCTCCAAAGCAGGATGGACAGTCATCTCCTCCCAGGTGATTAATTGCCTCTGAATACCCATGCAAGGATGTGTGTCAACTATGAGTCAGTTCCGACTCGACATTATACAACAACATTCTTAAATAGGATCATTTTTATGGATTCAAGGGTTTAGAATTCCAAAAAAATTTTTGGATATAAGTCAAACCATAATGGAGCAAAACCCAACCATTTGAGTTTTAGAGCATTTAAATATTTCAGCTGCACTATCTTAATTCATGTAAGTAAAATTCCAGGACAACTTCCTCACCATTTTTGTAAAGCTTAGTGATAGTCTGTGTTCTCTCCAGCTTTGAAACTGTAATATAAAGTTTCCAGTGTTTCAACAGTCTGAATGTCACACAAAGAAGCTATTATAGTATTGGAACAGACAAAGAAGAAATAAGGACAGGTGTTATTAAGAACAGGTACTATACAAATATTTTTTAAAAGTTTATTTCACAGTTCCATTAAACTGTTAAGGTTCAGTATTTAAGTTGCTGTTGAGTAAACACAGAGTTGGAACTGACACATACCTGATCTTCCAATGGGTTTTTAGGGGCAGTTGTCTTATCCTTCTCCTGAGGAGGAGCTGGTAGTCTTGAACCAGGTTCCCTAGGGGTTGCAGCACAGCTTCATGCAAACTAGACCCTCAGAGTGCACTTTTTATTGTTTTTGTTTTCTAAAGACATTTGCTTTGTTACCAGACTTATCCTGAAATGCGTGAAAAAGACAAGTGGATGTCTAGAGAAGTGTGGGAAATGGTATGAAAGCTGAACTTTGAGATTAGGACAAAGGATTATTTTAGAAATGCAGTAACAGCTTTTTACAACAGTTTCAAAATTAGAACTAATTTGAAAGAGGCAGTTAGTTACATTTCTTGGGGTTAGTTAAAAAATAACTTCAGATTGCTTTCTTTCAATTGTTCTGTCATGATGTAAGGTGATGAAGTTTGTAATTTTTTAAAATGTATTTTCCAAATAATTCCCCATTTTGAGGTTTCTTTTTTTATTGATAACTTCTTGATCATTTATCATATAGATACCTGGTCTCTTTCCTCCACCCAACATACAAACACACACATACATGCACACATACACACACAAACATAAACTTACTCCTTCTGAAAACTGGAGGTTTAATATTTCTGAGTTCACTTCACTTACAAACACAAGCTTATTATCAGGACTCCATTAATGACATGGATAATTCTCTTTAAGAGGTAGGCTGTCATTGTCATCTATAAAAACAAGACAAGGGTGTGGTCCTTCACATGAACTGCAAAAACCCCCTGTCAGAGAACAATCTGTGCACTTGTTGATGTGGAACCTAATTTATGCTATAGTTTGTCACTTACGAGTGATAAGGGCGAAGGACTTGGCCCTGTTCTCATCAATATTTCACAATTAATTGTGAAAGAAAACCCACTGGGCATTACTGCAGGGATAATCCTCAAAGGATGTTACTGACACGTAGGAAGTGATCAGTACATGAAGACTCTTGTTACAGGTTTAGACACTCAAGGTGGGTGTAGGGTTGGTAATTATAGCCTTCTGTTCATTAGCTACAATTATTTGGAACCTGAAGCTCTGTCCTTCCTAGTAATATAACCCAGCTCAGCAAGGAGCATTCAGAGTCTCACATGTGAGAGAGCAATTGTGATGATCTGATCCTTGGAAACCAGAACCACTGAAAAGAGTTCAAACTTAGTGTTTTAAAGCTGGCATGCAAAAATTCGACGTCTAGAGATTCATGCAACCAATATATATAATCTCACTAACTGTTTACCAATTCTGCCTTTTCTGGGTTTGTTTTCTATTTCAGGCCACATTTCTTTTAGAGTTTTCTCTTCTTCATCTGTGTTCCTTGTTAACAAACAATTTACAAACTGCTCTCTATGGGGAGAAATGTCTTCTTCCCTCCCAAAAGGATCTTACAGAAACTGTACTTGCTGCATAGACACTGATGCCTCTCTGGTCTCTGACTTTATGTATATAAATATTCTTTGGCATCTGGTTTGAAGAGCACTGAAAAGTAGAGCATCTTTAAGAGAGGGTCCCAGTTCAGTGGGAAAAAAAGGTGCCTTTTAAGCTAGCTTCTCATATGCATGTTTAAAGGACACTGTGGGGTACCTCAGAAAATAGTACAGCAGCTGAGTGCTTTCTCCATTGCTCCACCGGGGCTCCATACGGAGATGCTATCCTAGTTCACACATTTGGTACATTTGGATGTTGCCCCTAAAGTGATTCCTAAGGTTACTAGAGTTAGCAAAGAAATCTCTGGATAGCCAGTTAAACTCTAATTTACAATGAATGAGTAATTTCTTCCTCTTTTACACATAAGTACTCTCCAGGTATTATTTGGCAACTTTACCAACACTAAATTTCATTGGCGAATGCTGGATTAAGTCTTTTAAGAGTTTAATAGCTTTCCCAAGACTGGACTACAGAATTGACTTGGGCAATGACCTAGTCATTCTATACAGTAGTCGAGCCTCCTGGTGACAGCACAGACGCAGTGGTGGTTTTGTAACTACTAACATGCACACTTCTTGGTAAATGATTGCATGGATAGCACATAATAGGGCAAGGTTCAGAGCTGTTGCTCGTAGGGTCACAGTGATTCATGGTTAACTCAGTGGAACCTAATGACAACAAGGAGCTCTGCTGGTGTAGTCCATAGGGAGTTGTAACTAACCCAACAGTGGCACTCCTCTTGCAGTGTGAACCCACCAGCAGCTCTGTGGGAGAAAGGTGGGCCACCTCCTTCCATGCATTTACAGCTTTGGAAAATCTGCAGGAGGTTCAGCCATGAGTCAGTTCTGGTTCGAGTACAATGAGTTTTGAGTTTTAACCTATCTACATATTTTAAATTTTCTATAATGTTTGTATAATTCTTTTAATTATAATAAAAAGTAAAAGCAAGAAATAATTTCACTCATAGTCGAGAAGAACAGAAAAATAGAAAAGAGTCTGCAATGTGCAGTAAGTTCAATTTTAAATAATTCTGCCAATAGATGTCACTGTTACACTGCTTACTTTGAGCATATCTTTCAAGTTGCATGTTACTGTCAACTAGCTGGTTTTGACAGTTTCTATCCAATCACTTCCAGCTCAATCACTTCACAGCTTCCTGTGTGTGTTGGAGTAGAACTATATTCCATAAAGCTTTCCATGGTTGGTTTTTCAGAAGATGAGCAGGCTGATCTACTTTATAGAAAAGAAAAGTCAAAATTTCATGTTTTTCCATTCCCCCGCTTTTACTTAACAGCAGCTAGGGTGCAGAATGTTTTTCTAAGATGGCACACAGGGATTACCTTCTCTTGCTTTTAGTTTTTGAGAAAATCTCCATCCATATTGACATCATGGAATTAAGTCAAACCCATCAAACATAGTTTGAGGCCTAAAAGTTATTAACTGGAAGGCAGTGAAAGAAATCAGAAGCACGACTGTCAGTAGAAATTAAAGTTAATGATAGTAGGAAATCTGTGCTTTCTGAATCTCTAATGTTCTGCTTCATTTGACAGGAAACTGGGAGAATGTACATGAGTGATGAGATTCATGATAAATCAAGTCTATCAGGCAATTTTCAACAGGAAGTGGCTAAAACTCAGTCCAGTGATTTGCATAGGGGTAGTAAATGCTGCTGTGTCGTTGAAAACATGAATGAATACGAAAGAAGACTGTGCTTTTTTCAAAAGGATCAGCCCATATTTGGCAGATTTCCTGCTGACCTGTTCACCTGTTACTTGAGTAGTTAGGAAGAAGGAAATGTCTATGAACGTGCAAGAAAAAAAGACTATTTGGATTTCACTTGAGAATCAAGAACATATCACTTCACTAATGTAACTTCACAGGTTGTGAGTGAAATAGTATTGAAGGGACAGCACAGGAGAGGAAGACGCTGGATGAGATGCATTGACACAGTTACTGGGGCAATAGGGGGTAGGTCAGAGTCAATGTGTCAGAGTCAGTGAGACAGGTTTAGGATAAGACAGTGTTCAGAGTTACTGTACCTAGATAGTATGGCTATGACTATGAGCTGAAGGAGACTTGATGATACATAACAACAACAGTATTAAAAGATGACTAAATATCTTGTAGTCTTGGGAGCTCTGGTGGTATAGTCAGTCCATAGTTAACTGCACTACTAACCCATAGGCCATGCCTTTGTGGCAATTGGAATCCACCAGTGACCTCCCAGGAGAAAGACAGGCAATTTCCTCCTGCAAAATTTCCAATCTTCAGAACTAAATAGAGGCTCATTTATGAAACTGTCTGACTCAATGGCAGTGAGTTGTTTTTTTTAAAGGAACCAACTTTCACTATGGATTACATCTCAACATCAAGAAGACAAAAATACTAATAACTGGACCAATGTGCAACATAATGGTAAATAGTGGAAAGTTTTAAGATCTCAAAAACTTTATTTTAACTTGGATCTACAATGAATACCCATTAAGGTAAAAGTTAAAAAAAAATCAGACAACATAGGTCTAATACATTATGTTGGACAAATCTGCTGTCAGGGATGTCTTTAAAGTTCTAAATAGCAAGGGTGTCAGCTTAAAGACTAAGGTGTACCTGACTCAAGCATTTGCAAATGCTCCATATGCATGTAAAAGTTGGCTAGTGAATAGGAAGACAGAAGAAAACTTGATGCCTTCGAATTGCGGTGTTGATGAAGAGTACCTAACATACGACGGATGGCAACACATCTTGGAAGACGTACCGTCAAAGTGGTCCTTAGCAAAGATAATGAGACTTTGTCTCATATACTTTGGGTATACTAGGATGTACTAATCCCTTGAAAAGAATCTCATGCTTAGAAAGGTAGAGGTTTAGTGAAAGAGAGGAAGAACCTTAAGAGTGATTGGCACAGTGACTGCAGCAATGGACTTGAGCACAGTGGAGACTGTGAGGACGACACAGACTTGGGCAAGGTTGCAATGTGCTGTACATAGGATCCTATGAGTCAGAGTTTACTCAATTGCACTCAACAACAAGCAACAACATAGGATTGCTATGGGTTGGAGTCATTGTTTTTTTAACACAAAAAATATTCCTTTTCCCCCCTCCCATTGTTGCAAATTTTCGAGTCATTTTACAGGCACCTAGAAAGAAGTGGCCTCTTCGACAATCAGGTATAGGCAATGAGGTGGTATGAACAGAGGCCTTTGAGAACAGATGAACTATAAACACAGTCATCACTTTTTAGTATATAAATTTCAAATCATCAGAATAGATCTGTTTTCTTTAAAAGTTTGCTTTTAAAAGAACCACTTTTTGGACCAGATGAGGGAAAGAACTGTTTCAAAGGAGTTTATGCTTGGTCATTGTAAGTATGACAACCTTATAAGATATAATAAGAGGTGCATTGCAAAGTGCATTGGGGGAGGGGGAAAGGGTAGGGAGGGAAAGGGAGGAAACTGTGCAACAATGAATGATTTTTTTTTAACAAAATGAACTGAAGGAGGGGGAAGGGAGGGGAGGGAGGGAAGTGTACAACATTGAATGAATGAAAATCCAACTTTTCTGTAAACTTTCATTGAAATCACAATAAAAATTTAAAAAAAAATAGTGACTCTGACATAAAATCCAACTTGGGCAGCTTTATCTGCACAGATTTACATTAAATGAGCATTTTTTATCTTAACAATCACCCTATAACCACTAACATTTCTACTTACGTGAAGGTCCAAGTACAAATCACTTCTGTTTGGCTTGTCTTTCTCCTCATGGAGCAGAAATGGGCAGGCTGGTCCTGACCTATAGCCCAACACCCATGAAGCTCCATCTCCATTGGAAAGGTCTTTTGCTGCCTGCTCGTTGGAGTAGTCCCGGGGAAAGCCCTCGGAGGAGATGCCTAAACAAACAAACAGAAGGCCATCAGTGGCACGGCAACTAGAAGAACGTCAAGCTACATTCTGGGGGCTCCTACATGTCTCTTGAGACTAATTCATTACTCCACTTTCTAGGTTTTGCCATTTTGTGTTTACTTTATTCCAAAAGTGCTTCTCTTAATTACAATCTTGTGATCACACTAAAAGAATGAAAGTATATGCCTTCAGCTTCCATTTTAAAAATAAGTATATAAGCTATAACTCACATTCCCTATTCTTGTATAGTATTCTGGGAAACCCAGATTACTCTCATTGCAAATGGAATCATAGGAGAAACCACAGGCCTCACTTTTCTCATCTCCAGAATGAAGTTATTAGGCTAGTTCATTCTCACTCAAAGTATGTTAGGATCATGATAGTTATATATGTCCAGGCACTGTTCTTAGCCCTATTCTTAGTTTTTTTAAAATGATCCCATTGGATAGATAGCCTTTCTGTTTCCATTTTAAAAGAGGAAACTGAAGTACAAAGTTATTTGAACCCAGAAAGTTGTCCAACATCATAAAGAAAAGATGATGTCAGGATTTGAACGTAGGTATTTATGGATTAGGGTCCATGTTCTTAATGCTTATACTGTAATTTCTGCCTAACATTCTCTGAGATGATCTGGCCAAATAAATGTGAGACAATCTGCAAAATGTAACCCCATGGAGAACCACAACTCGTGCTAAAGAACTTTAGCTTTTTCTCTGTAAAGAAATCTAACCCTATATGGAACCCATTTTTCAAGGACACCTATTAATATGTAATGCTTTACTGGGGCAAAGGTTGGAAAACACTACACTGGATCACCCCATGGTCCCTGGCAACTCTTAAATCCCTAGTATTCTTTTAATCCCTGGTAAGTAACTTGGCAAAAATCTTAAACACCCAGACAGTATTAGGGTTTAGGCTCAGTTCAATTTTGCAATAGAGATCACTGTTGGATATATGACAAGGTGTTTATTACACATAATCACTGTAATAGGGTTTCTTTGGCAGCAACCCAGAGTCAGTCAACTGCTTCTGCCATGCTGAATATCTGCCTTACAAGTAACCTGAGCTGAAAAATAAGTCAGCTAACAAAGAAACTGTGGGATAACATGCTTCTCATTCATGTTTGAGTAGCATTTTAGAAGAAAGAGAATTTGAAACAGGCAAAGCTTTACTTTTTTTTGTTTGCTCGTTCAGGTTGTTGGTTTCTAAGCACATTTTAGAGCGGAAGGTGACACAGGGCACAGTGAGTCTCCAGCTGCCTGCTGGAAGGACGTCCACCCCTTGCTAGGACTGCTAAGAAAATGAGGTTCCATGGCCTCCACACATCTTCTCTCATCTCTGCAGACGGGGGTGGCAGGAAGGCCAGAGCCAATCACTCTCTTCACTCTGGTCAACTACATAGAATGACTGCCATTTTCCCTAACTGGGCTTCCCTGCTTCCACATGTCTCTTGCTGCCTGCCTGTGGAACACCACTTGGAATTTCATTGAGAAGCTCATATTCTACTGAAGTACCAATCCTGTTCATATAATAAAGAAAAAGTAATGAAAGGAAATAAGAGGATGAGGCCATTTGCTCAATATCTCCAATTTACAGTCATGGGGCTCTGAAGAAGAAGGAAGTGCTGGTTGTAAGAGCTGAGACAATTAAAGTTTAGACTAACTTCTATTTATATGGTCTAAACCCTCCCTAGAATATTTATATCCCTAATTGGCAGGGGAAATGCCGTATTTAGGCATTTATATTTGTGGCATTATACTGATGCATTCTCCTGCCTTGCTCCCTTAACTGTAGAAATTTAATAATTTCTAATCATATCCCTCACTTTAATTCCCCCTACTTTTCATCTTTATTCTGGAGTGACTCTTGGCTTTGAGCAAAGTTTACACAGATTATTCAAATAATATAAAGCACAATATTTACATCACAAACAACATACTGTACAAACACTGACTGTAAGGCATCTATATTATCAGAGGCACATTGTCTGGTAAGTATAAATTCATCATTTTAGCATAAGACAGTGATGTTGTTAGCTGCTGTTAAGCAAGCCGCGGGCTCATGGTGACCCCATGTCTTACAGAGTAGAACTGGTCCATTGAGTCTTCTTGGCTGTAATGTTTATAGACACAGAAAATTTGGTCCTATTCTGAAGGGTCATAGAATGGCTTTGAACTACCAATATTTTAGTCAATGGCTGATTGATAACTGTCTATATTACCCAGATTCCAAAAAGAGCCATGACTCTTCACAATGACAAGGACTCGGGCTGTTGAGAGAAAGCATACAAGCACACTCACCCACCCTGCAGTGATTATTCAGCACTGCATACAGAAGGTGAGGTACAGAATCCAATTCACTCTTGATGTGCAAGAAAAAACGGCCAGACTGGAGATAGGAACAGTGAAAAGTCACTGTATTTTCAAAATGGTTTCCATTTTAAGGGGCTAATTGCTAATACTGAACTGAATGTTTAACCAGACAATATCCCTATGAAGGAAACACACAAGGTAAAACCGTGACATGCAATATTTTGGGGAAGAATCATTATGACAGGAAGTGACCAACGACAGCAATCAATGACATATAAACTGTTATTCTCAAAGTCTGAGAAAGCAGATTAAAACATAGAACATTATTCACCATCTGAAAGAATAGAACCGATGTCTGTAAAATAAGTTTCTGAGCAGATTTTAGTATGTTAGATTTTAACTGATTATGTGAAGAACTTATAAAATTCTTAACAATTTAATAATTTGTCTTTCTCATGTGCATAGCATAATTAAAATCTGTTTTAGTCCAATGTTGTTGTTGTTGTTGTTATGTGCTATTGATTCGACCACAACTCATGGTGCCGCTATGAACAGTAGCTCTGAGCCCTTTCCTTATCCTGAGCCAATCTCACATCTCTGACACACCTGCCCCCATCACCCCAGTCACTGTGTCAATCCACCTCATATGTATTTGCTAATTGGTTTCCCAAAGACAAATCAACAGCTGACCACACATACACAGACAGGTTAATTCTACATTGACCACTGTTAATGCAACACACAGAACAGTTACAACATATTTAGGTGACTTACCTGGTAACCACTTTGAAAGTCTGTGCTTTTCTCAACCACTCAAACGAGGAGCTGCACTTTCTGATGCTAACCTATAACATCAGACTGGGGTTTTGCCGTCAATTATCAAAACAAATAGAAGCAGACAGAAAGGAAAAGTAATACACTGTTTAAAACTGCCGTCAGTGCCCACAGCCCATCTTTCCAACATGAAATCTCTCTCCTTGCCTGTAGTACATTGGGTTACTATTGCCACCTTTTCACTCACTTGTCAGATTATGATTACAAAATCAAGACTTTCCATTGACCTTTGTGCTGTCTCCTACTGGATGGGGTCTTCTGTATTTCCCCTGCCCCACTGATACTGCGACAGTATGCCGGTTCAGAGCCAAGGCCTTCAGAGGCAGTGTCACTCCTTCCTTTGCACTTTTACCATCACCATTAAAAGAGCACATCCTAGGTAGCTGGAAATCTACATATGGAGCAGACCCCAAAACAATGCTAGAGCTTGAAGCCAAAGCTCAACAGAAACCCAGACAAGATCCAGTGAATTTTAGCCTCAGGTCAGTGGGAAGAAGAAAAACAAATACTTGTAAACTGTTGAGATTTAGGGTTTATTTGTTACATTAATTGTCTAGTATGTTCTCTTATCATCAGTATCCATAGGAAGCAGCATAACTTTATTTCAGTGAAGGAGCTGTAAAGATCATAATGTTGTTTTATGATTTATACAGAAAACAAATATTCATTGTATAAATTCTGGGAACTTAAGTCATTCCTTCATTCATACCAAGATCCACACACAAACTACATTTCATTTTCAAAACATTAATCTACCATATAATCAAGATATAAACAAGAGTTCTTTAAAACCCAAAATTCTAGTGCCCTTCTGGCTTCCTTCTCTACTCTAATTTTCTCATTTTATCAAGCCCTTGCTTGACAGAAATGATAAAGTGGCTATGCCTTTAAAAGGAAAAGAGGGCAGGGGGTGAGGGGGAAGGAAAAAGAAAAACCTCAGCCTGAAACATTCGTGAATTTTAGTTCCTATGCTGAGGTTTTCAAGGCCATCCATCAAGATTGACTTAAAATAAACCCAGTGAGGTGAAGTTTTCTCAGCCATGAATATCTTAACTGATATGCAAAGGTAGACAGGCTGTCTTTTGCGATGTTACTCAAACATTTACTTACAAGCAAGAGAGACGGTAATCTAGATGTACAGCTAATGGAGAGTGACATTTTTAACTGCTTATAGTAAGAGTACATGTATGTGTGCATAATAATTCACGTCTATATCTAGGAATACAGAGGTTTTGCAACAACACATAGTCTGGTAAGATAGGTGCTATCCACCAATTAGAAACAAATGTTTGATAATGCCACTACCTCTGTTTCCATTTTCAGTGCCCTGAAATGATAAAATGTCACTAAACCAGGCTAGCTCTGCTGATGCAGTCCACAGAGAGCTGTATTGCTTACCCAAAGACAGAGAGTTTCTGATGGTTTGAATCCACCAGCATCTCTACTGGCGAAAGATGGGCTCCCTCTTCCCTGTGATTTACTGCCTCTGAAAATTCACTGAAGGGTCAGCTGTGAGTCAGTTCTGACTTGATGGCAAAGGAGAGAGCAACTAGCTAGATACAACTCTTGAGAATACACCCTTGATACACCCTTGCCTCTAGCTGTCATTAATAGAGCAATTATAGGCAGGATAGACAGATAAAAAGGGTGGATATTTAGAGTAAGTGGCCAGTGGATCAAGAAATAGGAAGGATCAAGAAGAAATAAATATAGGAGAAATGAAGGAGTAGGATAAGAACATCTAAATCCATCAAATAAGTGCAATGTTGTTTGAAATTCTAAACTTATATTCAAATTAGGATGCAGGATAATAGATTTAAGAATTGAAAAGAACCATTCATATTCCCCAACCTATCAGGTCATATTGTAGTTGTGAGAATACAAATACAGACACACGGTTGTACTTTTAAATACAAAGCAGTAGAGGCAAGCCTAGAAGCTAGGTTCTAGGAAAATATTTTATGCTATTTAGAGAAGAATATTACTGGCATTGCAGGGATGGGAATATTTAAGTCTGAGAGATAAACGGTTAATATCACTGGCATCAGGGTTTGACAGTGGGTTCAAGTTTAGCCATGGCATCTATTAATTGTATTAACTTATTAGAGCAATTAAACTTCCCTCAACCCTTATTTCATCAATAAATTAACAATAATAAGAGTATACCTGACGTTCAGCTGTATTAAAAATAGCTTCCTTCTAGGAAATTGTTCCTACAGTAGGGAGTTGGTAGGTTGTCAGAAGTAGTTGGATGCATACAATTAGGGTATATGAAATATATCACATGCACACACATATTAAAGACCATATTTTTTCAAAAAAGACAAATAGAAGAATAATTAAGTTCATAAAAATTCACAGTAGCACTCCAGTGCATAAGACTTCAAATCTACTCATCTGCTAGAAATAGAATTCACATCATCAAATGTTCCAAGTAAATGACTTAACTCCAAAAAGAGCAGCTCCTCAGGGCCTTGCACAGCTAACCTAGGACACCTCCTCTCTCTAGATCAAACACATGAGAGCAGAAGCATAAATGAAATTATCAATAGGTTGAATCTTAGGTGAAAAAGTATTTTACAGAGGTATATAAATAAATGCTGTTAAAATGGTTACAGTACATTCTATTATCTTTCCTCATTAACTTCATCCCCTGTTCTTTTTCTGTAAATAATGTAGATGTTAAATGAAATGTAAATATTAATTGTAAAACAATTAATTTTTATCTATAGTTACACAGAATATTTTAATACTTGAAAACCAAGGATGCATCTAGGGGAGCTCTGGTGGCCTAGTGGCAAGAAGCTGCACTGCAATCGCAAAACTACGTGGTTTGAGGCCACCAGTTGCTCTGTGGAAGAAGGATGGGTAATCTCCTTCCGTGTGATTAACGGCCTCTGAAAACCCACTAGAGAGTCAGCTATGGGTCAGTTCCAGCTCTATGGTACACAACAACAATAATACCTATAAAAGCAAAAATGATGCTGAGTCATTTTTATAGGATAACTAGAAAGTACAAACAAATAGATTTAGGCAAGGTTTGGTGCAGGAAAGATTATGAACAGATCAAATGTAAGAAGTTTTAAGATTCACTGGGACATTAAGTGAATGTCCACTCTGGACAACAGATGTTCAGAAAATCAAGTGTTTATACTTTAAATGAAGAAATTATAAAAACCATTCTGTATGCAAAAGAGAATGGATTCTGGTTGGTGTAACAGTTCAAGTGCTGGGCTACTAACTGAAGGAAGGAAGGTTTGAGGTCACTTAGAGGGGCCTCAGAAGAAAGGCCCTGATGCTCTACTGGAAAAATCAGTCATGGTTGCTGATGGAACACAGTTTTATTTTGACACACATGAGATGGTCATTGGTTGGAATTGATTGCATAGCAGCTGAGGCTAAAACAAGGGTTAATAACTATGGCCCAATGGCCAAACACAGCTTGGAGACTATTTTCACAGAGTGTGCATCTTTACATTTTCAAAAGAGGAAAAAGGATGTAGAAGAGCAAGGAGAAGAAGGAAGTGAAGGAAGAAGCAGAGGAGAAAAAGCAGCAACTGCAGTGACAGACCATATGGTCTTGCAAAGTAAAGGTGGGGGGGAATCTATTTACTATTTGGCTCTTCATAGAAAAATGTTTGTTGACTCAAGTTCTAAATATTAAACACACTCTTAACCTTTAACTAGCAAAAATCTTGATGTGTTAATTTACCTCAAAAGAATACATTTGTTAACCAAGTATAATGTCTGTCCTATCAAAGGATGCTCTGATAGCCAAGTAGATGGGGAATTGTGCTGCCAACCCAAAGGCAGATGGTTGGAATCCACCAGCTACTCCTCAGAAGAAAGATGGGCAATTTCCTCCCATTTAAATTACAACTTCTGAAAACCTGCTGGTGGGTCAGCTGAGGGTTCTTTCCCCATTCGAAGGTAATGGAAGGAGACTGCCCATCCTTCTCCCGTGGAACATCTGGTGGATTTGAACAGTGGGCCTTTGGGATTGCAGCACAGCTCCATACAACTAGGCCACCAGAACTCCTGCTAAGCCACCATGTTGTTGCTGTTATGTACTGTAAAGGGGCTTATGACTCATAGTGACCGTAAGTACAAAAGCTCTGAACCCTGTCTACACCAAGTCAATGTCATTGTTTCTACATGCCTACCCCCATTACCCCAGTTACTGAGTCAATCCATCTTATCAGGGTCTTCCTCTCCTAAATTGTCCCTCCACCCTTCTAAGCAGGATGTGTTTCTCCAAGGATTGGTCCTTTCCTACAACATGTCCAAAGTATGGGAGACAAAGCTTCAAAATCCTTGCCTCCAAGGAGCACCTTGGTTTCATCCTCTCTAGGACAGGTCTGTTTGTTCTTTTAGTAGTCCATGGTATGTTCAATACTCTTCTCCAGCACCACTACTCAAAGGAATAAATTCCATAGCCACCATTATATAATACTATGAAATTATTCAAAATCATGTTTCAACTAATAATTTAAAGAAATAGGAAATGATTAATATTACAGAAAATATGACTTTCAATTTACCCTAATTTTAATGTATAAAAAGGAAAGAAATAAAAATGTTAGTGACAATTTTCATTTCCTTCTTTATATTTTCTGATACAATCTCTATTCCATCAACCTTTTTAAATTTTATCCAGAGACTAAGTATTACTTTTATAATCAGGAAAAAATACTGCCCTGTTATAAAATAGGACTGACCTGGGCATTGGGAGACTAGGAAAAGAGTGGATAGATAATGAACACTGCATTGGAAAAGATGAGGGAAGAACTGTCTGAAAGAAATGTATGATTAGGCATTATATGTAAGACAACCATCTGAGACAAGAAGTGTATTTCCAAGTGGAGTCGGGGAGGGAGAAGGGAAAAAGAGGAAGTAAAATGTGCAAGAATGAGTGAATTTTTTTAAAAAATAATTTTTAGTAAAATAGTAAATAGGTTTGAGCAATGCTGCCCTTCCAAAGGATGGTGGAATTTTGAGAACTCTGCAGTTAATTCAGATAGCTCAGTCCAAACCACTGGCCAATCAATAATATTTTCTTTGTGATATACAAATTAAGTATAGTGGAGAACATTACCAATTAATTCAGTGAAGTCAGCACATGTATTCTGTTTGAAGCTGTAACATTTATCTCTGTAAGTCTCAGATTCAAGGCCTCCCATGCTAGATATACATCCAAAATAAATAATAAATTGCAAATTAAACAGGAACACATCTCTTTTTCACTTGTCATTCTTTACTAGCAGGAGAGTCAACAAGAGACTGTGATTCATTTCTGTTATGTCAGTCCTCTCAAAGCCCTACAGCTAAGAAACTTCCCTCTTCACAAACTTGAAATGATTTCCTCAGGCTTGCTGCCTATAGGATAGAATCTAAATGTCTTGGTTAGATATGAGTAGGAAAACCCTGTATGACTGTGGTACTTTGTACATAGATGATAACTCTAGTTATGGTTTTCCATGTGTTGGTATTCCATGTGGGTGCATTACTAGAAAACAGTAAGTCTTCCAAGGTTTCCCCCACTGCATTCCTACTGGATCCCTTGGATACAGAGTGTTTAAAAGCTAGTTACAAATGTAGTGAAAAACATTATTTTCTCCTTACTTCCCAATGAAGAGAGGAGATTTAGGGGAAATGGAAAGATGTGAGAAGGGGTGTCAGAAGAGAAACAAAGCGCAGGTGGAAAGAGAGTAAGTTGAATGTAGGAAGTGGTGATGTGTGAACACCAAAATGTCAGTACATGTGAAACATATTAAGATGGAAAATGTCCCATAATATATATATTTACAACAAAAATGTCTTAGTTGGCTTAGTCTCATAATATTAAAATTAAATAAATTAATATAGTGTCAGAGGTGAGAGATAAACTTAGTCATAAGCCACCTCTTCTTTCTTTCCTTCCCATCTCTTTTTGTTCCTCCCTCCCATTGTCCTGTTCTCTCTCCCTTCTTGGCAAAGGAAAGATTCCACCAGGAAATATAAAAGTGCTACTTGCTGTTAGTGACAATGAAGATTCAAATCTTTTTTTTTGTTCTAATAATATTTTATTTGAGCATCTTTTCATATTGTTATTTTTAACATTTGTATAAAAATATACACATCTTTGGTGCGATGTCTGTATACATATTTTGTCATTTTGTAATTGAGTTGTTTATTTTCTTAGTGTTGATATGTATGCATTCTTTGTATATCTTAGATACAAATTTTATATCAGATAAATGGTTTGAATATATTTTCACCAGTCCACTGATTGTCTTTTTCTTCTCTTATTAGTATTTTTCACATCTTACCAAAGAAGAGATCATCTTGTAGGGGAAGAGCCCAAAGAATTTCCTTCACCAAATGTGACCAATGACCAATCAGATAAAATGATATCTTTCTGCATCTGCCCTTCCAGAGCTTCCTAAACTTAAAGAAGAACTTGAGAAACATTAACTGACCTGTTTAATTTTATCCTCATTAGGTAAAAATTTATAATATTTATTATATGGGTCTTAAACATGAATATTAACTTTTGCCATAAGTTTTCATCTGGGGATCTAAATTAGGCTTTCCTTTACCTTTCTGGTTTTTGTTTGTTTGTTTTGTTTTGTTTTTAAAGTTGCCTCACAGTAATCTAGTTTCTCCTCTCTGGAATGTATTTGTGTTCTTGTTATTTGTCTCTGGGAACCACTGACAAGTTTTACGGAGTATTATAGAGCAAAGAATCTTACCTATTTTGTTCTCCGCTGTCAATCCTGCATCCCACCTGGAATATGAATATATCAGGCATATAATAATAACTGTTGACTGAGTTAGATATATTTGTGTGATATTGTTTATAGTGTAGCTTTAGTGGTCTAGAGGCAAGAAGTTGCACTCCAATCCCAAAGACCTGAGGTTCAAGGCCACCAGCTGCTCCAGGGGAAGATGGACAATCTCCTCCCTTTTGATTTACTACCTCAGAAAATCTGCAGGAGGGTCAGCTATGGGTCAGTTATGACTCTACAATACCCAACAACAACAATAAATAGAACACTGAGAATTCTCAAGTAATAGGTCCGTCCATCTGTCCGTCCTTCCTTCCTTCTCTCTCTCTCGCTCTTTCTCCCTTCTTCCCTCCCTCCCTTTCTTTCTTCCTTTTTTCCTTTCTTCTTTCTTTTCTTTCTTTCTTCACTCAATCTGTCTGTCTGTCTTTCTGTCACTCTTTAATCAGCCCAGATTCTGGAATTGAACAGCCTGTGTTTGATTCCTAGCTCTATTTCATCCTATGTCTTAGTTTCTTCATTTATAAAAGGGGGGGGGGAATCCTGTTCTTTCCTCCTAAGATTAATTAAAGTGTTTCTATAGGGGTTATTATATGACATATTAGCCAAGGCAATGAACACAAACAGCAACATGAAGATGGGACATGAGTAGGCAACATTTTGCTCTGTTCTAGAGGAATTAACTCTACCACAAATAACAATATACTCAGAGCAATGCTTGACAGACACTAAGCATTTATAAACATTTGTTGCTAAAATTATTTCTGTTTAGAGCTAAATTAGACATCATGAAAGACAAAATAGAAGAATAAAAATGAGATACATTTCTCTAAAGGGTCTGCATTAGAGTTCAAATGGTTCAACTAATAACAGTACATTTCTCTCTCCTCATTTTGAAGTATTTCTGATGTTTCTACATCCTTCCTTTAAAACATACAAAGAAAGAAAATGTAAGTCATTAAAATGAGTTTCATATTCTCATGCAATCATATAATAGGATATTAGAGGGCATATTGAGAATCAGGTTCTTTTAAAAATATGTTTGCCAGTTAAATTGTTTGTAGCTGATTTTCCTTTATTCTTTGAATCTACTTAGTCAACACAAAATTAACCCTAATCATCTTCAATTTAGTGCCTTATATGTAGCTTACTATTGCAATCTAAAAATTCCCATTTCCCCCCAAGGGGATTACCCTAATTTAAATTGTGGTTTTATTATTTCTTGGAGCTATTATCCTACTAGAAAACACAGCTCTATTTTAAAATTAGTGTCTATAGATAAATCAGTTTAATAAGAGAAAATTAATTTAATAAGCAATTTTTTCCCCCAGGTTAGCAACTGATCCAGTGAATGAGTGAGATCCATACTAAGGATAGTACTTAATTCATTATGCATTTTTCAAACAAGAAGAATATATCCAAGATAAACATTTCCTGGAACAAATTCACCAAAAAAGTGGTAGAACAGAAATCTTTGAATACAATAGTGCTAAGAAACTATAAATAAACACAAGATTGTCAACAATGTCTTAAGAAAATTGAAGTTGACTAGATTGACTTCCAGATTAAGATTTTTATTGTGGGATTCTATTTTATGTACATAAACAGACATAGAAATAGACTTTCTCATCAAAATTTTACAATTTATCATTTAAAATAACAGTCATGACTCAGTGCTAAATAACGAAAACACCAAATAATTTTTTTTCTCTTCCTTTATTTGAAAGTATTTGCTGTTGAGTGTTGAGTCAGAACTGACATCGCTGACCCTCCAACTGGTTTTCAGAGCAGTAAATCCCGTGTAAGGAGATTGCTCATTCTTCTCCCGCTTATTGGAAAATTCAATCATATACATTAATGATAAGTATGCAGAAAAATCTTAGAGAAAGGGGCTTCCAACATGACATATGAGGTCAAAAGTTATGACATACGAGGAAATTCAGCACAATGAAATCATGAAATGTGGCCTATGCAAGTAGTTATAGACAGTAAGAACCAACTCAGTTAAAGGAAATGAGAATGCAATTACTAGGAAAACTGGTAAATGGCAGAGCCATTCCTGCAGCGATATCTTCCAGCTAATTTTGTTCTAAAATACTTCTGCAATGTGCCATGGAATCAAGAATGTGAACTGATTGAAAAGTAGAAAAGATAAAATAGAAAATTGGATTAGTTGAAGCAAATTAGCCAACAGGCTATTTTGCTAAAAGGTTCAGACACATTTTTCTTTCTTTGTGCCATCAAGTCAAGTATAACTCATAGTCATACTATGAACAGTCAATCTGAACCCCACCCTATCCAGTGAAGTCACTGTGTCAATCCATCTTGTTGGGGTCTTCCTCTCTTTTGCTGACCCTTCATCTTTCCAACCAAGATGTCCTTTGCCAAGGAATAGCCTTGCTTAGCTACCTGTCCAAAGCATGAAAAAATGAACCTTCGCCATCTTTGCTTCCAAGAAGCTCCCTGGCTGTACTTTCTCCTATGACATATCTGTCTTTTCTTTTACCAATCGGTGGTATATTCAGCACTCTTCTCCCATACTAAAACTCAAAGGTATCAATTCTTTTTCTGTCCACCTTATTTATTATCCAGCTCTCTGATGCATACCAGGTTATAGAGAAGACCATGACCTGAATCAAGCACACCTTAGTCCTCAAACTTCATTGATCCTTAACATTCTAAAAAGTACCTGAGAGTGGGCTTGCTCAGTGCAATGTCTCCTGGGTGGTACCAGAGGTGTTGATTGTTGATCCAAGCAAGATATGAAACACTTGCTGCAAAAGATCAAGGCCTACTACAGACTTCATTATGGGTTGCATCTTAACATAAAATTAACAAAGATCCTCACTACAGAACCAATAGTCAGCATTAAGATAGATGGATAGGATAAAGAATATAAACTGTCAATGATTTCCTCTTGCTCATCATCTTTTCTTTCTAGAATTTTAAAGAATCAATTTCCATTTTTAAGTAATGCTAATTTAAATCTTTGTGTCATATAAACTCATTTTTATTATGCTAACCAGTTAATGAATTTAAATCAATGCCTCAGAGATACAAAAATGCTATGCAATGAAAATATAAAACATTTAATTTAGTATTGCATCTGTGACTTAAAAAAAACAACCCAAAACAAAATAAGCCAACTGTCTTTAAAGAGTACATGTTGTTGTTGTTGTTAAGTGCCGTTGAGTTGTAGGTGACTCATAGTGACCCTATGAAGGAGAGTCGCCGACAGTTGGGTGCATTTCATCCTCTCTCCAGGTTCATAGGGGTTCCGGAGGCAAGGTATTATGAAAGTGGATGCCACTCCTGCTTCCAAGCTTGTTTTAATCGCAGAGCTACACCTCACTTTCTGTCCACACTGGGTAGCCAACCATTAATGCATTTGACCCATCAGTGTCATAGTGTTCAGCCTCACAGCAACCACAAGTGACTGTGGTACGGCAACTTGTACACCAGGGCTATATGACCTAGAGGAATGTCTGAACAAAAACAATGAAAGACAGGCCCGAGGGATGTGGATTAAAAGCCACCCACCTTTGGCTTGGTAGCATGGCTTAAAAAAATTTAAACGTCATTATTTAAACATAGTGACTTTTAAAGGAATCTTGAGTCTATAAATCAGTTCTCACGTCACTGAACTTAACCGTTGTTAACAAAATTGTTCATAATTTTCTCTTAAAATTCCATTCTAGAAACTATATTCTGTACACTGTCTAGATTTTCATCCTAGTTTATTGCTTTCTCCTTAAACACTTCTGGATGCTCCTCATCCTTGCTGCTTCTAAATCAGGGTTCTTAACATTGATATTTTAATTTGATAACTTTATGTTGTTAAGGGATGTTCTATGCCTTGTAGGGTTCACTTTCACTGTTGTTGTTATGAGTCATCAAATCACCTGCAACTCATAGTGATCCTATACACAACAGCTCTGAAGCCTGCCCTGTCCTGAAATAGTCTTAATGACTCCAACACACCTACCCTCATTGCCCTGTTTACTGTATCCATCTCATCCAGGGTCTTCCTCTCCTGTGCTGTCCCTGCACCCTTCTGAGCACGATGTCCTTCTAGAAGGATTGGTCTCTCCAAAGTATGTGAAACAGAGCTTCAGAATCCTAGCCTCCAAGAAATTTGACCTCACCCTTTCTAAGACAACCCTATTTATTTTTTGGCAGTCCATGGTATATTCAATACTGTTCTCCTCCAGCACCACAACTCAAAGGCATCAATTCTTCATCTGTCATCAGCTCTCTGATGCAAAATAAGTAGTACTTGTGAAGACCATGGCCTGGGTCAGGTGCTCTTTAAGCTCTAGACTGACCTCACTGGTTCTCAGTATTCTGGAAAGATGTCTGACAGCAGATTTTCTCAATGAAATTCTCTAGAGAGCAATAAAATACTCTTGTCTCTGGCATTTACACTTGATATATCTTCTGTCAGAATTCTGACCGTCATCTCATCATGTGGTTCTTTATTCTCATTCATGTTTCTATGCAAATCTCCCTCCTATAGAGAAACCTAATCACTCACCATTTGCCAGCACTTTTATCTGAATTATTTTTATTTGTATTTTACTCAGGCATTTATAATTACCTGAAACTATATAATTAATGAATCTCAAAGTTAGTAAGAGTAAGTCAAACTATTAGTCCTGATTTGTTTCTCACGTATAATCAGAAATATGGGGTCCCTGCTGAAGTAAGGGGTAACTCAGTGGTAAAATTCTCATCTTCCATCAGCAAAGATCTGGATTTAATTCCTGGACACTGCAACTCATGTGCAACTCACCCATTTGTCCATGGAATTTTACATGTTGCTATGATTTCAGTCAGGTTTCAGTAGAGCTTCCAGATTAGGAAGAAAGGCTCTACTTCTGAAAAAAACAAGCAGTGACCTCTATGGATCACAACAATGTAATTCCATTGTTTATTAGGTCCTTTGAGTCTGGGGACTGATTTGACAGCAGCTAACACAACGAATGATCTTTTATAAGGAAAAGACAATGACAAAGCAAATATGTTTTATTAACTTTCAGAGCCTAAGAAGTATTCTGACAGGTCTTGACCAAGAAAATATTTTAAAATGTTGTGTTATTGGAAGTAAATATCTAGAATAACAAGATTATTGACACAAATTCCAAAGCCATGTTCAGATTCAGTAGGAAGGTTGTAAATTATTAGCAATGGCTAATCCACAATCAACACCCCTGGTGACTGCAGCCAGGAAATCAAAAGACATATTGCATTGTGAAAGTCCATTGTCAGGAACCTCTTTAAAGTGCTGAAGAAGAACGATGTGAGATCGAAGATTGAAGTACACCTGATCCAAACCATAATCTTTCCAATCACCTCCTATGTAGCAGAGAGTTGAACAATGAATAATGATGACAAAAGAGGGATCTATGCCTTTGAGTTCTGGTGTCTGAGAAGAGTGCTGAATATTCCATGGAATGCCAAAAGGACAAACAAATATGTCTTGGAAAAGGCGCACCCAGGTTGTTCCTTGGATGCAAGGATGGTAAAACATAGTCTCACATACTTTGGGCATGTTGTTAGGAGGGGTCAGGTCTTGGAAAAGGACATTATGCTTGGAAAGGTGGACGGTCAGAGAAGGAAAGACTGTTTAAAATGGGCTCGAGTATGCCTGAGATGATGAGGATGGCACAAAACAAAGCAGAGAGAGGTAAGGTCTATTGTTCACAGGGTTGCTCTGATTTGTAGTCAATCTGATGACCCTTAACAACAACAACAACCCTGGCAGAGGATAGGGGAGTGGTGGTGTGTTTGCCAGATTTATCATCCTTTGACTACGCTCTTTGGCTGCTTTGGCTTCTTTTTTTTCTGCTTACAATTTTTTGACAGTTCTTACTCATTAGTATCTTCATAGGCAAAACAAAACAGAAGAAACTATACTATTAACTAAGTACTTACTGCTTTGATAAAGGTTTTGTTGAAAGAAAAGAAAAACATAAGGCTAAAGAACATGCCGGAATAATCAGTGGGTGTAGATCATGTAGATATCTCTGAATCCCATGAGAAAGAGAGAGAGACAGAGACAGAGACAGGAAATAATGACATACAAGAGAAAAGAAAATCTAATTCAGGCATCTCTTTATGAGAGGATGGAATTGTTTATGTTCTTTGCTTTTCAAAAAACAAGAGTTTAAATTTGTGATTGCTAGTATGGAAGATGGTTGAAGATATTTTTGTTTTAGAAAAGCATTTATTTTTTAATTCCCTAACTCTTCTGTTAAATAATTAAGACTTGACTGGGGAGGGCAATTAGCGAGGAAAAAAAAGGGACCTTTTTTTTTTTTTAACTACTACATAAGAGAGATTTCCTAATCTCTGATCTTCTTTCTCCACTCTTTTTACAAAGGTCAACTGATGGCCCTTGACTCCTGAAATGTAACTATATCCTATTCCTCTTTTGATGTTGTCACCAAGGGGGATTTAACTGCACTTTCCTTGATGCATTGGATGGTCACTTCAAAGAGACCCCAGTGAGGAAATATTTACCCAAACAATCCCCTTGTCCTAATAAATACAGACAAAAATCCAAAAGGCAATTAATCCTAAATTTCACACATTATTGTTTTTAGCCTCTGTCAGTGACCTCAGCCTACAATATTGATTGTCACTCTGCCTCCCAATCGGAATCCTTCAGATGAACAATCAGTTTCTAAAACAAATAGTTATCCATACTAATACTAAAAATGTCCAAAGACTCAAAAGTCACCCAAGAAGAAACCAGAAACTTTGTTTAAGCAAACTTGTTATAAGTTTACCATTTACAACCTTTCAGCTTCCAATGACCAGGGGGGAAAATGATTAAAAGTTTCAAGATTCTAATCAAGAGGTGTTTGGTTTAGTGGCAAATATACTAAAATATCTTATTAGCTTAGCAAGTCTCCTGAACTATTTTGTTGTTTTATTTACTGTTAAGTGAAGGAGTTATGCTATCTCTGTCCAAGGCCTACATGTGGATCTGTGCCAGTTTCTACAGATAGGTTCAAACCTTAATAGACAAATAGGCAAAGGCAAATAAAGATGAATGACTAATGGCCATGGGGAAATGTCTTATTACTAATAAGAAAAGAAACACAAGTTAAAATAGCAACAAAATAAAACATCCATCTGTCTAATGAGAAGGATGAAAACTTGAAAATATGCACCATTGGTAAAAGGATTCTAAATTAGGCACTCCGCTCTCTGCACATCCCATTCGCTAAGGTCGTCCTGACACTTCAGTGCCTGACACATAGAATATTCCCATTAATTTGTGCTGAATAAGTATATGAGTGCTCTGCTGGTGGTAGCATATTGATGGAAATTTGAAGGAACATTTTGATAGATAATGGTCATAATTTTGACACTAATATTTCTTCTCATAGGAATCTGCTATAAGGAAATTACCTAAAATGTAAATATCCTTTGCAAAGATACTTAATGTATTATTAAAATACTGACATTTATAAACAAGATAAATGTCTAAAATGGGTAAATGGCAGTACACGATTGTCACTGTCTCTAAAGGATCATTTACAAGATTAATATTTATCATCACAGCTTTGTTCACAATAGCAAATAGTTGGAAACAACTCAAATGCCCATCAACAAATGAATGGATAGAGAAACTGTGGTATATACACACAATGGAATACTATGCTGCATTGAAAAACAAGAAACTCATGAAATATTCAAAATGGGTGACCCTGGAGGACATTATGCTGAATGAAATATCTCAGTCACAAAAGGATAAGTACTGCATAGTGCCACTATTATAAAATGGGACTGATATCGGGGTTGGAGGGAGATCAAGAAAGATAGGATAAAGTATGCATATTGTATTGAACTAGATGAGGGAGAGAACTGTTTCAAAGGGATATATGATTAAGTATTGTTGTCATGACAGGAGTTCAGAACGAGGGCTGCTTAGTGGAGTGGACTTGGGGGAGGGATTGTATAACAATGAAAGAACTTTTACTTTTCAAAGAGAAGAGCGAACTGTGGGGGAGGTTGGGCAGGGGAAAAAATTGCAACAATGAATGAACAGAAATCCAAAATCTCTGTAAACTTTCATTAAAATTAATTAATTAAAAAAGAAAAAAAAAAGAGAAACAAGGAAGGAGGCATCTCACTCCCTGATTTCAAATCCTCCTACACTGCCATGGTAGTCAAGACAGTGTGGTACTGGTACAATGCAGACATACAGATCAATGGAATAGAATTGACAACCCAAAAATCAGCACATCTACCTATGGTCAACTGATTTTTGACAGGGAGATTAAATCAGTTAAGTGGGGAACTGAAAATCTTTTTAACAGATAGTGTTGGCAAAATTGGAAAACTATCTGCAGAAAACTCAAGCAACATCCACACCTCACTCCATACACAAAAAACAACTCAAGGTGGATAATGGACCTAGGACTAAAACCAAAGACTATAAACTTCATTAAAGAAAAGCTTGGAAGAACTTTAGACATCCTAATCCACAATATCAACAGTCCTCCAAGTATCCTGAAAAATCTATAACCACAAGAGGATAAAAAAGATGAATGGGACCTCCTAAGAATCAAATTCCTATGCACATCTAAAAACTTCTCCAACAGGGTAAAAAGGGAAGCCACAGTCTGGGAAAAAGTATTTGGTAATGACATGTCATACTCAAGCACCATAACAAGATAAAGGTAAGCAACCCAACTGAAAAATGGGCACAGGATATGAACAGACACTTCACCAAAGAAGATATTCAGATGGCATACGAACACATGAAGAAATGTTCAAAATCCCTAGCTCTAAAAGAGATGCAAATCAAAACAACCATGAGATATCATCTCACCCCAGTCATAATAGGAAAATTTAGCAGAACAAGTAACAAATGCTGGCAAGGTTGTAGAGAAACTGGAACCCTTATTCACTGTTGGTGGGAGTGCAAAATGGTGCAGCCACTATGGAAGGCTGTATGTCGCTTTCTCAAAAAGTGAGAAATAGAAATATCATTTGACCCAGCAGTTCCATGACTGGGAATATACCCAAAGAAAGCATAACCACCACTGAAGTAGATATATGCATACCCATGTTTATCACGGCTTTGTTCAAAATAGCAAAGAGTTGGAAACAATCTAAGTGTCCATCAGCGAATGGATAAAGAAGCTGTGGTACATTCACACAATGGAATACTATGCTGTATTGAAAGACAAGAAACCCATGAAATATTATTCAAACTGGATGACCCTGGAGGATATTATGCTGAGTGAAATCTCTCAGTCACAAAAGGACAAATATTGCATAGTGCCACTGTTGTAAAATGGGACTGACATAGGGGTTGGGGAGAGACTGACAAAAATGGGACAAATTATGTATACTACATTGAAACAAATGAGAGAGACAACTGTTTAAAAGGTATATATAATTAGGTATTATTGTCAGGACAGGAGTCCAGAATGAAGGCTGCATCGTGGAGTGGACTTGGGGGGAGGGATTGTATAACAATGAAAGAATTTTTCTTTT
>NW_006399776.1:15904809-15908155 GCF_000299155.1 Elephantulus edwardii
TATAAAAAGTTTTATAACAGGAAAATAT
Source organism: Elephantulus edwardii (assembly GCF_000299155.1). NCBI lineage: Eukaryota > Metazoa > Chordata > Mammalia > Macroscelidea > Macroscelididae > Elephantulus > Elephantulus edwardii. The sequence continues at coordinate 15,904,838 of NW_006399776.1, forward strand.
CTCTAACATGATAAGCTAAAATATGTATCAAGAAATGACTTTTTGTTTAAGGTACAATAAAAATATTGAACATAAGGTCAACTTTAACAATGACTTTTCTGTGAGTGGTGATTATTTTTCTTTTTCCTTTTTTTAACATAGTCTGGATTGGGTGAAAATTTATAGAGCTATTTAATTTTCAATTAAACAGTATATACTAATTTTGTTAAAATTACTTTTTCCACTTCCTGTCTGGATTTCTCATTTTCATTCGTCCTTTTTACCTGCCCCTTCCATCTTTCTGAGCTTTGTTTTGGGACAAATGCTGCTCTTTTGGTCTTTAATAGTTAATTGTTCTGAGTTCTACATTCCTGATGACTCTTACTGTTGAAGTTACAGACCTGAGTCCTGCTGGCTTGGTCTGTAGCGAACTGTGCTATATCAAAGGCCATACTCCCCAGTATGTTGAATCCACCAACAGCTCTTTGGGAGAAAGATGGGTAATCCCATTCTGTACAATTTACCACCTTAGAAAGCCAATGGTCGGTTAGTTGTGAGTTGGTTCCAGTGGCAATGAGCGTGAGTTTCGTATTGGTTGGCTGGGATGGATTCAGATGCAGGTTTGAAGTTTGTCTAGAAGTCAGTCTTGATATTTCTATCTACCTGCATCAGGTAGATTTTTTAAAAGATTTTTAAATTTTTTTTTTTAAGATTTAAAGATTTTAAAAAGATTTTTTTATTTTGTTCTCTATTTTTCTCCTACTCTATCCAAGACCTTCTATAGTTCCTGCCAGAATAGTAAGATATATGTTAGTCCTCAACCTGTCCACCTTACTCCTCAGTAATTTGGAGAGGTCCCTAATTGCAGATTTTCCCAATGCTATGTGTCTCCTTATTTCCTGGCTGCTGGTACCAAGGGTGTTAATTGTGGATGCAAGTAAGATGAAGCTGTTGACAGTTTCCATCTCCTCTCCATCCAACATGACACTACCTATTGGTCCAGTGGTAAGAATCTTTATTTTCTTGATATTGAATATCAATCCATATTGAAGGCCACATTTCTTGATCTTCTGCAACAAGTGCTTAAAGTCCTCCTCACTTTCAGCAAGCAAAGTTTTATCATCTGCCTAATACAGGTTACTGATGAGTCTCCCTCCAATTCTGATGCCACACTCCTCTTCATAGAGTCCAGCTTCTCTATAATTTGCTCAGCATATAGAATGAATAGGTATGGAGAGAGAATACAACTCTAATGCAGTCCCATCTCAATTTTAATCCATGCAGTGTTCCCCTGCTTTGTTTGCACAATAACCTCCTGGTCCAGGTATAGGTACTGCATGAGCACAATTAAGTGCTCTGGGCTTGGTGTTGATTGTGGTTGAGGAGAATATTGTTCTATGTGGTATAGCACTTGTCTGTCAGTGTGCTGTACTGAGATAACTTGGGGTTGCTGTGAGACTGAAATCTGTGCCACTGATGTGTCAAATGCAATTTGGTTTACCCATGGTGGATAGTTTTTGGTGGAGCTCCCTGACTAAGACACTCTAGGAAGCAGGATGGGCCATCTACTTCCTAAATAACAAGACTTTGAAAACTCTGTGAACACTAAAGAAAAAGTATAGCTACAGTAGTGTAGTAGCAAAGCCCAGATTGGAACTCAGTTGAAATGAGGAAAAACAGTAACAAACATCATTTAATAATTGGAACATGGAATGTACATAGCTTGAATGTTATAAAACTGAAAATTGTTAAAAATGAAATGGAACTCATGAATATCGACATACTAGGCATTAGTGAGATGAGAAGGACCAGCTTTGGCCACATTGAATTCAGATGAGCATATAGTATACTATGCAAAGAATGAAAAACAGATGAAGAATGTTGTATTCATACTCAAAAAGTCAATTTCAAGTTCTGTCCTGAAATACAATGTGGTGAGAGATAGGATAATATCCAGACATATACAAGGGAGACCCGTTAACACAACTATTATTAAAATATACGATCTTATATCTTCAGCCCAAAAGGAAGAAATTGAGAATTTTTACCAAATCTTGCAGTCTGAAATTGATCTAACATGCAATCAAGATGCATTCATGATAACTGGTGACTGGAATGTAAAAAATTGGAAACCGTGAAGAAGGAATAGTAATTGGAAAATATGGGTGTGGTGATAGAAATCAGGCTGGAAATAGAATAACTGAATTTTGTATTTACAATTATTTTATTTATTTATTCATTATAATGATTTATTCATTGTTTGTATCTTTTCAAAAAGACACAATGACTTTACACATCATTACCACCTGATGGGATGGACAGAAGTCAGATTGACAACAACTGTGGAAGAAATCATTGGAGAAGCTCAATATCAGCAGTCAAAACTGGGCCGGGGCAGATGGTGCTTCACATCATCAATTACTCACATGCAAGTTCAAATTGAAGTAGAAGAAAATTAACAGAAGTTCATAGGAACCAAGGTATGATCTTGAATCAATTCCATCTGAATTTCAAGATTATCTTAAGAGTAGGTTTGAGATAATAAACACCAATGATCAAAGACCAGCTGAGTTTTGGGATGATATCAAGGATCTCATCCATGAAGAAAGTGAAAGTTCATTCCAAAGTAAAGATATTGTAATGCAAAATGAAAATTCCTACTTTACATTAACAAAGTTTTTAAAAAGAGCACTTTCTGAGAGGAGCTATTCCACCACACATCTTATAACATTGCAAGGACATGGGCCACAGCCCTACACATGAGTGTTTCACAATGATTTGCCTCTCTGCTCTTTTCTTCATTCTCCTCCCCTTCTTTGATCTTCTCTCATTTTTCTTTTTAATACTTAACTATAGTCAGGTAGGATATTTACATGTATATAAATTTAAGAACATAATTTTTTGTTACTAAGTCATTCTTTTTTTTTTTTTTTTAATTTTGTGCGTGTACCGTCAAATTGGACCTGACTGGTACAGGAAGGGATTGTCCCTCCTTTTCCAGCAGAGCATCTGGTAGATTTGAACCGCATACCTCTGGGATTGCAGTGCGGCTTCTTGCCACAAGGCATTAGAGTGCCCCAGAAACACCAAACTTTTTTATTATTATTATCCATACCTTTTCAACATGTACGCAGAGCAGATTATCCGAGATGCTGGGCTCTATGAGGAGAATTGTGGCATCAGGATTGGTGGAAGGTCTATTAACAATCTCCGTTATGCGGATGACACAACCCTGCTTGCTGAAACGGAGGAGGACCTCATGCACTTGCTGCGAAGGGTCAAGGACTGCAGCCTTCAGTATGGACTGAGGCTCAATGTCAAGAAGACAAAGATTCTCAC
>NW_006399776.1:15911595-15912183 GCF_000299155.1 Elephantulus edwardii
TGGAAGCCCAAAATCTCTGTAAATGTTTATGAAAATTAATAAAATATAATTATAGAAAAAAAATGTAAAAAAATCATTGAACTGTATACTTGAATGAGTCAACTGTAAGAGATGTGTGCTTTTATTTGAAGAAAGGTGTTTGTTAAGAAATGTGAAACTAACAGGACAGTCATATACTTTTACCCATTTATTTATATAAATGTACTGTATATAATATAGATTTCATAGATTAAAATAGAAATATACTTAATATAAAATGTCATTATCTTAGGTAAATAGAGTAGTATATAAACATAGACAGATTAATATTAGTTCTTTAAAACCATATACTAAGATTTTAAATGCTTCAATTATGGATGATTTTGGTTCTGTCTTTTGTTTTCTGTATTAGTTTCCTAATAAAATCATATAAATTTTTCAAAAGGGAAATTTCTATTGCTCTGGTGTCTCTCTGGAGACTAAGGTGCGTCTGTTACAGGCCATGGCCTTTGCAATCACTTATTATGCATCAGAGAGTTGGATAATGACCGAGGAGGATAGAAGGAGAATTGATGCCTTTGAGCTGTGGTGCTGGAGAAGAGTATTGAG
>NW_006399776.1:15912283-15921671 GCF_000299155.1 Elephantulus edwardii
GGTGTGTCAGAGGCGGTGCGGTTGGTGCAGGATAGAGCAGGGTTTAGGGCTGTTGTGCATAGGGTCGCTATGAGTCGGAAATGACTCGACGGCACATAACAACAACAACAACAAGCCATTCATTGGAAAGTGCATTAAAATTCTACTATTACTCTTTGGCAAGCATCTGAACCTGGATAATGATAAAGGAGGACAGGATAGTGGATGTTTTTGGGCTCTGGTGTTCAAGCAGAGTACTGACTATCCCATAGTCTGCCAAAAGAACAAGCAGATATGTATTGGAGAGGGCGCAGCCAAGTGTTCCTGAGGCAAAGAAGACAAAGTTTCACCGCACATCTTTCAGGAATGTTGCTAGGAGAAGCAATTCCTTGGTGAGGGACAACATACTAGGAAGGGTAGAGAAATGGCAAAAGAGAGGAAGACGTTCAACCAGAAGGACTGACACAGGAACTGCAGCCATGGGCTCCAGTGTATAAGAGATGTTGAAGATGGAACAGGATTAAGTCAGGGTTCAGATCTGTTGTTCATAAGATCACTGAGTCATTCTCAACTCACCGGCACCTAACAACTCTTCGATTTATTTTCTCTTTGACCTCTGGTGGAACAGTGTGTCACGTGCTGTGCTGCTAACCAAAACCTCTTAATTCACCAGATGCTTTGAGTGGCATTCTGTTCCCATTCAGAATTATAGCCTTTTCTGAACTCAAAACCTATTACACAGCCATCGTAACCAAAATAGCATGGTAGTGATACAATGACAGACACAAAAACCAGTGGAGTCCATTGGAATAGAATCAAGAACACAGAAATTAACCCATCTATTACTCATGTGAATTAGTATTTGACAAGGAATCAAAACTTGTTAAAAGGGGAAATGACAACCTCTTCAATAAATGGTGCTGGCACAAGCGAACATCTGCCCAAAGAAAACTAAACCATGAGTCACATCTCATCCCATACACAAAAATAAATTTCACATGGATCAGAGACGTAGGGTAAAGCCCCAAGCAAAAGACAAAATGGGACCAAACTAAGAAGCCCTAGCCTATGGCATAAATAGGCTTGCAATTATTACCAGGAATTAACAACCAGGAGAGACAAAATTGACAAACGAGTCCTAAAAATAAAGTCCCTGTGTGCAACAAAAATTTTTCTAATAGGGTGAAAAGAAAACCTACAGAGTGAAAATAAGAAAAAAACCCACAACATTTAAACTACTACAGGGCCTCAACAAGAAAAATACTGATAACCCGGTAACAAAATAGTTAAAACACGTGAGAAGGCTTCTCACAAAGGAAGACATCTTGATGGCCATCAGATACATGAAGAAATGTTCAAAATCACTGGCAATCAGAGAGATGCAAATCAAAACAGCAGTAACATACCCTCTCACTCCAGCAACAGGTAGTGCAGTTTAACAGAACAGAAAACAAAAAATGCTGGAAAGGATATGGGAAGATTGGAACTCTCATGCATTGCTGGTGAGATTGTAAAATGGTACAACCATTCAGGAAGGCAATATGGTATTTCCTCAAATGCTAAACATAGAAATCCCATATGACACTGCTAGAAATATGTTGTTGTTGTTGTTGTTATGTGCCACCAAGTTGCCTTTAACTCATAGCAACCCTATGTACAACAGCACTACAGCCTGCTCTGCGCTGTGACAATCTCACTGTCTCCGACACACCTACTCCCATTACCTCAGTTACTGAATCAATCCACCTCAAAGATGGAGTTCCTCTCCTATGCTGTCCCTTCATCCTCCCGAGCATAACGTTCTTCTCCAAGGACTGGTCCCTCCTTGCAACATGTCTAGAAATATACCCCAAGGAAATTAGAGACAAGACATGAACATAATAATATAACATAATAGCATTATTCACAGTGGTAAGAATATGGAAAGAGCTCAAATGTCCATCAAAAAATGAAAGGACTGAGAAATTGTGGTACATTCACACAATGGAATACTATGCAGCACTAAGAGCAACAATTTCAAAAAATACTACTTAGCTTGGGAAGGACTGGAGAGCATTAAGCTGAGTGGACTAATTCAGTCTCATAAGGACAAATACTGCATAAGACTATTATTGTATATAGAAGGCTATCTATTAAGATATGTACGGGCAAAAGACATGGAAAGACTTTTCACAGAGGAAGACATTTAGATGGTCAACAGATACATGAAGAAATGGTCAAAATCAATGGCAATAAGAGAGACATAAATCAAAACCACAATGAGATACCATCTGACCCCAGTAGTAGTGGCAAAGTTTATCAGGGCAGAAAGCAAAACATTTTAGAGAGGATATAGAAAGGTGAGAACTCTCATACACTGTTGGAGGGATTAGTACAACCATTCTGGAAGACAGGTTAGTGTTTCCTCAAAAAGTTAAACACAGAAACTCTGTATGACCCAGCTATTTCACTACTAGGAATATACCCTAAGGAAATTAGTACTGAGATACAAATGGAGATTTGCAAACCAATGTTTATAGCAGCCTTATTCACCACAGCAAGATCATGGAAACAGCCCAAATATACAACTACAACCAACTGGATTGAGAAATTGTAGTAAATTCACACAATGGAATACTATGCAGCACACAGTAGCAACAATTTCAAAAAATACTACTTAACTTGGGAGACACTGGAGAGTATTATGCTAAGTGAAAAATACTACTTAACATGGGAGGCACTGGAGAGTATTATGCTGAGTGAACTCAGTCTCATAAGGACAAATAGTGCATAAAATTAATATTGTAAAAATAGAAGGATAACTAGTAAAACAGGTATTGGGACCCCAAAAGAGAGGGTTGGGAGCAGGGGGGTGAAGACAGGTAGGGGTGAAATCACAGGGTTACAGTTTGGTGGGTGGAGAGGTATGGGGTGAAGGAAATGGAAAGGATCCAGAGGCGACCTAAAAAGATTGGGTAATGACGGGCAAGGTCCAATGGTAATTGATTTTATAAAATATAACGTATGGGAATGATTGTATGAGACACAGTATGAATGATGAATAGTGTGAAACACAATATATACAACTAGGTGAGCAACGCAATATAAAATAAAATAATAAAAATAAATAGGATAATAAAAATAAAAAGGATATCTAGTAAGATATATATAAATGTCCAAAAAGGGAAGCAGAAAAGGAGAAGGGCGAAGGGCTGGGAAAAGAGGAAGGGTGGAAATCACTAGGCTAACCAAGTTTAGTGGGAAGATTGGGGTGATATGAGGGAATGGGAAAAATTCAATGGGAACTTGGTAAGAAGGTGTAATACTTGGTACAGGTAAACGGTAATTAATTATATTCAAAATAGTTTAAAATAGTATAAAACACAATGTAAATGAGGAATTGCACGGAACACAAAGTTTATGAATGAAACACTATGCAGGTGAAATATTGTACTGAAACCAATTAAAAAAAAATACAGCCTTAGGGGAGCTCTGGTGGCCTAGTTGCAAGGAGCTGCAACTACACTCCCAGAGGCGCACTGTTCAAATCCACCAGATGCTCTGCCGGGGAAGGAGGGACAATCTCCTCCCGTACCAGTCAGATCTGATTTGACGGTACACTCACACAAAAACTAAAAAAAAAAAAAAAATTACAGCCTTAGAACTCTGATGGAGAGTTGCTATCAGTAGGAACTCATTCAATAGCAACAAGTTTGGTATGGAGTTAGTGTAAGAAAAAACTCTGTCTTGACAAAGATGTAAAAGATATGTGGGCAACAAGTGAAAGTGATTGCGACAAAGAATGTTTTGCATGTAGAGTGCTGGTTCATTCTTTCAGTGTTAAGGTAAATTAATATATTAAAAGGCAAATACGAGTTGTCTGTAAATCATACGTATAAGTCATACATTCATAATTTGGGAACATACTGTAATACCTATGACTAAAACAAATGTAAAGTCATGGATGTCAACTCATATTTGACCCTCCAGCAGGATTTCTGAGGCTGTAAATATCACAGAAAGAGATTTCCCACAGTTCTCCATCCAGCAGAACCCTTTGTGGATTTGAATCTCCAGAGAGGCTCCACCTTCAGGTCAGCAATGCCAATCCCTATGAACTCTAACACTAGAGCTTTCCTATTCAAATTCTAATGTTAATATTTAGAGCATATAATTTCTGACTTACACTCATTTCTGATGTCTAATGTTACCAATTTGGGTGTGTTTTCAACAGTATTTTACAGATTCCTTCCTTATATTAATTTAAAATATATGATAGCAAAAATTTAGGTATTGTTGACTATAATTCAAAGTTATTAACAACAGATCTGAACTGGGCCCTAATAATTTAAAGTATTATAGGACCTTGGTATATGTAAATAAAAACCACAATCAAATACATAAAAAGACAGAGAAATGGGAGGCCTAAAGCATATTAATGAAAATGTATAGTTGTTAAGTTGTTTTGGAAAACAGTCTGATATTTCCCAAAATGTTTAAACAGAGAATTATAATTTGACCCAGAAATTCCAGTTCTAATTATATGTTGTTGTTGTTGTTTGTTGTTATGTGCCGTCGAGTCGTTTGTGACTCATAGTGACCCTATGTACAACAGCCCTAAACCCTGCTCTATACTGTGCCAATTGCACTGCCTCTGACACACCCATCCCAATTACCCCAGTAACTGAATCAATCCACCTCATAGAGGGCCTTCCCCTCCTGCACTGTACCTCCACCCTCCCAAGCATGATGTCCCTCTCCAAGGACCTGCCCCTCCTCGCAACATGCCCAAAGTATGTCAGACAAAGCCCCAGAATCCTTGCCTCCAAGGAGTTGCTTGGTTTAACCCTCTCCAGGATGAATCTGTTTATTTTCTTGGCAGTTCATGGTACATTCAATACTCTTCTCCAGCACTACAGCTCAAAGGCATCAATTCTCATATCCTCCCTAGTCATTGTCCAACTCTCTGATGCATAACAAGTGATTGCAAAGACCATGGCCTATACCAGGCGCAACTTAGTCTCCAGAGAGACACCTTTGTCTAATTATAAACTGAAGAAAAAGGACAGTATTTATAAAATATATACCCAAATTTTCATAAAAGCATTATTTACAATAATTGAAGGGTAGAAACAACCCAAAAGTCCCTTAGTTCATGAATGGAGAACAAAATATGATATATAGATAGATGCAGATATAGATAGATATAGACATATAGCTGTAGATACACAATAAACTGTGGCTGACTGAGAAGAATGGGAATCCCAGAACATTTGATTGTGCTTATATGCAAAACCTATACTTGGACCAGCAAGCAGTTGTCAGAACAGAGCAAGGAAACAGTTCATGGATCAAAATTGGAAAGGGTATGTTCCAAGGATGTGTCCTATTTCCATATCCTTTCTGTCTTTATGTGGAACAGATTATCTGGGAGGCAGGGCTCTATGTGGAGAAATGTGACATCAGGATTGGAGGAAGACTCATCAACAATCTGCATTATGCAGATGACAGAACACTTCTTGCTGAAACTGAGGAGGACCTAAAGTGCTTGCTGTAGAAGGTCAAGGACTGTAGCCTTTAATATGGATTAAAGCTCAACATCAAGAAAACAGAGATCGCCATCCCTGGGCCATGACAGTATCATGTTAGATGGTGAATAGATTGAGATTGTTAACAGCTACAGTTTGCTTGGCTCTAAAATCAACACTCTTGGTATCAGCAGCCAGAAAATTAAAAGACTGCTGTCAGAGAACTTGCCAAAGTATTAAAGAGCAAGGATGCCAGTCTGGAAACTAAAGTGTGCCTGATGCAGGCCATGGTCTTTGCAATTACTTGCTCTGCTTTGGAAAGTTGGACAATGACCAGGGATGACAGGAGAATTGTTGCCTTTGAGCTGTGGTGTTGGAGAAGAGTATTGAATATACCATGGACTGCTAGGAGAACAAATAAGTCTGTGCTGGAGTGCCTGAAGCCAGGCTGCTCCCTGGAGGCAAGGATTCTGAAGCTTCATTCAAAATACTCTGGACATGTTATAAGGCAGGATCAGTCCTTGGAGAGGAATGCCATGCTTGGGAAGTTGGAGGGACAGCGCAAGAGAGGAAGACCCTCAATAAGATGGATTGAGTCCATCACTGGGATAACAAAGTACCTCATATTGAATGTTTTAATTTATATGCAATGTCACTATCAGGCAGATAGATCTACACAGGCAGAAAATAGTATTTGCTCAAGACTGGTGGAGATTAAAGGCAAATAGAAAGTGATTGCTAATGGATGGAATTTCTTTTTGGAGTGACTAAAATGTTCTAAAATTTATTATGGTAACAATTATTCATCATTCAAATATATTCACAAACAACCAGGGCCAAAGACGAGTAAACAAATTATTTCTACCAACTTCTGCAGTCAGTAATCAATTGAACATGCAACCAGGATGCACTAATAATAATGGGTGACTAGAATGCAAACGTTGAGAATGGAGAAGAAGGAACATAGGCAGGAAACATGGACTTGATGACAGAAATGAGGCCAGAGGAAAAAAAATGACTTAATTATGTACAGACAACAACTTATCCATTGAAAATGCCATTTATAAAGAACAAAATTGGAAAATACACACATGAACCTTACTTGACAGTTGCACAGGAATTATATTGATTACATCTGTGAAAAGAATCCCTAGAAAAGCTCAATATCAGCTGTGAAAACTAAGTCACTGATTGTGGAAAAGACCATAAACTACTTATATGCAAGTTCAAACTGAAGCTAACGAAAATTAAATCAAATCCTCAAGAACCAAAATTTGACTTTGAATCTATCCCACCTGAATTCAAAAGGAAGCTCAGGAAGACAAAGCAAAGTATTATAATAAAATGTTTAAGGAGTAGAGTCAGAAAAATAAAAAAGGTTGAGCTTGCTTTGCATTTAAGTGAAGAATTCAAATCTTGAGTTGTAATATTTAAGGATGTCATAGACAGAAAATTGAATGATGCAGAAAGTATCAAAAGGAGATGGAATGAGTACACAGAGTCACTGTATCTAAAATAACTGTCCAACACAGAAGTATTTAATAAAACAACGTATGTTCAAGAGGCAATGGTGATGAAGGAGAAAAGCCAAGCTGCTTTGAAGGAAGTGGCTCAAAACAGGCCCCCAAAATTGATAGAATCCCAATTGACATATTTGAGCAAACAAATGCAGCACTGGGAGTGCGCACCAGACTGTGCCAAGAAATCTGGAGGACAACCAGTCCAACTGACTAGAAGAGATTCATAGTTATACTCACTCAAAAAAAAAGTGATCCAACAGAATCTGGAAATTATTGAACAATATCATAATATCACAAACAAGCAAAATCCTGCTGAAGATTATCCAAAATCAACTGGAACAGTACATCAACAGAAAACTACCAGAAATACAAGCTGGTTTTCGAAGAGGTAGTGGTATAGGAACATCATTGACAATGTCAGATGGATCTTGGACAAAAGCAGAGTACCAGAGGAATGTCTGTGTTTCATTGACTAAGGCATTTGACTGTGTGGGTCACAGAAAATTGTGGCTAACATTGAGAAGAATGGGAATTCCAGAACACCTGTTTGAGTTCATTTGAAACCTATACTTGGACCAGAAGGTAATTGTCTGAACAGAGCAAGGAAACAACGCATGGTTCAAAATCAGAAAAGGAGTATGTCAGGGATGTGTCTTGTCTCTACTCCTTTTCAACCTATATGTATAACAAATAATTCAAGAGGTTGAAATTTATGAGAAGGAACGTGGCATCAGGAGTGAAGGAAGACTCATCAACAACCTGTATTACGCAGGTGACACAACCTTACTTGTTGAAACTGAGAAGGACCTGAAGCATTTGTTGTAGAGGGTCAAGGACTGTAGTTTGCTATATGAATTGAAGCTCAACATCAAGAAAAGGACTATTCTCACTACTGATCCAATTGACAGCATCATGATAGATGGAGAAGAGATTAAGTTTGTTAAAAATTTCAGCTTGCTTGGTTCCACAATCAAAATCCTTGGCAACAGCAATCTGGTAATAAAAAGATGAATTCCACTAGGAAAAGCTGCTGTCAGGGATCTCTCCAGAGTGCTAAAGAGCTAGGATGTCAATCTAGATACTAAGGTGATCACAATTCAGGGCGTGGTCTTTGCAATTATTTGCTACATATCAGAGAGCTGGACAATGATAAAGGATGACAGAAGAGTTGATGCCTTTGAGTTGTGATGGTGGAGAAGAGTATTGAATATACCAAGGACTGCCAAGAGAACTAGCTGGTCTGTCTTGAGAGGAGTGAAACCAAGCTTCCCCTTGGAGGCAAGAAATTTAGAAGATCCATCTCACATACTTTGGACATGTAGCTATAACAGACCAATCTTTGAAGAAGGATGTCATGCTTGTAAGGGTGGAGGTTACAGAGTAGGAGAGAAAGACCCCAGATTAGGAGGGTTGACACAATTACTGGGGTAATGTGGCTAGGTGTGTCAGAGACAGTGAGATTGGCTCAGGGTAGAGCAGAGTTCAGAGCACAGTGTCACTATGTATCATAGTCAACTCAATGACACATAACAATGGCAGTTGTACAACTGAATACACTAAAAATTACTGAACTTCAAAACAATTATGAGATATTATCTCACTCCAGCAACAATAATAAAGTTCAACAAGCCAACAAAAAGCAAATGGTTGTGAGGTAGTGGAGAGTGGAACTCTTATTCACTGCTGGTGGGAATGTAAAATGGGATGCTGTCTGGTGCTTTTTCAGAAAGTTGGAAATAAAAATATCATTAGATCCAGCAATTCCACTTTTGGGAATACACCCTTAAGAAACCAGAGAAACATCCATGTTTATTGCTGTATTATTCACAATAGCAAAGAGATGTAAGCAACCCAAGTTCCCATCACAATGGAATATTGCATAGCATTGAAAAACAATGAACTCTTAAAACATTATACAACATGGAGAGCCTGACATTATGCTGAGTGAAATGTCTCAGTCACAAAAGGACAAATACTGCATAACACTGCTGTTATAAAATAGGAAAGACGTAGGGGGTCTGGGGAAAGCATTGGAGAAGAATAGATAGATAATGAACACTACATTAGAACAGATGAGGGGAAGTATTGTCCAAAAGGAACATATGATTAGGCATTATATGTATGACAAAAATCTGCAACATGGGGTGCATTGAAGTAAGGGCTGGGGAGGGAGGAAGGACAGAGGGAAGAAAATGTGCAACAACAAAAATTAAAACATTTCCTATGTTAAAAAAATCATTGAAATTGAAAGAATTTGTTCAAATTTGTATTTGAATTTTATAAATAAGCTAATGAATGATTGCATGAAAAAAAATGGAAATGAAAGAGTGTATAAAATAATGTATATGAATGAAACATAATATAAAGGAATTACTATATGAA
>NW_006399776.1:15924156-15983412 GCF_000299155.1 Elephantulus edwardii
GGCCCTCTATGAGGTGGATTGATTCAGTGACTGGGGTAATCAGGATGGGAGTGTCAGAGACAGTGTGACTGGCACAGGACAGAGCAGAGTTTAGGACTGTTGTCCATAGGGTCGCTATGAGTCGCAAGTGACTTGATGACACATAACAACAACAACAACAACAACAACATTAAATCAGTATTAAGCACAGGAATCCAATATAATTAAGACGTTCACTGGAGATGCCTAATGTAAGACTGTTTTGGCACACAGGAAGAATTTCAGGCACCAGTGTTTAAACTATCACAAGAAACATTCTTTTATTGATTTTACAGGATGAGGTGTTACAAAAATTCCTGAACATCAAGAGACATATGCTGTGTGTGTATGAATTTCAAATATACTTGTGTATTTCTTCCTAATGACATAGTAGGAATTACTTTTGCTCAATCAACAGAAATTTGAGATCTTTTCCCTGACACCTTAAGGTTAAGTAAAAATGTCAGGAGGATGCATACAGATACAATGTGGTTTGTTAAACGAGGAATGGAGATGGGAAGAAATAAAGAGTGTATACAGCAGAGGTTTTTGTACAGGTTTGGAGGCTTGAACACTAAGAACAAAGACAGAATGAACTCTGGGAGGATATCAAGATTATTATTCAGGAAAAATAAAAGATATCATTAAATAGAAGAGGATGTAAAGGCAGAGATGGATATCAGAAGAGACTCTGAATATTGCACTAGAATGCCAACAAGCTAAAGCAAAGGGAAGAAATCAGAAAGTTAAGAAGCTGACCAGAAGATTTCAAAGAACAGCTTGGGAAGACAAAGAAAAGTATTATAATGAAACGTGCAAAGGGCTGGAGACAGTAAATCAAAAGGGATGAACTTGCTCGGCATTTTTTAAGCTTGAGGAACTGAAGAACAAAATCAAGCCCCGAGAAGATATAGCTGGACAATCTCCTCTTGTGTGTTTAGCTGCCAGAGGGTTGGTTCCGGCTCGATGGTACATAACAACAACGACAGCAACAGTGGCAGAATACTGAATGATCCAGGAAGCATAAAAAGAAGATGGAGTGAATACACAGACATAGAAGAATTTAATGAAACAAAAGGCATGATCAAAAGGCATTGGCAGTGAAGGAGGAAGTTCAAGCTGCTCTGGAGGAGTTGATATAAAACAAGGTCCCAGGAATCGATGGAATGCCAATTGACACCTTTCAACACACATACTGCACTAAATTTGCCAGATTGTGCCAGGAAATCTGGAGGAAAACTACCTAGCTAACTGACCAAAAGAGATCCATATTCATACCCATTCACACTCTAACAGAGTGTGAAAATTATAAAATAGTATCACATGCAAGCAAAAAGAACAGTACACTGACAGAGAACTGCTCGAAGTGCAAGCAAGCTTTAGAACAGGCTGTGACACTCTAGAGACAATAGTATTCAACGTCAGATGGATTTTGGCTGAAAGCAGCGAATACCAGAGAAATGTCTGTTTTTCATTGACTACAAAAAGACATTTGACTACGTGGATTTATAACAAAGTAGGGCTAATCTTAAGAATGGGAATCCCAGAACACCTGATTGTGCTCATGTGAAACTTATACTTGGACCAGGAAGCAGTTGTCATAACAGAGCAGGAAACCTTGCATGGATCAAAATCAGGAATGGAGTGTTTTAAGGATGCGTACTTTCTCCAAATCTCTTAAATTTATATGCAGAACAGATAATTTAGGAGGCTTGAACGTGGCATCAAAATCAGAGGAAGACTCATCAACAATGTGTCTTACGTAGATGACACAACTTTGCTTACTGAAAATGAGGAGGGCCTGAAGCGTTTGCTGCAGCAGGTCAAAGACTGCAGTCTTCAATATGAATTGAAGCTCAATATCATGAAAACAAAGATTCTCAATTGGCAGCACCATGATAGACGAAGAAAAGACAGATTGTTCACAGCTTCAGCTTGCTCAGCTCCACAATCAATACTCTAGGCACAAGCAGTGAGGAAATCAAAAGCCAAATTGCATTGGGAAAATCGGCTGTCAGAGTCCTCTCTTGAGTGCTAAAGAGCAACATTGTCAGTCTATAGACTCGGGTGCACCTGATCCAGGTCGTGGTCTTCACAATTACTTGCTATGCATCATAGAGCTGGACAATGACTAAGCATATAAATTACTCCGAATGTATACACTGAGACACTTTTCCTCCACAGCTCATCCTACAATCTAAATAAAATCCTCCACAGCTCTTGAATAGATTCCAACTCACAGCAGTTCCTGATCAGGTGGCTGAGACTGTAAATATTGATGGGAGGAGACTGCCCATCTTTCTCCTTTGAAGTACCTGGGGCATTGAAATTGAACTGCCCGCCTTTCAATTAGCAGCCTGATACATGACACCAGCAGGGCTCCTACACTCTAAATTATACACTGCCTACCTTCTGTTACAACTCACTACCTTTTAGACTGGATCCCCTTGGGGATCTAATCCACAAGCAAATTAGTATTTACTACATTACTTTGAACATGTGCATTGAATTTCCAGTCCTCCACCTCGTAAAAGAGCTCTGTAACCAGGTAGACTTTTCCAGCCCTCTGTTCCAGACTTCTCCTTAGAATTCAGATCCTGAGGTATCACCATATTGTGAAGCAGAGTCTTCCTTAATAATAAAGCTTTGATTCCAAGAAGCTTCTATCCCTTTAACTATTCTCATTAGGTTTCTATCCACAAGTGTGGGAAACCAGCTAAATAGCCACTTGCCCATATGTTAGCTCGAGACTTGCTCCAGGCTCTCAGCAAGCCAAACATCAAATCAAACCACTGTGTCAGCTCCATTGTCTCCTCATCTGGTTTCCTTCAGGTTTTCTTTTTTGTGTAGCTTTGTTTGGAATATCCACCTGATTTTCCTCTGACCCTTCACTGATCTGGAGGCCGCTGCTGCTGGCCCTTCATGTTCATGCTCTGTGACTGTAGACAAGAGGCTCTACAACCACTGAGAAAGCCCGAGCCTCAGGGCTGTTTCCCTGCCAGCCCCACTTGTCCAAGCAGGAAGACTGGTCCAATGCAAGATTCTTTAGCAAGACACCCACAGAGTCCAACTTCAGAACAGTGACATACGAAGAAACATTAGGCCTCTTTATCCTGAGACTTTAGCCCAAAACATAAATATACAAATATAATGGAAATCTGAGTATTTTTCAAGAAATTTCAACAGAGAGTGGAACATATAATGTACAGCAATTGGACTAGCAGCACTCTGTCTTTGTTGCATCAGCTCCTTCTGCGGAGCAAGTCATTGCTGACTCAACCCCGAGCCATCCACAAGGAACCACGCAAATGTCAGTCTCTCCATGTCTCATGACAGAAGCATTTAGGATTTCCTTCCCCTGCTGCATGAGCAACAATGCTCCTTTCTTGGAAAGAATAAATAAATAAAGACTAATGGCTTCTGTGATGTCTCACCTGGCCTATAAAGTCTTTTTCATTTCCTTACTGAACAAACACGCCAAAGCCCTTAACATCTTATAATTAAAAGAATGAAACACATCCTACTGTAGCTGATAAATAAATGAAGCTCTTACTTCTGGAAATTGTCTCACCTCTATAGTTTTATTAAACCAGCCGTTGAAAAGTATAGGGATCTTTTTGCTGAATGGCCTCAGAAGATAAGCTGTGAACTGCCCTTGTCTATTGAAGCATTTATTATCTAAGTATCAGTTTAGCAAGTAATAATTACAACATCATCAAAACTTCATTTAGCCACTCGGTCAAAATATCGATAGCACTCTGTCATGCACCGAACTACACAATACACAGATAACTCAGCCAAGTCTCACATCTCTCAGAGTCCAGAGTTCCATTGGGGAAAACCAAAAGGCAAGTAAATTCTTACAATGTAAGCTCTGAGACACCCACAAGGGAAGGGTGGGGTTCAGGAATGGGATACATCCCAGGGGAGATAAAACCTGGCACTTGAATAATAAAAAAAAAAAATTACACTGGGAGCCAGAAGCAATAAATACACATACAACAACACAGGTATCCAGTAAATGGCCTATACTTCCATTCTGTTGGAACTTGGAAGGTTTATGGAAGAGACGGGCAGGGGCCAGGTTGTTACAAGACATTACATACAGCCTTCCTACGGAGATTGGATTTCATCTTCAAGTAAAAAAACATCTTGATCAGGGAGAGACTTGACACCTTGCCAACTTCCTTAAGCGCAGATGGTTCTCCCACATCCAGTGCATTAAGTAGCTGCAATCCAGCTATAGGGAAAACCTGCCGTCAGGTGACTGTTTGGAACTGCTTACCTCCTTCCTCTAGATAGGCTGTTTTCCTCACTCTCCCTTGCCTCTCAAATCCCTCCTGTCTTCCAGATTTCTATATTGCTGCTTCAGGCAATGTGTTTATTTACTATTTAAGTTCCTTCTCTGCATTGCTGCTTAACTATTAACTCTTTGTGGTCAGTTTACTTTATGGCTTTTAGCAGCTTCAGATTACAGCTCACCACCACCCTAATCTGTGGCTTCTATCCGCACATTTTTTGCACCACTGTTACTTTCAACTGCAGAGCCCTGGTGGTGGTGTTTGTAGTTACACTAGAAGATCAAGAGGCACGTGCTCTGGTGCTGAAAGTTACCTGTGACTTCAAGGCAGAAAGATGATCAGCTTCCTTCATTACCATTTACATCCTTAGAAATCCAATGTTGTTAGTTGTTCTTGTGAGTTGAGTATGACTCATAGAGACCCTATGAACAATATATCTGAAACTTACCCTAACCTGTGCCATCCTCACAATCTCTGACACACTGAGCTCATTGCTGCAGTCACTGTGTCAATCCACCTGGCTAAGGCTCTTCCTCTCATTCACTGACCTTTCATTTTGATGATGTCCCTCTTCAAGTAATGTGAGATGAAGCTTCATCATCCTTGCCCCCTACAAGCACTCAGGCTGCACAATCTCCAACATATTATCTGATTGTTGTTTTGGAAATCTATGTGATATTCAGTACTCTTCTTCAATACAATAGAGGGTCATTATAAGTCAGAACTGGGAAAGTCAGAGCCCCTTCCAAATTGTCAAGGAACACTGATGATAGTTTGAGGACTAAGATGCATCTGATTCAGGCCATGATCCTCCCAATCATTCACTATGCATCTGCGAGTTGGAAAATGAATAATGATGATAGCAGAAATGATATCTTTAAACTGTGGTGTTGGGGAAGAGTACTGAATATCCCATGGACTGGCAAAAGATCAAACATGTCTTTGAGAAACTACAGCCAGAGTTGTCCTTGAAGGCAAAGATTTTGAAGGGTCATCTCATATCCTTCAGGCATGCTGCTAGGAGAGGTTATTGCTTGGATTAGGACATCACGATTGAGAAGGTAGAGGGACAGTGAAGAAGGGAAAGACTCTCAACCTGGCGGATTGACACACTGACTACAGCAATGGGCTCTAGTGTAGCAGGAAATGTGAGGAGGACACAGGATAGGAAAGGGTTCAGATCTGCTGTTTAATTACCCAAATTTAAGATGAACTAGTGGACAGTCCTACAAAGATTTAAAAATATACTGTTTGAGAATAAAGTTGGTCTCTTATCCTAGTGCATCACTTACATATCAAGAGTCTTTATCTCACCACTAGTATTGCAAATACTACTAATGTCACCCATGGTGGACAGGTGTCAGCAGAGCTTCCAGATTAAGACATACTAGGAAGGAAGGTCTAGAGATTTACTTCAGAAAACTAGTCATATGATGTTTACAAGTTATCGTAAAATGGATTACAAGAGAACATTATCTGATGTGTTGCTGTTGCTGTGTGCCTGATGGGTTGGAACAACTCGTAACTGACCCTCCAGTGGGTTTTCAGAGGCAGTAATCGCAAGGGAGCAAGCAGAGTTGTGTCATCCGCATAACACAGGTTGTTGATGACATATTCCTCCTTGTACAGCCCAGGGTCCCGGATGATATGTTCTGCATACAGATTGAAAAGGTATGTAGATAGAATACATCCCTGGAAGACACCCTTCCCAATTTTGAACCATGTCATGTCCCCATCCTCTGTTTTGATGACTGCCTCTTGGGTCACATATAAGTTTCGCATAAACAAAATCAAATGTTCTAGGATTCCCATTCTTCTCAGAGTCAGCCACAGTTTGTTGTGATCCACACTGTCAAAAACCTTTGCATAGTCAATGAAACACAGATATACATTCCTCTGGTACCCTCTGCTTTCTGCCACGATCCATCACTTCTAAACTCAGTCTGTACATCTGGCAGTTTTCTGTTAATGTTTTGCTCCCGTCATTTTTGGATAATTTTCAGCAGAAACTTGCTTGCATGAGATATCAATACTGTTCAATAATTTCTGCACTCTGTCAGATCAACTTTCATTGGAATGGGAACAAATATCGATCTCTTCCAGTCAGTTTGCCAGGTGTCAAATCCTCCAGATTTTTTGGCACAACTTAGTGAGCATGACCTGAAGTGCTTGCTGTAGAAGGTCAAGAATTGAAGCTTAACATCAAGGACAAAGATTCCCACCACTGGGCCAACTGGCAGCATCATTATGGATGGTGAAGAGATTGAGATTGTTAACAGTTTTACTTTGCTTGGCTCCACAATCAACACTCTTGGTACTAGCAGCCATGAAATCAAGAGAAGAATTGCATTGGGAAAGTCAGCTGTCAGGGACCTCTCCAGAGTACTGAAGAGCAATAATGTCAGGCTGGAGACTAAGGTGTACCTGATCCATGCCATCGTTTTTATAATTGTGTGCTATGCATCAGAGAGCTGGACATGGACGAGGGATGATAGAAAGATAATTGATGTTTTGAGTTGTGGTGCTGGAGAAGAGTGCTGAATATACCATGGACTGCTAGGAAAACAAACAGGTCTGCCCTGGAGAGGATGAAATCGGGCAAGGATTCTGCAGCTTCATCTGACATACTTTGGGCATGTTGCAAGGAGCAATCAGTCCTTGGAGAGAAACATCATGTTTGGGAGGGTGGAAAGACAGCACAAGAGAGGAAGACCCTCAATAATGGGAGTAGGTGTGTCAGAGACAGTGAGGTTGGCACAGGATAAAGTAGGTTTTAGGGTTCTTGTACATAGGGTCACTATGAGTTGCAAGCAACTTGACGGCACATAACAACAATTGCAGGGGAGATTATCCCTCTCCTGTGGAGCAGCTGGTAGATTCGAATCACATGCCTTCAGGATTGCAGTGCAGATTCTCACCACTAGGCTACCTGAGCTCCCTAAAAAGGGGAGCTCTTTAGGTTAGAAGACAAGAGTGAACTTAGGTATGCTAGTGATGGTGGGGATTCTGAGCGACTTGACACTGTTTCCTCCTGTCATATATGGGGTCAGCATGAGTCAGTGCCAACTTCAGGGTAACTAACAAAAACAGCATGTAAATGATCTAGTTGGGGGCCTATGCCAGTGTCAAAGGAGACAGGTCTTTATTAGTAAAGTTTCTGTATAATAGATATAGAAAAAAATGTTTTAGCTACTATGTGTTGGCAAAGAATTTACTTCCCTCCATCAGCACTCATGGGCTCTCAACCCCCACTCCAAAAGTGAAAGAAAGAAAATAAACCCCGGTGTCATTGCTGGAAGCTATACACCCTCAGATTCTGGCAACAGCAACAAATGTATTTGTCATTTCCTGCTGCAGAAAAGACAGTGCACAAATCCTGCATCTAGTTAACAGAGCTTCAAAATTTAAGGGTATAGAAACTGTGCTTTGGTTTTGGTTGCTGGCACGCTAAGAAATATAGGGGATGTGATACTTACAAAGTAGCATTAATTTCTTGGAGTAGTATTATTTAACTAGGATATATTGTTGAACTTCTTTTCCCCTAAACAAACTATTTATTCTTATAGTAGCTTTTGGGAAATCTCAACTACTAACTGAGCTGAATGTTTGCACCTTACATTTCAGTGAATTTATCAGAAATTTGTAGATACACGGGAAAGAAACTAAAGCTAATAGTATGCAATGATTCCAATAAGTAAACAATATTGATTTGTGATATGTTCTTGAGCGTATGTATGTAATCCTTGTTCTGTAAACATTTACTTTTTATCATCTTAATAAAATAGATAAGACATAAGAATTAACATTTTCCTAAAAAGAACCACTATTCAGTGATTTACTTACATTTGTTTGGCTTGTAATGAAAAAATAAAAAAGCCTAACTTTCTCTGCATTTAATAGCTCACTCTTCATCTATCTTGAGTTATCAATAATAGAGTGGTAGCAGGAAAGGAAAATACTACTATCCCTAACGTTTCTAGAAGAAAAAATGCTTATCTCAAATAAAATAATACTTGTGCTATAAAATTTGGACAAGCTTTTTCTAAAACAGATTCCAACTTTTTCATAAGATGAAATAGATTTTGAGCAAATGTGAATATATTGCATACATTTCATTAAGAGATCCTATGTTACGACTTTTAAGTGCTGTTAAATCAGCCCCAACGTGTGGCACAACAGAAGGAAATTCTGCCCAGTCCTTCACCAGCCTCACAATGTGCTCACGTCCACTGTTGTAGTCACTGTGTCAATCCATCTCCATTACGGTCATCCTCTTTTTCAAGAACCCCCTCTTTTTCCCAAACATAATCTTCTCCAGGAACTGGTCCTTCCTGATAACATGCCCAAACTAAGTGAGAGCCTTACCGTCTGGCTTCTAAGGAACATTCTGGTTGTACTTCTTCCCAGACAGACTTGCATGTTATTTTGGCCATCCATGGTATATTCAATATCCTTTGCCAATACCAAAATTCAAAGGCAGAAATTGTACCTTGCAATCTTAAAATTATTTTAGTCATTGCCTAGTATTCTCCATGGGAAACTCTAGCTTTTCCTGTTTTAATTACTAGTTCCCACTAAGCAATTAAAATATAAAGAATTTTATCATGGTTGTTGTTGTTGTTAGGTGCTGTCGAGTGGAGCACGACTCATAGCAACCCTATGAACAAAAGATCTGGACCCTAGTCTATCCTGTGCCATCCTCACACTTTCTGACACACAAGAGCCCATTGCAGCAGTCACTGGGTTCATTCATAATTTTATTCAGATTTTACTATCCATACTATTTGGAACTGTTTATTATCCTTCTTCAAAAACAAGGATTCTCAAACCATACTAAGAAGTCAATCTAAAAATAAAGACTATTGCTTCAAATAACCAGGATATAGGGGGAAAAGGATAGAGTGAAATGTTGAAAATTTCCCTTAAGGTTAAAATGAATTCACTTGAAATAATCAATTTTCCTCCTATATATCTTCTCCAGTTTGAATTTAAATTGGGTCTGCCCATGCTCGTAAAAGACAGTTCTTATAGTTTAAAAAATCTTCTTACATCCTAATAACACTCATATTAGACATTAAATACAAAGAATACTAATTAAACAATGTTCATATTAAATATCACTGTAGTACATTTTCATGTACTTTAAATAACTTAGATAAAATATTTCCTTATCATGATACAGAATTTTATTATATAAATCTGTCTGTAACGAACACTAGAAAATCTGTTTACTTAAAAAAACACACACAACATAGCCACATTCACAATCCAAAGTGAGATGAAAATACTCTTTCTAGAGGAAAAATAAACTAAACATGCTAATCCTTAGTGCTGTCATAGAGGCACAGAAAAGTATTTAATAAAGTATTCATATGGTAATATTTTAAAATTGAGACTCAGGTTATAGTTGAGCCAACATGCTATTCGCCAAACAATGGCTTTTTACTAGAAATTCTTGGTTCATAGATGAGCCTATAAAAGTCTATGAATGAAAAGGACCTCATAAGGAAAGAGGAGTTGGAACCCTTATAAACAGATTCATCCGCACGACAAACCAAGGGTATAGACTTCTGTTTTCAAACTTACCTTCCTCTGGGGTTACTGACCTCCTGTGTCGGCACTTCCAAATCTTGGGGATTGAAATGGACTGTCCATGTCTTGGGTTATAGTAGTAGTATGCACTCATGGTGCCAAAGGGTGGGGAGCCAGTGGCAAACATGTTGGATAATGAGGACGTCCACTCGAAGGGAGAGCTGGAGTGAAGGCTTCCCCTGCTCCATCACAGGAGCAACTGGTACAATCATCAAGAAGAGGCTGCCAAGCATTAATGAGTCAGCCTTCCCTATGCTCGTGCACAGTGGGTCAGACAGGTTCCACCACTTTACAGTCATGTAATGATAGAACTTTTCTTAAAAATCTACACTGTTCTTGAAAAAAATAATTTTCTCTCTTTTTCATGCCACAGAAGAAGCAACCATCTTCCTTTACAAGAGATTTTTTGGGTAAACTAGGAACTTCTAATTTTTTTTAAAACTAAAACTTTCATTCTTTGATTCATCTCTCTAAACTAAGCTCTCTTATTCTAAAAACTTATAGGTTTTGTTATTCTAATCTTCAAAATGGGCTAGGAATTTTCAAATTTTCAAACTTACTCTCTTTCATTGCTCTCATAAAATGATGACATTGAGCCTTCAATGTAAACTTGAACTATGAAAAACAGCTGCATAATTATCTTAATGAGACTGTGTTTATGCTGTCTCTTTTATCTAAAGAGCTCGAAGCCTTTTGCAAACATGATCCTATTAAGCTTCACAACGCCTCTCATAAGAATGTGAGTGTAAGGATTATTATTATCAATTTTAACAGGTGGAGAAACTGAGAAATTAGAAATTAAATGACTCAATTTGAGATCACTAGCTGAAAGTACAGGACCGTGGTCCTCTCTGACCAAGGACACATCCAACTGGCCAACCAATAGCTTTGCTTTTAAATGAAAATTGTTTTTTTTTACTTTTCAAGAGTGTTCTTTTGCTTTAAAGCTTTAGGAATATAAAACATAAAGCAAATGAAAAGTGTTTTGTGCTTGCAATTATGGCACATAGCTTTAAGACAACAAGTGTATTAAAGTTAACCAAATTGTGCTGCCAAAGGTAGGTGATTTGAATCAATTAGCTGTTCCTCAGGACAAAGAAGGACAATTGCCTCCCACAAAATTTGCTGCCTCCCACACAACTTACAGCCATGGAAAACCCATCGGAGGCTCACCTGTGAGTCAGTTTCTGACTCAATGGTGGGGGGAGAGGGAGAGGAAGAAGGATAAGGGAGAGAGGGAGAGGGATGAGGGAAAGGGTGAGAGAGACAGGGAGAGGGTGAGAGGGAGAGCTAGAGAGGGAGAGGGAGAGACTGACTTTTCCCAAAGCCACAATCATTTCCCCCATCAATGGATCAGACCACAGACGGGGATCATTCAATTTTTGCAACTAGAGAACATTTCACATTACCCATATTAAAGGATGGCTAGATGATTAATAATAACAAGAAAACATGTGCTCACATATTATTTACAGCCTACTTTCTCCAAATGCTTAATTCATAAAAAATATTAATACTTGTCTTTTAGGGGTAATTTTATAACAGAAATTAGTCTGGGAATTAAGACTTAGGTTATATGCCTACATGTAAGTTTGAGCAAAGAATCTCCAGGTGGTACAAATGGTTAAGCCCTGTACTAGTAATTGAAAGGTTGATGGTTGAAATCTACCCAAAGGCATTTTATAAGTAAAGGCTAGTGTTCTGCTTCTAAAAGGTACAGCCTAGAAAAAAAAATAAAAACCCTAGGGTATGTGGAGTAGTTCTGTTCTAGATCCTTGAGATCATCATGAGTCAAAATAGACTCAACAGCAAATAATAACAACAACAAAGTTTGCGTATCACAATAACTGGTCATTATGGCTTTGTTATTTCATTTTTATCTACAGGTTCTGGGGTCAAAGATAGCAGTATCAGATGACATGGGAGAATCAGTGTCATATTTAGGTCAACATCAATATTGTTTATAATATTCTACACTGTTCATAAGTTGAGAATCCAAAGGTAGCAATTTCCTTCCTCACACTGAATAAAATTTGCCCTCATATCATATTTATTTCCACATGGCTATTTTAGATCTACTAATTGCACTATTTCAATGAAGTGCATGGTTGACAAGCATTATTTTCCTATGTTAAGTCCAAGAGAGGAATAAAAAGTGATACATTTAGAGCCATCATAATGAAAACATAAAATGTAACTAGATCTCTGTTACTGTTCTTCCTATCAACTAACTCAAGTGTTCACTTATGCATACTGCACATAAATAATGTGAATAAGACACAGTTAATTCTTTCAAGGAAAAGATAATTAATTCTAGGCAATAGACAGATAAATATGAACTTAAAGGATAAATGAACATACCCTAGAAGCATAGGGAATTATTTCTGGGGAAATTTTATAGTTAACTTTTAGAAAGACACATTACCACAAAAGTACTTTGCCAATAGAACAAAACACAATGTTCTTGTTGTTATGTGCAGTCGAGTCGCTTGCAACTCATAGCGGCCTTATGTACAAGAGCCCTAAATCTGCTCTATCCTGTGTCAACTTTGCCGTCTCTGAAACACTCACTGCCACCACCCCAGTCACAGAATTGATCCATCTCATCGAGGGTCTTCCTCTCCTGCGCTGCCCCTCCACTCTCCCAAATACAATGTCCCTCTCCAAGGACCAGTTCCTCCTTGCAACATGCCCAAAATATGTCAGATGAAGCTTCAGAATCCTTGGCTCCAAGGAGCAGTCTGGCCTCACCCTCTCCAGTACAAACCTGTTTGTTCTCCCAGCAGTCCTTGGTATATTCAATACTCTTTTCCAGCTCAAAGGCATCAATTATCTTTCTATCATCCCTGGTCACTGTCCAACTCTCTGATGCATAGCACATAACTGTGAAGACTATAATCAGGATCAGGCGCACCTTAGTCTCCAGCCTGATATCATTGCTCTTCAGTAGTCTGGAGAAGACCCTGACAGCTGACTTTCCCAATGCAAGTTGTCTCTTGATTTCCTGGCTGCTGGTATCAAGAGTGTTGACTGTGGAACCAAGTAAACTAAAACTGTTAACTATGTAAATCTCTTCACCATCCATACTGATGCTGCCAATTGGCCAAGTGGTGAAAATCTTTGTTCTCTTGATGTGGAGCTTCAATCCATATTGAAGGCTGCAGTCCTTGACCTTCTGCAGCAAGCATTTCAGGTCCTCCCCAGTTTTAGCAAGCAGGGTTGTGTCATCTGCATAACGCAGGTTGTTCATGAATCTTCCACCAATCCGGATGCCACATTCCTCTTTGTATAGCCCAGCGTCTCGGATGACCTGTTCTGCATACAGATTGAAAAGGTATGGAGACAAAATACATCCCTGATGGACCTCCTTCTTGATTTTGAACCATGTAGTGTCTCCTTGCTCTGTTCTGATGACTGCCTCTTGGTCTAAGTATAGGTTTCGCATAAGCACAAGTAAATGTTCTAGGATTCCCATTCTTCTTGGAGTCAGCCATAGTTTGTTGTGATCCACACATTCTTCTGGTATTCTCTGCTTTCTGCCAAGATCCATCTAACATCGGTGTAATATCCCTAGTACCAAGCAAGCCCTCTTCTAAATCCAGCCTGCACATCTGGCAGTTCTCTGTTGACATATTGCTCCAATTGTTTTTTTTTATAATTTTCAGCAGAATCTTGCTTGCATGTGATATTAATGATATTGTTTGATAATTTCTGCACTCTGTCAGGTCACCTTTCTTTGGAATGGGAACAAATATGATCTTTTCCAGTCAATTGGCCAGCTGGCTGTCCCTAAGGTTTCTTGGCACAACTTAGTGAGCATATCCAGGGCAGCGTCTGTTTGTTGAAAGATGTCAATTGACATTCTGTAAACTCCTGCCTGGGGCCTTGTTTTTTGCCAATTCCTTCAGAGCATCTTGAACTTTCTCCTTCATGACCACAGACTCTTGCATATATGTTATTTCATGATGTTCTTCTGTGTCAGCCAATTCCTTCTGATACAGTGACGCTGTGTACTCCTTCCATTTTCTTCTGATACTTCCTAGATCATTTAACAGTCTACCCAAAGTATCCTTAAGTATCACCACCCATGGCTTGAATTTGTTTTTCAACTCCTTCAGCTTAAAAAATGCTGAGCGAGGTTGGCCCTTTTGATTTTCTGACTCCAGCTCTCTGTACATTTCATTATAGTATCTTGCTTTGTTGTCCCCAGCTGCCTTTTGAAATTTTCTGTTCAACTCTTTGATTTCTTGATTTCTTTCTTTAGCTTTGGCTTCTTGGCCCTCTAATGCAATATTGAGAGTCTCATATGACATCCATCTTGGTCTTTTCTTCTTTTCAGCCTTTGTAATGATCTTTGGCATTCTTCACAGATGATTTTCTTGATATCCTTCCAGAGCTCATTTGGTCTACACTCATTGGTGTTCAAGGCCTCAAATCTGTTCCTGAGATGGTTTTGAAATTCTAGTGGGACAGACTTAAGGTCAAATTTTAGTTCCCATGGATTTGATTTAATTTTCCTCAACTTCGGCTTCTACTTACATATGATTAGTTGGTGGTCTGTCCCACAATCAGCACCTGGCCTGGTTTTCACTGCTGATATTGAGTTTCTCCAGGGTGTCTTTCCACAAATGTAATCGATTTGATTCCTATGCATACCATCAGGTGAGATCCATGTGGATAGCCTGCATTTATGTTTCCTATAAAAGGTATTTGCAATGAATAGAATCATTGAATATGCAGAATTCTATCATTCTATAGGAACTATTTTTTCCAACCATATTATTATAGGAGAGATGATATCTACATTGAGTACAAAGCTCTGGAGCTCTGGTGGCTTCTTGGTATGTGCCACTGAGTTGGAACTGACCCTATGATGACCCTCCAGCAGGTTTTTTATTATTGTTGTCATGTGCCGTTGAGTACAAAAATAGCCTTAAATCCTGCTCTATCCTGTGCCAATCTCACTGTCTCTGACACACCTACTCCCATCACTGTGAATCAATCCATCTCATCGAGGACCTGTTCTGTCCCCTCCAAGGACTGGCTCCTCCTTGCAACATGTCTAAAGTATGTCAGAAAAAGCTTCAGAATCCTTGTCTCCAAGGAGCAGCCTGGTGTCACCCTCTCCAGGACGAACCTGTCTGTACTCACAGCAACCTTATGAACAATAGCTTTAAATGCTGTCTTATCCTGTACCATCCTCACAACCTCTGACATGCTCAGGCTCATTGGTGCAATCACTGTGTCAATCCATATTCCTGGGGGTCTTCTTCTTTTTCTCTGATCCTCCACCTTTCCCAGAATGATGTCCTTTATAAAAAACCAGCCTTTCCTGACAACGTCCAAAGTATGTAAGACAAAATTGGAGCACTCTTGCCTCTATGAGCACCCTGGTAGCATTTCCTTCAAACAGACTTGTTTGTTCTTTGGGCAATCAAAGGGATAATCAGTACTCTTATCCAATACCACAACTCAAAAGCATCCAGTCTTCTTCTGTCATTGTTAGTCACTGTTTAACTTTCAAATGAATAGAAAGTAATTGGAAAAAAACTATGGCTTGCATCAGTCACACCGTCTACTTTAGACTGACATCTTTTCTCTTTAGCACTTTGGAGAGGACCTTGATAGCAGATTTTCCCAATGCAACATGCCTTTTAATTTCTTAACTACTGTTCTTCTGAGTATTGACTTTAGATTCAACCAAAAGGAAATCTACTATGCTGGTGATGAAAAGGTGAGGAAAAATGGACTTGCTTTTATAGTTAAGAAAGTCATCTCTAGATCCATCTTGAAATACAATGTTGTGAGCGACAGGATAATATCCATAGCCATAAAAGGAAGTCTAGTGAATACCACTGTCATTCAAATATATGTACCAACGGCTAGAGCTAAAGAGGAGGAAACAGAAGACTTCTTTCTATCAGCTTTTGCAGTTAGAAATCGATTGACCATGTAATCAAGATGCATTAATAATAATGGGTGACTGGAATGCAAAAGTTGGAAACAGGGAAGAAGAATCAGTAGTCGGAAAACATGGACTTGGTGACAGAAATAATGCTGAATTCTGTATTCTGTATAATAAATAATAAATAATGTATAATAATAATAAATAAGGAATTCTGTATAATAAATGACCTATTCATGGAAAATACTTATTATAAGAAACATAAACAAAGACTATACACATGGTCTTCACCTGATTGTATGAATAGGAGTCAGATCAACTAAATATGTGGGGGAAATCTCCTGAGAAGCTCACTATCTGCTGTGAAAACTAGGCCAGTTTCTGACTGTGGAAAAGACCACCAATTACTCATCTGCAAGTTCAAGCTGAAGCTAAAGAAGTTTACACCAAACCCACAGGAACCAGAATTTGACCTTGAGTCTATCCCACTTGAATTTCAAAACCATCTCAGGAACAGATTAGAGACTGAACACTAATGAGTGAAGACCAGATGAGCTGTGGGAGGATACTGAGAATATCATTGCAAAAGGTCATTACAAAGACAAAGGAAGAAAAGACCAAGATGGATGTCAGATGAGACTCTTTATTTTGCATTAGAGCACCAAGAAAGTAAGGAGCTGATCAGAAGATTTCAAAGGGCAGTGCAGGAAGACAATGCAAAATTATCATAATCAAGTGCGCAAAGAGCTGTCATCAGAAAAACAAAAGGAATGAACTAGTTCAGCATTTCTTAAGCTGAAGGAACTGAAGAACAAATTCAAGCCTCAAGTTGAAATATTTAAGGATGTTTTGGGCAGAATATTAAATGATCCAGGAAGCATTAAAAGAAGATGGAAGGAGTATACAGAGGCACGGTACCAAAAACAATTGGCTGACACAGAAGAATTTCATAAGACAACGTATGGGCAAGAGCCTGTGGCTATGAAGGAAGAAGTTCAAGGTGCTCTGAAAGAATTGGCAGACAGCAAAGCCCCAGGAATTGATGACATACAAAATGACTTATTTCAACAAACAGATGCTGCCCTGATGTGCTCACCAAATTGTGCCAAGAAATCTGGAGGACAACCACTTGGCCAACTGACTGGAAGAGATCCATATTTGCTCCCATTCCAAAGAAAGGTGATCTGACAGAGAGCAGAACTTATCAAACAATATCATTAATATCATATGCAAGCAAAATTCTGCTGAAAATTTTCCAAATACGACTAGAACAGCAAAGTCTACAATCTAGTAAATGCCAAACCAGAAATATAAAATGGAAGAAATGTTTAATATGCAAGGGAGCTCTGGTGACCTAGTGAATAATGTGTTCTGCTATCCACTTAAAGGCATGAAGTGTGAATCTACCAGATGTTCTGGGGGGAGAAAGATGGCCAGTCTCCACTTGTGTGATTTACAGCCTCAGAAACCCCAGTGTAGGTCAGCTAGAAGTAGGTTTGAACTCAATTACAAAAGAGATGGGAGAGGAGAGGGGAGGGGAGGGGAGGGGAGGGGAAAAGGGATGGGAAGGGGAGGGGAGGGGAGGGGAAGGGGAGAAAGAGAGATATTTTATATGATAGGTGTCCTTGTAGCCGAGTGCTGTGATGCTAGCCAAGAGGCTAGCAGTTTAAACCCCACACTGCTCCCAGAAACTAGATGGATTGTTTCCTCTTCTAAAGATTTATATCCTCAGAAACCTGTTGCCATAGGTTAGAATTGACTCCAAAGCAGTGGGTGTTTTGCGTGCTCTAGTAAGGGTTGCTGATCAAACAAAACTAGCTACTGGGGAATAGATACATGCTTTAACAAAGATATGCCCTTCCCATGACTCCTCACCTCAAAATCCATACATTTCTTCCTCCATTTGCCCTTTTGTTTCCACTGCTGCACGTGACAGAAACCTAACTAAACTGAATTAAGCCAAAAAGGATTTACTGGGTCATAAAAATTCTGGTGTATAGGTTTACCTGGGTTTAGGTGTTAAACGGCAAGGAAACATCTCTCTTTATATCTTAATTTCACTTTCCCTGATGCTATCAGGATGACCAACACAGCTTCAAAATCATACCCTTCTAAGTTGGTAAGCATATTCACTATGAGAACATCCCAGCTATTTTAGCAAAAGGTTTCGGAATCACTCTTGGCATGTGACAGGGAAACCATATTCCTGTATCATATGAATACTTCTATATCCAAGAGGTTAGATGCATCCTACCCACATAAAACATGAAGGATGAACTGTGGTTTCACAAAGGAAAAGGAAAACCCTATTATTAGACCAACAGGAAATGGATTCTGCATAGAAAATGTAACCAAACCTTGACAGTCACTACAAAAGCTCTGAGACACACAAATGAGATGAAGTGCTCAGCTTCTTGGCACATTTACATAGGTTCTCTGTCCGACTGGCAGCTTCAGATCATCAAGGAAATACTACTGCACACATAACCTGTCTTGTGTATTTTCTTTCTTTATTAGTAACATAGTGTATGGATGCACTAGTAGGAGCATTCTGGTTTATTTCTGGCACGTAAATTAGTGGCAGTCTATGGTGTAGTCTATGATATACCTAAGAGAGCTCTGGTGGCTTAGTGAGATGGGTAATCTCTTCCTGAGCAGTTAACTGCATCTGAAAACCTGCTAAAGGGTCAGTTATGGGTTTCCAACTCAACAGTACACAACCATGGTTTAGTCCATATTCTTTGTCAATACTCCAATGCAGAAGAATCAGTGGGTCCTGATCTTCCTTATTCATTTGTCCCAAATACTTTGAGTATATTATCAAAAAGGGCAAGTCCCAGGAGAAAGTCAGCATGCTGGATAGAGTTGAGTGTTGGTGAAAAAAGAATCTACTGTAATGAGATGTACTGACATTATGACTCTAACGGTAGGCTCAAAAAGAGTAGACTGTGAAGGCATGGGTAATGTTTCATTCTAGTGTAAGTAAGGTCTCTATGAATTGTCCCTGCCTCAATGGCACCTAACAATAACAATACCCTTGGTGGGAGGCCTCAGAAGGAGAAATCAGCTAAAACAGTCTTCTCAAATCACTGGGACTGATCCTTGGAATTCCTTTAAAACTCCCAAGTAGTCTTAATGTGAAGCCAGAATTGTAAATTGCTTAAAGTAGAAAAGCATTTGGTCTTCACCATCATCACATATAAATATCACTTTGATCTTATCAAACTAAACCAGATTCAATGCTATTATGTCATTCCCCCTGATCTTGCCCCTCTCTTGGTATAAATCTTACAGTTAAAAGAAGCTGTAAGTCTTACAGTACATAAAATAATTTGTATATGTGTGAAGAAGAAATCCGAGATGACTCATTTTATTTTCAGAAATAAAACTGCCACGTATGTAGGGAGACAGTAAATAGATTTAACAGCAATTTTTTGCTCCCTCTCATGATGTTCTTTGCACCATTGGAGGGGTTGACATAATTGCTACTTTTCAATTTTTTTTTTTAAGGTGGAAGAAGAAACAAATTGCAAGGTTTTTCTTGCCACAAAGCCACATTTTAAAATTGTCTTATGTCCCTCATGCCCACTGAGTCTTTGGCTCCTTCAAAAGCAAAGGTTACAATTCCATGAGGTAATAGCCCCCAAATACACCAACTTTTCAGGGGTTATTGTTATGAGCTATCAAATGGACTATACTCATAGCAACTCTGTGAACAAAAGTTCTGAACACTGCACTATCTTGAGCCAATTTCACATCTCTGACACACCTGTCCTCATTGACATAGTCATGGAGTCAAGTTATATTCCTCTCCTGTGCTGAATCTTCACCCTTTCAAGCATAACGTCCTTCTCCAATAACTAGTCCCTCCTCACAACATGCCCAAAGTATACGAGACAGAGCTTCCCAATTCTTAACTCCAAGGAGTAACTTGGTTTCACCTTCTGCATTTGTTCAGAAATTTGTTTGTTCTCTTTACAGTCCGTGGTATGTTCAATACTCTTCTCCAGCTCAACAACTCAAAGACATTGATTCTTCTTCTGACATCCTTAATCACAGTCTAGCTCTCTAATACATAGCTAGTAATTGGAAAGGAAAAAGAAACCCACACCAAAAAACAAAAACATGGTTTGGATCAATACTCTTTTCCAGCACCACAACTGAAAGGCATTCATTCTTCTTCTGTCATCCTTAGTCATGTCCAGCTCTCAGATGCATAATAAGTAGTTGCAAAGACCATGGCCTGAATCAGGAGCACCTTAGTCTCTAGACTGACATAATTCCTCTGCAATATCAAAGTAGATTATCATGCAATACATGACAGAAGATTTTCCCAGTGCAATTCGTCTTTTGATTTCCTGGCTGCTGGCACCAAGAATGTTGATTGTGGAGCCAAACAAGGTGAGGCTGTTAACAATCTCAATCTCTTCTCCATTCATCATGAAGCTGCCAATTGGCCCAGTGGGGAGAATATTGAAAGCTGTAGTCCTTGACCTTCTGTAGCAATGTCTCAGGTCATCCTCAGTTTCAGCAATCAAGGTCCTGTCACCTGCATAATGCAGGTCCTTGATGAGTTTTCCTCTAATTCTAGTGTCACATTCCTCCACACAGAGCCCAGGCTCTCAGATGATCTGTTCTGCATATAGATTGAAAAGGTACGGAGATAAGATGCATCCCTGGCATACACCTTTCCTGATTTTGAACCATGCAATATTTCCTTGCTTTTTCTGAAAACTGCCTCTTGGTTGAAGACTAGATTTCACAAAAGCATGATCAAATGTTCTGTGACTCCCATTCAGCCATCATCTGTTGTGATCCAAACAATCAAACGTCTTTGAATAGTCAATTCAATACAGATAGGCATTCCTCTGGTACTCTCTGCTTTCAGTTAAGATCTCTCTAACACTGGCTATAATGTTCCTAGTGACACTGCCACTTCTAAACCCAGTCTGCACACCTGGCAGTTCTCTGTTGAGGAGCTGTTCCAGTTGTTTCTGGTCTTGCTAGCATTTATTGAATATACCATGATCTGTTAAGAGAACAAACAGGTCTGCCTGGAGTGGGTAAAACCAGGCTGTCCCTTGGAGGCAAGATTTTGAAGCTCCGTGTCACATATTTTGGGCATGTTGCCAGGAGGGACAAGTCCTTGAAGAAGGACATCATACTTGGAAGGATGGAGGCACAGCACAAAAGAGGAAGACCTTGGATGAAATGGATTGACTCAGTGATTGAGGTAGTGGTGTAGGTATGTTTGAGACAATGAAATTGGCTCAAGATAGCTATTGCACATAGGCTAGCTGTAAGTCACAAGTGATCAACGGCAGATAACAACAACATGGCTTTGATCAGGTGCACCATAATCTCTAGACTGACATTGTTGTTCCTTAGCATTCTGGAGAGGTCCCGAAAGTAGACTTTCCCAATGCTACTTGTCTTTTGGTTTCCTGGCTGTTGGTGCCAAGAATGTTGATTGTAGATTTAAAGGGAATTCTGGTAGCCTCGTGATAAGAACCTGCACTGCAATCCTAAAGCTATAAGGTTCAAGTCCATCAGGTGTTCCATGGGAGAAGGATAGGCAATCTCCTCCAATGTGACTTACTGCCTCTGAAAATTCACTGGTGAGTCAGCTATGAGTTCACTCTGACTTGAAGGCACACAAAAACAAGTTTCCCTCTAACAATTCTTTCTCTAAGATAGTCTGGAACCTTATAACAAAATTACATCCAGGGAGATTATATGGCACTGCTGAATGGAGAGTGTATACTCCACGTCCAATATTCACTAAAAAAAACCCAGACCAAAACCAAAAATTTATACTTTTTGTTGTGGCGTTGGAATCTATACCAAGTGCACTGACCCTTCATCAGGATAAATTATATGAGAGGAGATTGTTGTCCATTTTACTACCAAGGAGCTATGCACATATTCGAACCCCAGGAAGGCAGGACTGTGCCTTTCAGTTAGAAGCCAGCTCCCTATGGACTACACTAGCTTTGCTTATTCTGTTTCAACAGGTTAACTTTCCTAAGCCTAGTATTTATCATCTATAAATAACCTCTCACAAAAGACTGTTACAATGTTTAAATGCAAGGGAAGCATGGAATTTATCATCACTGTCAGCTCTGACTCCTGGAGACCTTACCTATGACAGAACAAAAATGTTGCCTCGTCCTGCTCCATCTTCAAGAGCACTGAGATGTTTGAGTCCACTGTGGTTGTGGCTGTGGTGCCAACCTACCTCACGGAGGGTTTCCCTCATTTTTACTGACCCTCCAATTTATCAATGAGTTTAGTGTCCTTTTCTTGCGATTTTTTTTTTTTTTGGTCTTTTGTGATGAAGTTGCTGAACTAAGTGAGTAGAACTTTTGCCATTTTTACATCTAACAGGAGTTCTGGATGCATTTTTATTTAAGACCAATCAGTTTGTTCTTCTGGCAGTCTACAGTATATTCCAGTAATATTCAGTATATTCAGTAAAAATTCCAATATATTCTGTAAATTCTGAAGGTGTCAACAAAAGTTAGCTATTGTCATACAGAAAGTAATTACTGTGTGATTATCTTTTAAGATCCAGAATGTAATATCAATTGATTCCCCTTAGTTTAATAGTTATAGTCAATTTAACAGCAATGTGTTTGATTTGGGTTCATAAATATCAAGTCACTAGGACACTGAATGAGAACAATTACTTGAAGGAAATATTTAATGAAATTTATAAATGATAATGAGGTTTATAAAATAACTGATGTTTGAATAAACAGTTCTCCAAATTTGGATATATAAATTACAGGGGAATTTTTTTTTCTTAAAAAAAAAAGGTAAAGCTTAACATTAAAGTTTATTAAATGATCAACTTGGTGTGATGAAGTTGTTAAAAAAGTTCCCCCAACATTCATGATTCGTGTCTCAGGCCTTCTTATCTCCATTTGTGTTTATTAATAAGGAGCTGTTTAATGATTATTAAATTCCTAAAAGTTTCACTTCCTTAGAATGATTCATTGGCTTTTTATAGCCCATTGAAAATGCTGAGTATCTTCTAAAAGCCACCTCTTTTTAATAATTCATGATTAAAAGACCTTTTTTTCAATAAGTCAGTTCTCTGAAACAGAGGTTTTCAAGGACCTAAATACTAGATAATAACAACACAAACCTCACGACGTCATTGTGAAATCAGATGAGTACACGTGAAAGGGCTTTTTGAGTGAGAAAGCACACTGGAAACGTGAGGCATTTGCTGCTGAAATTGCACGGGCTGCTGCCACAGCTTGTGACTAAAAGGAGTTTATCCCTGGTCATGAGGCGTGTGCATCCTCTCTAGAGCAATGGTGTGTGATTAAGTATCATGTGAGTTCTCTCAGACTTCCGAGGAGGAAGAGATGAGAGGAGTGATAATTCAGCCCCTGTGAACGAGGCAGGAGGCCAAGCTAGCCTCCTGGACAGGCAAAAGTTGAACAGAAAAAAAGCAGAAGCACATCTGTGGGCAGCCAGTCAGGCAGACCAGCTTGGAATATTCTGAAACAGGGAGGAGCCTTGAGGCAGAGGGTTTATGCAAGAAAGAGAGTTAGATCAACGTAGAAAGGAAGATGTGTACAGATTATGGAGAGCCATAAAAAGTACAGAAATGCTGACCTATAACATCCAGATTCTTTTCAGGAAAGGCCAACTCTACATCCGTTCTTATTAGTCACTGAATATATTACTTATATTTGGCACTATCATATATCAGCCTTTGAAACATACTGAAGCAGATTTATAGATTCAGCTGAGGATTTTTATACTTGTGTAGTAGGCTAGAAACAAAAGGGAAGAGGCTGGAATTGGTGAAAATAGAGAGATGCAAATTCTGGCTGAATGCCTAGAATGGAGACCCTTTTGTAGATGAGAAGGCAATAAAGGGACGCTGGAGGCTGGATTCAGGTTGGAAAAGAGACCGAAAGGGAGAAAGACAAATGACTCTAATGGCCATTCTGTCAGCCCATGAAACCTGAACTCTTCTCCACTCACTTACCTTTGGCTCTGAAACTTTGGGAAGGACACCTGATACCCATAAATAGCTGTGACCCTGTAACTGCAAAGTGGGATAAATGTTACCTCTTGATTAAAGGCAAGGTGATTCCTGACTAAGAGTGAATTGTGGCTGGGTTCCTTTGCAGAGAGTTTTACAAGATGCCATGCGGTTATATGTGGAAATTTGACTAAACGGCCAAGTGAGTGGTGAGTTTCTGCTGTTTGTCAGACATTGTATCAAAAGGATCAAGATTCTGTTAGCAAGAAGCGAGGAGAATATTACACTTCTTAGATTCCCTCAAATAAAATGTAGGTAAAGCTGGACCTGTTTCCCCTTGGAACAACAATGTCAAAATGAATCAAATGGTTAGCTGAATTATTAGAACTCCATCGCAGACACCCTTCCTCATTCATTTTCAGAAGAAGATATTACTTAAACATATATTGTTAATACACATCTAGGTTTAACTTGTAACACTACAGGCCCATAAGCAGCTTAATCTGTCTATACAATGAAGATCTAATTTACCACAGTTTTATAGGATGGACCAAGACAATTGTTACATTAGGTTAGTGACAAGGAACTATGGTGCCAACACAAAGGAGTGTGGTCTAAATCCACCAGCTTCTCGGCAGGAGATAGATGGATAAGCTCCTCCTGTGGGATTTGCTGCCTTTGAAAACCTGCTGTAAAATCAGCTATGTGTCAGTTCCAATTTGATGGTACAAGAAATCAAGAAATCAAAGAGCTGAAGAGAAAATTCCAAAAGGTAGCTCGGGACGACAAAGCAAGATACTATAATGAAATGTACAGAGAGCTGGAGTCAGAAAGCCAAAAGGGCCAGACTCACTCAGCATTTCTTAAGCTGAAGGAGTTGAAAAACAAATTCAAGCCATGGGTGGCAATACTTAAAGACAGTTGAGGTAGAATGTTGAATGATCCAGGAAGTATCAAAAGAAGATGGAAGGAGTACACAGAATCACTGTATTAGAAGGAATTAGCTGACACAGAGGAATTTCATGAAATAACATATGAGCAAGAGCCTATGGTGATGAAGGAAGAAGTTCAAGTTGCTTCTGAAGGAATTGGCAAAAAACAAGGCTCCAGGAATTGACAGAATACCAATTGATTTATTTTAATAAGCAGACACTGCCCTGGATGTGCTCATTAAATGTGCCAGGAAATCTGGAGGACAGCCAGCTGGCCAACTGACTGGAAGTGATTGATATTTGTTCCCATACCAAAAAAAGGTGACCCAACAGAGTGTGCAAATTATCGAACAATATCATTGATATCACATGCAAGCAAGATCCTGCTGAAAATGATCCAAAAACGTTTGGAACAATATGTCAACAGAGAACTGCCAGATATGCAGGCTGGATTTAGAAGAGGTTGTGGTAGTAGGGTTATTATAGCTAATGTTAGATGGATCTTGGCAGAAAACAGAGAATACCAGATGAATGTCTATCTGTGCTTCACTGACTATGCAAAGGCTTTTGACTGTGTGGATCACAACAAGCTGTGTTTGACTCTGAGAAGAATGGGAATCCCAGAACAGTTAATTGTGCTAATGTGAAACCTATTCTTGTACCAAGAGGCAGTCATCAAAACAGAGTAGGGAGAAACTAGATGGTTCAAAATTAAGAAAGGTGTCCGTCAGGGATGTATTTTGTCTCCAGACCTTTTCAATCTGTATGCAGAACAGATCATTCAAGACGCTGGGCTGTACGAGGAGAAATGTGGGATCAAGATTGGTGGCAAATCTGTCAACAGTCTGCATTATGCAGATGACACAATGCTGCTTGCTAAAACTGAGGAGGGCCTGAAGCACTTGCTGCAGAAAGTCAAGGACTGCAGTCTTCAATATGGATTGAAGCTCAATATCAAGAAAACAAAGATTCTCACCACTGGGCCAATTGGCAGCATCAGGATGGATGGTGAAGAGATTGAGATAGTTAACAGTTTTAGTTTGCTTGGCCCCACAGTCAACACTCTTGGTACCAGCAGCCAGGAAATCAGGAGATGAATTGCACTGGGAAAGTCAGCTGTAAGGGATCTATCAAGAATACTGGAGAGCAATGACGTCAGGCTGGAGACTAAGGTGCCCCTAATCCAGGCTATAGTGTTTGCAATTACATGCTATGCATCAGAGAGTTGGACAGTGAATAAGGATGATAGAAAGAGTATTGATGCCTTTGAACTGTGGTGCTAGAGAAGAGTGTTCAATATACCACGGACTGCTAGGAGAACAAAGAGGTTTGTCCTGGAAAGGATAAAGCCAGAATGCTCCTTGGAGCCAAGGATTTTGAAGCTTCGTCTGACATACTTTGGGCATGTTGCAAGGAGGTACTGGTCCTTGGAGAGGGACATCATGTTTGGAACAATGGAGGGATGGCACAGGAGAGAAAGACCCTCGATGAGATGGATCAATTCTGTGAGTGGAGTGGTAGGAATGAGTGTGTTTGAGACAGCAAGGTTGGCACAGGATAGAATGGCATTTAGGGCTCTTGTACATAGGGTCTCTATGAGTCGCAAGAGACTTGATGGCACATAACAACAATAAGTGAACTCGATCTAACTGTAAATAAAACAATAAAAGATCATCAGTTACTAAATACAATCCATGTCTAACTGTCTTTATATAATCAACAACAGAATATTTTTTAAAGGGTGAAAATTTAAAAATAGACACCAAATCTACAACTATCCTAAACCCATTGCAACAGGATAGCTTGAAATTGAATAGTATTTCTGGCTGTCTCCATGAACAACTGTATCCACTGAGATGAGAAGAGAATAGGTTGATGCTCAGCTACCACTCATATCAAAGAGTCTATTAGAGGATTCTGACCAAAAGTGGGAAAATACTGAGCAGAATTTAAAATTCTTACAGACTTCAGACTATAGAATCATAAATGCTAAATGAATCTCTGAAACTAGTACCCTGAAATAATTTTTATATTTTAAACCAAACAACAACAATGAAAAATGTCCCCTGAAAGCATCCTAACACCAAACAAGAGTCTAACTGAATTAGTAGAAAATGCTTGCTCTGAGGATTATGCTTTTTAAAGAATTTTGAAAATGGATCAAAGTAACAATGGCAAGTCAATGAAAGATTATTTTTTTTTAAGAGAAAAGTGAATTGGCAGGGGAAGGGAGGAATATGTGCAACAATGAACAAATAGAAATACAAAATTTCTGCAAATTTTCATTAAAATATCAATAAAAATAAAATTTAAAGAAAAAATAAATATAAAATACCCTGACTTGGATAAGGCATACCTGAGTATTTCAAGAAAAAAAAAAAGAGAGAGAGAGAGAAAGACTTTACAGTACAATGAGTTTATGTTAATGGAGAAAAAGCAACTCAGAAAAAAAGGAGTGAAAATGGATGTCCTCCATTGAAAAATGTACTCAGTGTCACTGAGTTGCACATGTTAAAATGATTCAAATGCTGTATAATTTGCTGTACACATTCTCAGCAACAAAATTAAAATAAAACTCAGTTTCATTCTAACCAAATCCCTTTCTCTCATTTATTTACCTAGCTCCCTCTTGGGGCTGTGAAGCTCTTTCATTGGGTGTAGGCTGTGCTGTGCCTGGGAGACAGTTTAAGGCAGTTTTTATTGTAATTATGATAATGAGAGCACTAGCCACGGGCCTTCACAGTGCCTGTGGAAAAGCAGACACAATTAAAGATCCCATTCACAGGCGTCCTTGAAAAACATTGCTGGCAGAAGATAGGGCAAGAATGAGACAGTGGCTGTACATCCAGATTGGATTTCATTCTATGGGAGGAAGTGAAGAGAATATGGAGCAAGAAGGGGAAGTGGCCACAACAGGGCAGAGGAACAGAGAGAGAAGTCAAAAGTGGCAGAATGCCCAGATGTGAGGCAGATCAGAAGACAGGAAGAAAGGGCAATAAAGGAGAGACAGGCTGTGGACAGGCTGAACAGAAACCAAGAATAATACATGAGGAAAGGAGGTGAGAAAATCTGGATCAGAATGGGAATAATAAAGTACAACAGAAGAATGATGGAGAAGTAGAGGGAAGAAAGCATTTTCAAGGAGTTAAAGGGAAGAATCATGTTCCCTGGGCAGGAAGAGCGAAAAACCATAAGGGTCAGCATTTCCATCAACCTCAGGGGAACAGAGAAGCTGAACCACAGAAAATACAGTAAAGGCTTTTTAGACTATTTCTAATTTTTGGTCACTAAACTTATAAAATCCTGTAGATTCACAATCTTCTATCTATGCTCTATTATTTGCCTCTTTTCTTTAGTGAAAATAGGTTTTTTGGCTTGCTAAAGTAAGGATTAAAACAGTGTGTTCATCTACAGGGGTGTGATATTCTGATTTTCACCACCACCATTAACAGGGAGGGGGAGAGAGTTCTCACTCAAAATATCTACAGTACAAAACCAGTTCCCATGAGGTCAGACATGCTCCCAGCATCTACTCCTATCAATTCTAACTCTAATCCTTCCTTCCATGCTATTTTATCACTGGACCTGTTAATCCATTGCGGTGGTCAGGTAAAAGTCACAGACTATACTCATAAATATAGGGTTTATGAAGGAAATTAATAAGTTAACAACTCATGTTGCAACAGGTATAATTCTTCAGACAGGAAAGCTTCTCAGGCTGCTCATAAGACCGCTGATTCTGAGTCTCTCAGCTCGGGTCAATGTTACATAGCTCTTTTAGTCAGGCCAATTATTCTGAGGTGTTGTCCTCCCCACCCCCTACATTTTTCAGTAAATATACACAAAGGCTGTGGTTTTGGTGGTGTGGGGCAGCAGTACAAGTTCAGCTCTGTAGCCCATCAGCCTCTGGTTCTTCACTGCCTTGACTGCTGCTGCTGCTGCTAGGGCTACTGTGTTCTCCATCCTGGTCTATTTTGCACAGACTCAAATTGATGCATCTTCTTCTTTCTTTACAGTAGTAAGATCGTCATGTTTGCCTCTGAATCTGCTCAGCCCTACTGGGATGGCAAAACTGACCAGTCCACTAAATAGTCTACACACTGTTCTTTTCATGTTCCCACCCAAAATGTGCTTGTTCACATTATTAGCATTGTACCAGCTATGAAATGCAAGTCAAAGCCAATTGCAAAAAAGTCATTATAAACAATAAATCTATTACATCACATTAAGGTGGGATTTATTATTCCTCTGACATATCAAAGTACATTTATGAAAAGGCCTCATAGAAGTTTTCATAATTATTACATTGATGATGAGACATCATTATATATTTTTTAAATAATTTTAATGAGCATTTACAGAGATTTTGGATTTCCATTCATTCATTGCTGCACTTCTCTCCCCGCCCATCCCTTCCCGCCCTCCCCCGAGTTCGCTCCTCTCTTTCAAAAGTAAAAGAAACACTCCTTCCCCGGTACACAATCCCCCCACACCCCTCCCACCACCCCAAGTACATTCCACTATGCAACCTTAATTGTGGACTCTTGTGATAACTGTAAGACCCTATCATACATCGCTTTTAAATTATTCACTCCCTCATCTGTTTCAGTGCAGTATACACAATTTATCCAGTTTTTCTCAGTCTTATCCCAACCCTGATATCAGTCCCATTTTACAACAGTGGCACCATGCAATGTTTGTCCTTTTGCATCTGAGATATTTCACTCAGCATAATGTTCTCCAGGCTCACCCATCTTGAATAATATTGCATGAGTTGTTTTTCAATGCAGCGTAGTATTCCATTGTGTGAATATGCCACAGAATATATCCATTCTTTGTTGATGGGCACCTGGGTTGTTCCCAACTCCTTGCTATTGTGAACAGAGCCGCGATAAACATGGGTGTGCATATATCTTCTTGGATGTCAGTTACGGTCTCTGTGGGGTATATTCCCAGTAGTGAAATTGCTGGGTCAAATGGTATCTCTATTTGCAACTTTCTGAGAAATCGCCATACTGCCTGCCACAGTGGTTGCAACATTTTACACTCCCACCAACAGTGAATAAGTGTTCCAGTTTCTCCACAACCTCACCAGCATTTGTTGCCTGCTATTCTGTTAAATTTTGCTATTCTGACTGGAGTGAGATGATATCTCATAGTTGTTTTGGACATCATTATATTTTATGTAAGGACTTATGTTAATATATTGTCACACACTTTTAATTGACAACCATGCTTAGAAACACAATTCTTTTTTTTAACCGTCATGTGTGGCAACGTGTTAAAGACCAAATAATACAACTCTCTGTAAGAAAACAATTAGGTTACACCATAATGAAATTAGCTACTGCAAAATTGTGGCAAAGCTTGAAGTCATTCAGTTAAATCTAAATCTCCATGTTTTAAATATAGATAATTTGGTATGTCACATTTCTTCTTTCTTTCTCTCTTTCATACCTTCAAATCAGATCTGACTGGCACAGGAGGAGATTGTCCTTCCTTCCCCAGTGGAGCATCTGGTGGATTCAAACTGTGCACCATTGGGGTTGCAGTTCAGGTTCTTGGCATTAGGTCACCAGAGCTCCCATTTCTGCTTTCAACATTAGGAAAACCACCACAATGAACTGAGCTGTAATAAATCTGAGGCAACAGTAGCAATGTGTGTAAATAAATGAGAGGGAATTACTGGCAACATTATTAAACCTGTTGATCTCTGGAAGCTATGTTATTAATTGTACCTGTGCCCTCCTCATCAATATAATGAAATATTTATATCCAACATACTTTTTACTGATGTCTACTAAATGGCACGTGTTATGCTAGACACTCCCATCTATGTGACCTCATCCAGTTTCACAACTGTCTCCTCTCATAGGAATTGTTATCTCAATTTTATAAATTAGAAAACTGAGGTTGAAGGTGGCTAACATGCCAAAATTGTTCATGGGCAGAGCTTAGTTCATTCCTGTTACACACACATGCGCACTGAGAATATACATTTTCATATGGCATGATAAGCACTTCAAAAGTACAAGGTGGGAAAAACAAACAAACCACAATGACTTGTATATGATAGTTATGTCTAACTGAGATTTAAAGGAATTTATCCCACACACCTAAAGAGCCTCCAATTCCCATTACCCAAATATA
Source organism: Elephantulus edwardii (assembly GCF_000299155.1). Taxonomy (NCBI): domain Eukaryota; kingdom Metazoa; phylum Chordata; class Mammalia; order Macroscelidea; family Macroscelididae; genus Elephantulus; species Elephantulus edwardii. The sequence continues at coordinate 15,955,060 of NW_006399776.1, forward strand.
TACTGAATTAGAATTTATCTATTACAATATAAAGAGGAACTATCTGGAAGTCTTTAAGAATCACTTGGTGATCTCTAAGAATTATGATCCTAGTGATCTTGTTAAATTATGATTTTCACTAAGTAGATTTGGGGTAGAAATGCAAATTCTTAGTAAAAGACTAAACTAGAGTGAACTGGCTGAAAGCCCTGGTAACTGATCAAGACAAGATCCAACTTTAGGCCTTTGAGTCTGGCACCTTTTACACAATACTATGCTGCCTCCCTTGTTCATACCTTTAGTCAGAAAGGAGTTGCTCACATCCAGCAGGCTGGAAGGTGGAATGTAAATACCACCCTCTTATTTATGAGCATGTCAGATACGTCATGACAAAAATATATACAGAGTATCTATGACAAACCAAACATATGTGAAGTGCTATGATTATTTTAGTAAATAAGACATGATCCTTATTTTCAAGAGCTCACAATCTTGTAGGAGCCATTCAAAAGCAAACAGATAATTTAAATGTGGCATGATAAGCACTTCAAAAGGACAAGGTCAAAGTATGTTAGGGCATGTGGGAAAACCTTGCACATGAGAGTGATGTCTAACTGAGATTTAAAGGAATTTATTCCACACTCCTAAAGAGCCTCCAATTCCCATTAACCAAGTATCTTTCTATTCTTGAGTCAAATTTCCTCAGCTTTTTAAAATCTGTCTCATAAGCCAGCCAGTTTTTTGTTGTATTTTTTCCCTACTATTTATTACATATATGCAAATAATATTAAGGGGAAATTAATTTGCTTGGTGGTACACATGGTACTAAACAACTAAAAGGTTGGTGGTTTGAACCTGCTTAGCAGCTCACCAGAAAAAAAGACCTAGCAATCTGTTGCAATAAAGATTGTTGTGATTTTTGTATATCATTGAGCTTGAACTGACTCATAGCTGACCTCCAGCAGGTTTTCAGAGGCAGTTAATCACACAGGAAGAGACTGCTCCTCCTTCTCCCATAGAGCAGCTGGTGGATTCGAACCACATGCCTTTGGGACTGCAGTTCAGTTTCTTACCACTAGGCCTTACAGTTTAGAAAATCTGGGTAGATCTAGTCTTTCACATTGAGTCACTCACAGGTGAAACTGATTCAGTGGTATTTAACGACAACAAAATATTACTCTATGCACGCACACATATATAAACATACATACACACATACTTCTCAGAGAGAGAAAAATTTGTTTCTAAAATACTTAAGAGAATTAATTTTAATCATCCTGTAGTTATCTAAGCTTTTAGAGCCAAACATTCCCTCATGAATGCTATCATAAATTTACACTCTGATACAATTTAGCAACATGCATGCATCCACTTTAGCAAACATGCCCATATACACTTGTACTAAGAAAATCTAGATTTGCATTCTGATGTATTATCTACTAGCTATATATTCTTAAAGGAATTTCAATATTTTCAGATCATATTTTTTCCATTTGTAAAACAAATAATAATATGCATGATGCCCATTAGAGAGTTGGCAGGAGGACCAAATTAGAGTTTATTTTTGAAAGCACACTGTATCAAAAAGCTTTATTAAAATAAAAATGTATAGAGGAACTATTATTTTTTATTTACTATTAAATAAATGTATTATTTCTTAATTTAATAAAATGTAATTTTACTAAATTGAAAGTGGTTCTTTATGCTGATTTGTAACTAGTACTCTTTCTCAGCAAGCCAGTATCATTTGAAGATAGAAACAAGTGTGAAAGACCACCCCCCCCTCAGTCATCACTGATTTTCACTGTATTCTTTCACTCTGTGTTACTATGACTCGGATCACTTTCAGGCAGGCTCTTGTGGGGCAGAGATCATGTCACCTGTACAGTCTACATGTCACCTGTACAGTCTACAGGATTGCACTTTAACCATAATTTGCGATCCCAGGTGCTTACCTCAGCAAAGCCCTCTTACAAATACAACTATACCAGGGTGAATTTTATAAAGATAAATACTCTGTAAACTTCCATTAAAATGAATTTTTAAAAAGACAGATAATATCAATACAGATCACCATCTAAAAATGACCTGCCTGAACCGCTATGAGGACAAGGCATCAGGAAACTGAAGTAGATATCAGGTCACAGCACTAGAAAAGTACAAAAAATTGTAGTTAACACACCAAGATAAATGCCCTCTGGGGACAGGCCACCCTCAAGTGGCAGAAACACCTCTAACATGCCACTAAAGAGATGTGACAAAAGTATTTTCAGACCCCGAGAAAAAGATACAGATAACATATAGCATATTACCCCATATATTCCCATGCCAGCCTTGGCCCTCTCTCCAAGAAAAGAAGAACCGAGAGTGGGACACCACACTTTCACAAAGTCAGGACACTCTTTCTGAATGTTTAGGCAGATAATCTGAAATACGATTTCCTCTGGTTCAGAGAAAGTCAAGAATTTTTCTACCCTCTTTTCTTTATCCTCACAACTAATCCCCAAACTCCTTTCCACTTTCACCAAGTCCCTCTCCCTTCTTCCCCCTTTCCTATATACAAATACCGAGTTTAAGTCTGTAGGTCCAAACTATGAGAAGTTGAACGTATTCAGTGAACCATTACTTCTACAGAAATATACTCTAGTTTTGGCTGTTGCTGGACTATAACATTGCTTCTTTTTTAAAAAATACTCTGTACAGGAAAAAAGATTCTTTTCCTTCCCCTTCGGAACTCTTTTGTGGTCGCTATAACTGAAAATGAAAAGTATCAGCCAGCTCCTTTCAATTCTTTGTATACAGCTGAGAAGTCCCTGCATACAAACCAAACACAAAACTCTTTGTCATCAGGTCCATTCCAATTCACTGTGATTCTGTGTGAAAGCATACACTTCTCCACTGATTTCTGAGACTGATTTAAAAAAAAAATTGAATACTTCAAGAATTTGCCTGTTATCCTCACGCAGGGGCCATGCTAATCTCCTCTGTATCGTTCCAATTTTAGTATGTGTGTTGCCAAAGCGAGCATGAGATTAAAAATCTTTAAGGGAGCAGATCGTCTTATCTTTTCTCCCACAGAAAAGCTGAGGGGTTCAAACGTCTGACTTTATTTTTTTGTCTGCAGACCAACTCTTAATCCACTGCAACCTCAGAGATCCTACCTGTGTGCAAATAGGCGCTACAAGGAGATAAAAGTTGTGGGGTTTTATTTTCCTTAATGCATCTACATTTTGTTACTGGGAAAAGAGCCCCAGACTGAGCCCACCTGATGTTATGCAGTACAACTTTGTGAACTGCAGTTAAATGACAAGTCGTTTGCCATGTTAATATTTCATGTATATATTTTTTACCACCCTTGAGAACATAGGGGGAAATTCAACAAGAACATCACAAGCTGCCGCTTTTCAGCCTGCCATTCTTCTTGGTATGAACCTAAAAGGAGCTCCTCGAGCCCATTTCCTAGGGATATCATTCATTTTCTTTTCTCATTTCAAAGAACACAACCACTTGCACTCTCTCTCTGCTGACTCCACTTCTTCCTGCTGAGCTGACCAGAATCACATTAGCCACACCCACTCCTGTCTTCACATTTTCCCAACCTGGAGGAGGCCCCAGGGACTGCGAGTCTGTGAGCACACCACCCCCTCTACTGGACGAAACACACAGAAACACACAACCGGGAAACGCATGGCTGCGGACTCAGAACCAGCTCATGGCTGACCCTCCAAAAGCTTTTCAGATCAGAGGCTATGAATTGCCTATGACGAGACTGTGAAACTTTCTCCTGTGGAGAATTTGGTGGATTCAAACCCACCAGAGCAGCGCCACTTTTGGATAAGCCATGCAACTCCCTAAGGCCTGTGCCATTGAAAGGATCTCAAAATCCCTAGAACAGTTGCTGTTGCTGTTGTTGTTGCTATGTGCCGTCGAGTCGTTTGCGACTCATAGCGACCCTATGTACAACAGCCCTAAACCCTGCTCTATCCTGTGCCAATCGCACTGCCTCTGACACACCCATCCCGATTGCCCCAGTCACTGAATCAATCCACCTCATTGAGGGTCTTCCCCTCCTGTGCTGTCCCTCCATCCTACCAAGCATGATGTCCCTCTCCAAGGACCTCTCCCTCCTTACAACATGTCCAAAGTATGTCAGACGAGAGGAACAACTAATTCAGTCATTGTCCTTAGTTTGTTGATGAGAAAACGGAAGCCATCAGAAATGCAGTGAATGGACAAAATCACAGAGAAAACCAGGGCAAAAACACCATGTTTCTCTACCTTCCACTTTCAGAGACATCATCATGTAGAATAGTATGTCTTTCAAGAGAACTTATGTCCATTAATACTTGGAAAATTGGAAGGTCAGTGAAAGAGAGGAAGACCCTCAACACACAGTGACTGCAACAAAGGGCTTGAGCATGGAGGAGATAATAAGGATGGTGTACGATAAGGCGTGGTTTCAGTTTTTTGTGGTGTTATTGTGAGTCATAGTCAACTCAGTGGCACCTAACAACAATAACAACATATTTATACAAAAGCTAGCCAGTAAATAAGAAAGACCAATGGTGAATTGAAATATTTGCAGACAGGGAAGAATACTAAAGACACCATCAACTTCCAGAAGAATGAACAAATTTACTTTTCAAATACATATAACCAGGATATTTCTTAGAGGCAGAAATGGTAAGATTTTGCTCCATGTACTTGGCGAACGTTACTACAAAGGATCAGTAGTTGCTGAAGAAGGGTATTATGCTTAGTAAAATGTTGGTTTAACATACCCTATGGGGCAGTTGCACTCTTTCCTATGAGGTCATTGGGTGAGATGCAATGGGAGCTTTAAATGAGACTATAAGGTTTGACAATTTAAAAGTAGGGAGAAAACAAAAGTAGAGTCCACCGATGGCTCAGGAGGGCAGGGGTGAGGAGGTTCCCTCTGCATCATCAAATTACTCAGTAAGCCACAGATTAAATAAAAAGTGTATGCTTGCTATGCAAATATAATTTCCAAATAAATTCACCAGGACATTATCACTCTACTTTCCACCAATTAAAAAAACAAACAAACATTTAAAATGCAAATGACCAACAGAGCTTTAAATATTAATTCTGCAAGTATTTAAGGACCTTTTTCCTCCTGTAAACTTCTTCTAAAAGGCCAGTGAAAACTTTAGAACACCTTTAGAATCTCGGTCTCTTTAAGTGTCCTTTTGAGAAATGTGTCCTGAAAATAAGGAGAATATTAACTTTTGAAAGTTGATACAAACTGAACAACAATGGGTCTTAAAATAAGATGTACTGTGTTCTTGTTGTTATGTGTCAATGTGCCATCAAGTGGCCTGCGACTCATAGCGACCCAAAGTACAACAGCCCTAACCCTGCTCTATCCTGTGCCAGTCTTATTGTATCTGACACACCTATTAAAATTACCCAATCTCTGAATCAATCCACATCATTGGGGGTCTTCCTGTCTTGCACTTTTAGCAGCCAGGAAATTAAAAGACAAATTGTATTGGTAAAGTCTGTTGTCAGAGACCTCTTCAAAGTACTGAAGGGCAATGAAAGACTTAGTCTAGAGACTAAGGTGCACTCATCCACGCCATAGTCTTTGCAATTAGTTGCTATGCATCAGAAAACTGGACAGTGGTTAGGGATGATAGGAAGAGAACTGATGCCTTTGAACTGGTACTGGAGAAGAGTACTGACTATACCATGGTCTGCTAGGAGAACAAACAGGTTCATCATGGAGAGGGTGAGACCAGGTTGCCTCTAAGAGGCAAGGATTCTTGAAGCTTTGTCTGACATACTTTGGGCATGTTGCAAGGCAGAACCAGCCCTTGGAGAGGGACATCATCTTTGGGAGGGTGGAAGATGCACTATAGCAGCATATAATCCAGTTATGGAGGAGAATGTCTGCTCTAGCTGCCTTTCCTGATGTATCCTTTCATTGTATCCAATAGGAAATATTCCTTTCACACCTAACAGCAATAGGCACTGCCCTTCTGAAACATGAGAAAAAGCACCTCCCTTGGGAACAGTGAGGCCTCTTAGAAGGGGTAAGGAAATCAGAAGGGACCAAAATTTAACTGGCAAAGACCTGTGATCATTGGACTGTTACTAGAATCATGTAAGTTTATTTCCCAACATCATGCAAAACTTACAAAATTACGTCAAACTGTATAGAATTATAATGGTGGATTATGCACCCACACTAAATTTCTTATTTAATAAGCAATAAAATAATGGGAAAGTGCTATCCTGTGTCTTGCTTTACTTTCTCCCATCATATTTATTCTCTGCCTAATGTGTTTATCATAGAACTATAACAGATCAAAGCAAAAGCACTCCCCCATCTAGACCTATGGTGACCCAATGCTCACACGAGTATGACTGTGCTCCCCACGGTTCACAGTGACTGACTTTTTGGAAATACATTTCTAAGTCTTGCTTTTGACCTCTGGATATATGTGAACCACCTTTTCAGTTAGTAGTTAAGTGTGCTAACCATTTGAACCACCCAGAAACTCCAACTTAGGGATTCCTCTGTTTATAATTCCTTTACTTTAACTCTTTATTGAAGAATAAACATAAATGAAGACAGAGGCTAATTTCCTTTTATCTGTTCCTTATCCTGTTATGTGTACCGGAGGAAGGGCAACCGGGTGCTCTTTAGAGGCAAGGATGCTGAAACTCCATCTCACTTTCTTTAGTTTGTCAGAAAGGGCCAGTCCTTGGTAAAGATTTCATAGTGGGAAAGGTCAGAGAAAGAGTGAAAGACCCAATAAGATGAAATGACACAGTGACTTTAACAATGTGCTCAAGCATATTTGATCGTGAAGATGGCACAGGACAGGGCAAGGTTCTAATCCATTGTTCATCAGGTCGCTATGAGTTCTAGTCAAGTAAATGACACATAACAACAACATACTCATTGTACCTGAAATAGTGACTAGTATAAATGTTTGATAATTATTTGTTATAGAAATGCATGACTTCTCAGGGGCTCACAGATACAATCCCACAGCATGACAGAACAGTACTCACCGTTAAATTTGCAGAAGATAGCTTCTCAGCACAGGGAAAACCGCAGTTAATTAGCAGTGTGGTAGAAAGGGAAGGACACAATGATTACACCAAAATCTTGACTTAAAGTCTTTGCTCTTAGAAAGTTACTCTTTTAATTCCATTGTTAGTCCAAAGGTAATATGATCTGCTTCAGGAGAAGGACTGGCAGTAATTGCATATAAAGTATATGCTATGATCTCAGTCTTGAAGGGGTTTAAAGCTATTGGTGGAATATGAAAAGTGTATATTTTTATATGTATATACTGCATACTCACATAGAGAAGGACACAAACTTTGGCATAAACTCAAGTGTTGGAAATAATTTGGCAATAGCTATAAATGGGAGTAAAAAAATTTAACTACTCATTTCCTATTCTTACAAAATAATTCTTAAATCCCCTTTCCTAATTCTATTACATAATAGTCAAGATGGGCATGTCTAAGCAAGCACTTTCTTCGTTGAATAGTGGTAGAGTTATTTCTTCCTGAAACAGAAGTCATGTTGTTGTTGTTGTTCTTGTGTGTCACTGAGTTGGAACTAACCCATAACTGACCCTCCAGTGAGTCTTCAGAGACAATTTAACGGCATTGGAGGAGATTGTCCATCCTTCTCCCACTGAGCAGCTAACTGGTGGATTAGAACTGGGTTCCTTTGCAACTGCAGTGCAGTTTCTCAACACTAGGAAAGAGAATCTATACTGGTCCATAGAAACTTATCAAAAGAATGTTTTCTGTCCAATTGCCATCTATTTAAATTCTATTTTATCTGCTATACTGAATGTAAATCCTTTAATTCCTGGGACAAGGTAGTATACAAACCATAACTAAAGCAGACAGGAACATGCATACTCGTCTCATAGGGTCTTTCATGAGTACCTAATGATAACACTCTGAAAAGTTCCATGTTTGTACCCCAGCATGCTCTTGTAGTTTGTTGTTCTTATGGACAATGACTAAGGATGACAGAAGAAGAACTGATGCCTTTGAGTTGTGGTGCTGGAGGAGAGGAGAGTCATGAACCTACTACCATGGATCACCAAGAAAACAAGTAGGTCTGGCTTGGAGAGGGTGAAACCAAGTTTCCCCTTGGAGGCTAGGATTTTGAAGATCCATTTCCCATACTTTGGGCATGTGTCCAGCAGAGATCAATCCTTAGAGAAGGGTGTTATTCTTGGAAGGGCGGAGGGACAGTGCAGGAGAGAAAGACCCCAGAGCAGATGGATTGATACAGCAACTAAAGGAATGTCAGAGGTGTGTCAGAGTCAGTTTAGATTGGCTTAGGACAAGGAAGGCTTCAGAGCTGTTGTACATGGGATTGCTATGAGTGGCAGGCCACTTGATAGCACCTAACAACAACAATAACATCCATGGCCAACTTTTAGTCAGTGCCACCAGTCTTGTTCTCTCTCATCTCTGTGGCAGGGCACTATTGGCACCACTATGAAGGCTGAATGGCTCTTCCAAATTTGCTTCCTGTGTTTGAGAAACAGGGACTTAGAATTTTGGAAATATTTAAAAATTCTATCTTTTCCCAACTTGAATGAAAAGGGCAGCTATATCATTTTGAAAGAAAAGGCAAACTTACATGCTTCTCAACTTTACAGTCCCCAAAGTATGGTTATGATATTAATGACCAGCTCTTAATTACATAGGACTATGTTCAGTGCTACAGAGTATTGACCTGTCACTTGTATTTCTTCCAGAGTTGTTACTGTTCTTGTTGTATGCCATCAAGTTATTGTTCTTGTGGTATGTCATTAAATATAAAACTTTTTCACTGGGGTTTTCAGAGGCAGTAAATCGCACAAAGGAGATTGCCCATGCTTCTCCCATTCAGCAACTGATCGATGCAAACTGTGTGCCTTTGGGATTGCAGCACAGCTTCTTGCCACTAGGCTACCAGACAGAGGATTCCAGAGAGAAGATTCTAATTTCTATTCAGGTTCCATTAAAAAATTCCTTTCTATCACTAAAATGGACAGTCCATGTCTATGCCATATACAAGCATATCTCATTTCCCTGTGTTTTACTTAGCTGCACTTTGCAAATATTACCTTTCCCACATATTGAAGATTTATGGTAACCATGAGTTAAGCAAGTCCATCAGCACCATTTTTTCCCCAACAGTACACACTCATGTTGTTCTCTGTGTTAGATTTTAATAATTCTTGTAATATTTTATACTTTTCCACAATTCCATTGCATACTTAACAGACTAGAAAATCCAATGCTGTCAAATAAATTCCAACTCACAAGGACTTCCTGTGGGGTTTCTGAAGCTGTAAATCTTTATGGAAGGAGACTGCTCTTCTTTCTCTCCTGAAGCATCTGGTGGATTTGAAGTACTGACCTCTCTCTCACTTAACAGTGCAACACAGAGCATATTACATACTCCAAAACTGTGGAGTCAGTCCCTACTCTTTACAACCCTCCATCAGGCTTCTGGGGAGCAACAGAAGGAGACCTCCCATTTCTCACCTCCAGCACCTCTAGTGGATCTGAACCATCTGTGGTGCCTTTGAGTCACCTGAGCTTTCCTGAAACATTCATAATATTTCTTAACAAGTTTATAGAACCTGTTTGTCATGACACTGGCAAAGCCAAAGTCAATATTGTAAGATAAAAGAAACAAAGGAATATGAGAAGAGGAAAGAATCAAGTGCCAGACAATAGGAGAAAGACTGCAGGAAATGCTCTGTCTGGGGAACACGATCATTGATGTCTGCACTATGGGAGTTAGGTTTCTATCAGATAACCTTTAAACGAGTTGGCTGCTGGACTCTGCAGCTGTTCCTTGCTCCTCTTTGCTTCCCCTTTTTCATTCCTCTTCCCTCTTGCCAATGCACAGTGTAGCCTATGCAGGTGTCCCTATTTCTTCTTTGCCATTTTCCCCACAAGCATAGCTTAGTACACACTCAGAACACATTTGCTAGGAGAAACCACTTTCCTCTTGTCTAATCCTAAACACAGTCATGGAGGTTTTAATTAATCCGTCCAATTTTCATTTTCGTAGTTAACTAAATAACCTGACTCCACATAACAGGGATGTTACCGTCCGTGTTTTCTTTGTTTCATTGGCACACAGCTCTCAAAATTCTAAGCAATAGAGTTCCTGAGCATGGGAGCTAGAAATTAGAGCTCCCAAAGGTGTCAAAGTGAATGCCATCAGGCTATACCTCTCCCTGGAGGAGGAGGCAGTGACCATAGCCACAAAGGTGAGAGAAAGGGCTTGGGGTAAATTCCAGGAGAAGCCTGTCTCAAACTCTGCTCTGGGCCCTAGCCATCTGTCACCTAACCTGAAAGGCATCTCCTATTTCAATTCCTAGACATCTTCTTCATGAAATTTCATCCTGCAGCTTCTGTGTCAGAGAATGATGTTCTTTAGTTTAAGTCATCCCAGATGGGAAATGGCTATAAAGCAAGGGTTGGAGGAGGTAGAAGAGAGAGAGAGGGAGGGGTAGAGGGAGGGAGAGAGAGGGAAACACACACACCCCCATACCCCCACACCCATGAATATTCAAAGAATCAAAGAACATCAGGATTGCAAGAACATTTTCAGCATATCACTCATTGACCTTTCATCATTTTAGAAATAAGACTGATGAGATTTCTGGGAAACTGACCTATCAAGATCATCACCTAGCTCGTCAGTAGCTGAACCAGGAGAAAACTCCTATCTTAGAGAGCTAAAGACAAACTTGAATATCTTATGAAATTTAAAAGAAAGTTTTTCTTTGTTTTCTCTGGAAAAGATTCTTCCTTTTCATTTAAATATTTTAAGATATCCAGCAAAGAGCTCTTGTGGCCTAGCAGAAAGGAGCTACACTGGCAATGCGAAACTATGGCGTTGAATTCACCAGTTGCTTCACAGGAGAGAGACAGGCCATCTCCCATGTGATTTACAGCCTCTGAAAACCTGCTATGACTTGGGTTCCAACTTTGAGGGTCACTATAAGTTGGTCCCATCTTGATGGCACATCATAACCACCACCACCACATTAACAGTGGTGCTGATATCTTTGGTGGCCTAGAGGGTCAAGAGTTGCAGTGGCAACCCAGAGGCACTTGGTTTGAATCCACTAGTTGCTCCACAGGAGAGAGATGGGCATTCACTTCCTATGTAATTTACAGCCTCTGAAAATCCACTGGAATGTCAGTTCTGATGCAAAAGCATACAACAATGATAATTTGGTTACAAACTCAGCTGCTAACCAAAGGATCAATGGTTCGAATTCACTAATATCTCTGAGAGAAAAAGATATAGCAGTCTGATTCTGTAAGGATTATAATCTTATGAGAACACTGTTCTGTCTTACAGGGTGGCTTGAGTTTGAATCGGCTTGATGAAGACGGTTTAGGGTTTTGGTTAGGTTTAAAATATATTTTCTAATGGGTATTTTCTCACAATCTTAATTTTGCACAATCTTCATCATGTCTGACTATCCATTTACCCAGTAATGCCAAAGTAATGATTATGAAAATTTTGCTACATTTGCTTCACATCAAATCTTTTCATTATTTTATATTGTGGTAGAACATATTTGTGTTTATAACAATCACTAAATATTTTCCAATTCAGTCACTTTGAAGTAAGTGTACACTGTGTTGCACGTTCATCACTGTTTACATAATTTTTATCATCCTAGAAAAAATTTAGTACATTTTAAGCAATAATTTATTTCTTCCTTCCTCCTACCCATAATAACCATTAATAAAGTTTAGTCTCCATGATTTTGTATAGGGAAGATTATTCAGTATTTGTCTTTTTGTGACACTTCTTTCATCTGGGATAGTTTCAAGGTTCAGCCATGAGACAACATGTAGCAGAACTTTTTTCTTCTTATGGCTAGATAAGAGTCAACTGTATTTTTTTACCACTTTTTCTTTGTTGTCTATACATTTGTTGATGGATATTTGGGTTGTTTCTAAAACATAAAATCTGTATCCTAATAAAAATCATAATGGATTCCAAACTAAGGAATAACTTCAATAATGCTTTATGATTAATAGTAAAACTCATGAAAAATCAAAGAGTACATTGATGTGCTGGTAAATGTTCAACAACTTTTTTTTTTTAATTTTGTGTGTGTGTACTGTCAAATCGGATCTGACTGGTACAGGAGGATACTGCTCCTCCTTCTCCGGCAGAGCATCTGGTGGATTCGAACTGTGTACCTCTGGGATTGCCACTAGGCCACCAGAGCTCCCCTCAACAACTAACTTTTCAGAATTAAAACAAAAACCACAACATGTGATTCGTAAAACAAACAAAACAAAAAAGGTTCTGTTTTTTTTTCTTTAATTTTCACAAATTATGTCTCTATACATTAGGTGATCAACAGAATAAATTTACAACTATATTTTATATTTTATCTTTTGAAATCATGTAAGACATAACTACTGAAGTTACAGACAAAAAAAATACCACACAAATTGTCATTGTATTTGTCCAAGTGATTACCTTTATTAGAGATCTTTCTTTCCTTCATGTGGTTTTATTATGTAACATCCTTTAGCTCTATCTGAAGAACTCCTTTTTGCATATCTTATCAGTCTAGTCATCACTCCCTCAGCTTTGGTAATCTGAGAATTCTAAAATTTCTCTTATTCTTGAAAAACAGTTTTCAGGATTGAGAGTCCTTAGGTGACAGCCATTTTTTTACATCATTTTAATTATGTCATTCTACTGCCTTCTGGCATTCAAGTTTCTGAGGAAGAATCAGCATTTAATTCCTTCCAGGATTCTTTCCTTTTTTTGAGACATTGATAATGTCTCAGTGTGTACTGTTTGAGGTACTTGGAATTACTGAGCTTTCTGGTTATATAGATTCAAGTCCTCCCTCAAATCTGGAGTGTTTCCTGCCCTTTCTGTCTTCTTCTTTTGGAATTCCAGTGATGGAACATATGTTGGTTCATTTGATGATGCCCACAATTCTATTTAGCCTTGCACAGCTTTCTTGAGTTTGTGTCCTTTTTGCCCATCAGACTCATTCCTTCAGATTGCCTTATTTCTTTAGTTTTTAGGTCTTACATTTTTACTATGATTTAAGTGAAAGTTTTTACAAAGCGCAATTGTTTTTTCACTCACTCATTCATACACATTTCATCTTACAACTTGAATTCTATTATCCACTTTTTCTATTTTCACCCTAATGTCTACGAATTGTGTCTTCCCCCTCTGGCTTTATTTGTGGGTGGCTGTTGCTCTTTTGACCTCCTTTGGTTATTACAGAGTGTGTGCATACTGAGCATCGCTGCCCATCTTATACGCATGTCTGTTGTTGGACTGCGTTGAGTCATAGAACTGAGTTTTATTCCAGGTCAAGTATGAGAAAGGGTTGTGGTCTGAGAGATTCCTCCACTCTCTATTAAACCACTCAGCCTCATCTTTCCTTTATTTCTTTTTGTTTTGTTTTGCTTTACATTTCTCCACACATACCCAGGATTTTTCACTATGATCCTTTTCAGAGGAGTATGGTACAGGCACCACTGTAGTTCTTCTAGCCTCAAAGTCATGAAAGTTGAGGTTCACTTGGTCCTCTGGACTAATTTTTTCTGGTTTTGTTTTTATTACCTTATATAGCTGGTTATTCTAAAGAGTGAGTGCCTTCCTGGTGCTATGGTTCACCTTATAAGTCAGCTTTGACACAGGCCAGACCAAGTTATGAGTCTCTCAGGAAACTCGTAGCTGTATCAGGAAGCACACTGAACAATCTTCTAGCAGTGTGCCATGTTCACTTCAGAGCAGCTCACTCTGAGAACATAAATGTGATCTGCTTGTCAGAGCAGCAGCCTCGGCAGCCACAGCCGCCCAGGTAGAGTGGGAAGTAGTGGAAACAGAGTTTTCTTCCCACTTGAAAGTTGTTTTATTTCTTGTTCAAGTTTTCACTTATTTACTACTATCCTGTATGTATTTTTCAGAGTTGTTACAGAATTGAGATCACAGGTAGGTTTCTAGTTCCTTTTCTTGGCATTCCTGAGGGAAGGTCAAGATCTTAGATCCCCTCATGATCTTGAAAGTCCTTTTCCTTTTTGCTGACCCAAAGGTTGTGCATAGTCAATGGTTCAAATCCACCAGGGTTTCAACAGGAGGAAAACAGGTGATCTTCTCCCATTGAGATTTAGTCTTGGAACCCTTATTATGATTTGGAACTAACTTGATGGCAGTGATCTTGAGTTTTGGGTTGATTTTAAAATTATGCCGAAAGTAAATCACACCAAAATGAGATTTACTTGTGTTTAATTTACTATGTGTTGACATCACAATTTCACCTGGCTCCACTAACAACTCCAATGTTTCGCATAGGGAAAATATGCTGTAAAGAATCTCTTAAAGTATTAAAAAGCAAAGATATAACTTGGAAAATTCTGGTGTGTCTGATTGTAATTGCAGTATTTTCAATCATCTCATATGCACGTTAATTCTGAGCAAAGACTAATGAAAACTCAAGAAGAATTTACTTTGGACATGCTGCTAGAAGCAAGTTCTTAAAGAATGACAGCATGCTTGCAAAGGAAAAAGAGGAAAACCTCCGACCAAGTGGATCAACACAGTGACTGCAGTCAATTGGCTTGAGTGTTTCAGGGATTGAGACAATGACGCTGGATCGGATGGGGTTCAAGTGTTATTCACAGGGTCACGATGTATGAGTCGTATTCGACTCAGTGACACCTAACAAGAACGTTAACAAGAAGACTTCATACATTTGTAATATAATGTTGGTGAAAAATACTAAGTATAGCATGAGTGCTAGGAGAACAAACAAAATGTCCTGCAAGAAGGACAGACAAATGTTCCTTGGACGTGAGGATGGCAAAACTTCATCCCACCATACTACAGACATGAGTTTTGTTATCAGGAAGAGCTAGTCCCTGGAGAATATCATGCTCGGTAAAGTGAAGGGTCAGCAAGAGAAGAAGACCTTCAACAAGATGTTCTGATACAGTAGCTGAAACAGTGAGAATAACAACTGTGAGAAACGGGCAGTGTTTAGTTACGTTGTATATAAGGTTTCTGGGAAACAGAACTAGTTCTACAGAACATTTTAAAATCCTCACACCTCATGTTATGTCACTTCTACAAATTTCAGTGTGTATTTCTTTAAACAAGTAAACAAACTGATGTGGTTGTATCCATTTTCACTGGACTCTCACATTGGAGTGTCTTATTCGATAGACTAGATTCGAGGTAGAAATGTTATTGGTTAGGAACAAAGCTGTGAATTAATTGAAATGTCATTATCACAGCTAAAGTATTTAATGGTAATTTCTTGGCATCATCTAATATCTAGTACACACTCAATTTCCATAAAGATTTTCTTAAAATATCTTCTTACAGAAGGCTTACTTCAATCACACAGCAAACCACATTCACACATTATATTTAGTTGTTACATCTTAAATTTATTTTATACATTCCAAGTCTCCTTCCTCCTCATCTCATTCAATTTGTTAATACTTAGACTTGTTGGAGCAATTAGGCCTATATCCTACAAGATTGGTTGCTGTGCCTGCTTCATAGTCAGGTTGTTTAACTTACATCTTTATTCTGCATATTTCTTGTAAGCTGAATAAATGTAGAGTTGAGATTGGGGAAAACAAAATTGTATCTATGAACTAAGGAAACTAGTAGGAAAAGTAAAATACTTATTTCCAAACTTTTAAAATAATGTATGATCTTACATTAAATCACACCTTTCTCACTTGATTCTTTATGGATATCACTCCCTATCCCACTTTGACCCACCAAAAGATAAAATACAAGGTTTTCCAGCAAACCACATAGTTGGGGCCCAGTTCTTGATAATACTTAGAAAGTTTACATACTCAGTACAAGTAAAATAGAATCCTACAAAAGCTAACATTTATTCCATGAATTCTAACCAAGCAATCAACTCTTTCATTCACCTTCAGTCCAGGAAGGGGGTGGGGGGTATAATCAAACAACAATGAAAAAGTATGACTTTCTGAGTAAATTGCCTGTGGAAGAAAATGATTTGGTTTCTAAACAACCAATACCAGTGTTTGCAGTTCCTACTGTTTTGAAATCCATCGCTAAGATACTCAGATGCCAATAGAAATGTTCTCTAGGAGACACTTGGCACTCGCTTCCCAAATGAGCACAAGTCTCCAAGTAAGACAGTTGGCGTCCTAGCAATACCTGCAAACTTAGCAAAAACAAAACAAGTTGTGTTGGAGTAAAATTATATCTAATAGATAAATGTGATGAGAATGAGCCAGCAAGTAGATTCCTCCTTGAGGATAAATTCTGATTCTAAGAATTCATTTTAAGACAGTTTGGCAGGTTAGACTTTATGAAAACGGTTTATATTGGCAAAATTGCCTTCTCCGTCATAAAAAAGAATACCAAATAGACAAATTTTCAAAATTCAAATTCTAAAATATGCAGACCAAAACCCAAGAACTAGACAGTAAAGCTGTTTTCCTTAAAATGACCTCATTTCTTCTCCTGTATACACACAAAGCATGAGAAGGTGGTAAAAATTTCAGACTCCTAACAGTTACTTGAAAGTCCATGTCATTAGACCAGCACAGTTAGTCACTGTAATAACTATCAATCCTCTATTTTATTTACTCCATTTTATGAAACTTACTGTTAGTTTTTTAGAACTCAATGCCTAGGAAATGTAGGAAAGTTAAACTGGGTACTATCAGACAAATAATAGTAAACAGATTATTCTACTCTCTTTTCCTAATAAAACAGATTAATAGGATGGGATGAGAGGCAGAAACAAAGGCAGAAAGATCTGATTGTGTGTACTGGAAGAAATTTTTGCAATAATTTAAAAAATAATTTCTAGTTCT
The DNA here is from genome assembly GCF_000299155.1 of Elephantulus edwardii. Classification (NCBI taxonomy): domain Eukaryota; kingdom Metazoa; phylum Chordata; class Mammalia; order Macroscelidea; family Macroscelididae; genus Elephantulus; species Elephantulus edwardii. The sequence continues at coordinate 15,971,929 of NW_006399776.1, forward strand.
AATAATGAAATCTGAGCTGCAGTGAAACTGATCAAAATTTAATATTACCAAAGAATTTTAAGAAATGAAATGTTTCAACAATGCAAAGTCATATTTGTTGAACAAGTAATTAAGTAAGCAGTATAATGAAGAAAAAATGATGAGATAATTGTAACACTGTAATACTCAGAAAAAGTGTACCTGGTGAGAAGAAAAAAATCCATGTGAAAGTAACATTCTCTAAGAACTACTGTTTATTTCTTTCCTTTATTCTGAGCATAAAAATCTTACTAACAATAATTTAGAAAACTCCCTTATCTGTTATAGTGTTACCTAAAGTAAGGGTTGTTCTTTACTTTATAGCTTTATGATGGTAACAAGAAGCAAAAATCACAGTGAAGAACTAGAAATAAGTCAGTGGAAAATTAACCTAAGTATGCTGTTGATGTTGATTGCTGTCAAGTCGAGCAAGACTCATAGTGACCCTATGAGCAAAAGGTCTGAAGTCTTTTTATAACGATAATTGTTTATCAAAGTTCAGAGAGCTTCCAGAGGTGTGTTGTTCAGGAAGTGGATGCCACTCCTGCTTCCAAACCTGTCTTAAACTGGAAGCTCTACCAAACGCTGTCCACCATGGCATTTGACACCCAATGGCACAAGGTTTAGCATCACAGCAACCACAGTTTACCTCAGTACAGCGTGACAGAAGAGTGCTGTACCACTTAGAAGAATGTTCCCCCAAAATGTAAGAACCGCCAACTTTTAAATACAACAGTAAATGATATATGGAAGGTTTTTGACAGAAAGCCCGACATTCTTTTATGAAAAGTCAATTGAAAACCCACTGTAAATATTATGTTGATAAAAATGATATCTTGTTGAGGTCAAATCTGATATGGAATTTACTTCATTCCCTGCTTGTTCACTATGATCATCCCTTCCTGTGATTCCAAGTCAGACAGCTTTGATCTGAGTAGTTCCTCTGTATGCAGAGCATTATGAATATGAGATTATCCATACCTATTTATGGAACTGATTAAAATTCCTTTTAGGTACCAAATCTTTATCATCAAAATTTGGAAAGAAATTGTCTTCCTCCATATGCTCCACAAAACGCTTGCTATCTGATTTCCTTAAGCTGGCTAAGTGCTGGGAATGCAAACATGAAAAAGATACAACCTTATAGTAAAGGAATTCAACATCCACTGATTGGTTCCAGCTTCTAGAGAACCAGGTTAGTACTTATCTGAACATTTTTCGAGATCCAACAAAATGTTTTCTATACAACTGCTAAGGAGAGTGATGTGAAAAGGAAGTAAAGGAATGTGTAATGGAGATCAGAAACTCCTCTTGTCTTTATCAACCATCAAATGTAAGATCAATGGCTTTGATTATACAATTCTAGAGGCAATTTCTTTGAAAATGTATACCTTAGGTCAATAAGAACAAATAATTAAAGCTGTTTTTAAAAGATCACTTAGAAAGCTACCATATCAGCATTAAAAAGAAAAATTTTACTAGCAGTTGTAGTTTAATTTGGTATACATTAATGACATGATTAGAAGCCCTAAGGTGGTACAAATTAATTAAGCACTCAAAAGTTGGCAGTTTGAATTCACCCACAGTTGCCTCAAAAGGAATGCTAGTGATCTATATCAGAAAGCACATATAGTCATTGAAAACCTACGTGTCATTCTACCCTTAAATGCATGGAGACTTCATGAGTTAGAACTGACAGGCGATTTTTTTCCCCTTGTTTTTTTTGGTTTATTATTCTTCCTAATAACCCTGTGTGGAGCTTGCTCCAGGCGGTAGATTAAAACCCTTCATGAGGCTTGGGCACTGGAGACTCCCTCCACTCTGGAGCTCAGCGGGCTGACTGGCAGGATGGCTGGCATCTCTACAGTGGCTCGACTTTGGTGGCAGTCAAGGCAAGGGAAGTTTCTAGGGTCCTTTTTGCTGTGTGTTACTGCTCTTTTTTTGCCTTTCTAGAGTAGGTGGGCAGCCCAGAGCCCTAAACTAAGGAGAAGTAAGAGTAGAGCCTGAGGAGCTTGCTCCAGGCGGTAGATTAAAATCCTGAAGGGCCCTGTTTTAATTGTTTTTGGTGAAACATTCTTCTAGGTCCTATAGCCCTGGTGTGTCCACTTGCCACACAGAGTTAACTTGTGGTCACTGTGAGCTGAAGACTGTGATACTGGTGTGTCAAATGCAATAACGGTTACTCACAGTGGACAGTGTTTGGTGGCGCCTAAAAGCGTGGAAGCAAGAGTGGCATTCGCTTCTGTAAATAACTTGCCTTTGGAAGTCCTACGAACACGGAAAAAGGATGAAAGTCATGCAACTGTGTAGGACTTTTGTTCATAGGGTCGCTGTGAGTTGCCTACGACTCGACAGCACTTAACAACAACAACAAAAATAACCCTATAAGAGAATAGAACTGAGACTTCCAAAGGTTATATAACAATCATTAGGTCACAGCAGCAGAATTCATATTGAATGTTTACTTTAATGGCATCAACTTTGAATTTATTCAGTCATGTATATTTGAAACCATGTGGACTGAACAATAAGAATTTGTTTTGTTTAAATAAATTGGCAGTCTTACCTAGTAAATAAAGGACACTAAGCGTGTATGAAAATCAGTGAATTAGATCCCTAGGAACTTTCTTGAAAGACATACATACACACACACAAAAAAAAAATTAAAAAAGAGAGAGAGGAAAAAATATACTGTCTTTTATAATATAAACGGTATTAAACTTGGATGCAGGAGTAGCATCCACTTCTTAAACAGCATGTCTCTGGAAACTCTGTGAACTTTGATAATGGAGATGGCTGTGGAAGGGCTTCAGGCCTTTTGTTCATAGGGTCACTATGAGTTGTGTTTGGCAATAAACAACAACAACATCTATTATACAATGAAGATGTTTGCTAAGCAATACTTTAGCTACTAGTTAACTTTGCAAGACAAGCAAAATCTGGGTAAATGCTCTATTATTAGAACCACAGAATCTGAATATTTAGAGCTAAAAGATCCTCAGATTTATTGTCCTCAAGGAATTACTCTCTCAGTTTATTTTGCTATACGCAAATTGGAAGACTGGGAATATTACTAATGACATTTCAATTATTATTTAAGGTTATTTATTATTCAGTCTTTATCATACTTTACATAACTGGTGAATAATAAATCTCTCTCTTCAAACTGTACTTCTTGCTTTATATTAACCTAAGCCTAAATAATTATAAGCTATGAGTTGCAAGCGACTCGACGGCACATAACACATAACTGGAGTATAATTCCCTAGACTTTATCAACTCATGAAAATTAATAATGGTACAAAGGCCACCAGGTAATTGCCTCTCAGGGAAATTTCAAGAGTCCTAAAATTAAATAAATAATTAATCTAACCCAAACACAAAGTCACTAAAAATTCAAGTTGTATTGTTTTGTTTTGTGTTGTAAATATGATTTGACTCACAACAATCTATAAGAGAGCTGCCACATAGGATTTCCTAGGCTAAGTGATGCTACCATCCCAAAGGTTGTTGGTTCTAATCCACCAGCTGCTCTGTAGAAGGATGGGCAATCTGCTCCCATGAGATTTACAGCCTCCACAAACTCACTGGAGGGTTGGCTATGAGTCAGTTCTGACTTGATGGCATTGAAAGAGAGGAGAGAGAATTTTCACCAGAGTAGATTGTTGTGCCTTTTCTCCTTTAGAACCATCAACCTTTTAGTTAGCAACCATACATCTACCTGTGTCACTAGGGGTCTTTTAAAAAATACATGTAAATTTGTGCAACAACGTATTGGTAAGAACAATAGTATATGGAGAAAAGGAAGGAACAAAATTTGAGTTAGAAGATCTGAACTATTCTGTCATTTAAAAGTTCAGATATTTTGAATGGATCTAATTTTCATTACCCGTAATATGAAGGCCCAGGACCAAAGGATTGCTCTGAACTTTAATATTTTATAACCACTGCAAAAGTTTTGAAAAAAAAATCTCATTGCTTTTGAGTCAGAACTGACCCAGAGCTGGCCCACCACGGGTTTTAAGAGGCTGTAAGTTGCAAGGGAGAAAGAAGATTGCCCATCCATTCCTGTAAGGGTGCTGGTGGATTCAAATGGCCTTTGCTTAAACACCATAACTACTAACACATCGGGCCAGCTATGTTGTTGTTATGTGCTGTCAAGTGGCCTGTGACTCATAGAGACCCTATGTAGAACAGCTCTAAACCCTGCTCTATCCTGTGCAAATTTTACTGTCTCTGACACACCTACCCCCATTACCCCAGTCACTGAATCAATCCATCTCATCAAGGGCCCTCCTCTCTCGAGCTGTCCCTCCACCCTCCCAAGCATGATAGCTCTCTCCAAGGACTGGTATCTCCTTGCAACATGTCAGAATCTTTGCCTCCAAGGAGCAGCCTGGTCTCACCCTCTCTAGGACAAACTTGACTGTTTTTCTTCTAACAGTCCATGGTATATTCAATACACTTCTCCAACATCACAGCTCAAAGACATCAATACTCCTATCATTCCTAGTCACTGTACAGCTTCCTGATGCATATCAAGTAATTGCAAAGACCATGGCACACCTTAATCTCCAGACTGGCACTGTTGCTCTTCAGTATTTGGAGAGATCTCTGACAGTAGGCTTTCCCAATGCAATTCATTTGTTGTTTCCTGTCTGCTGGTACCAAGAGTGTTGACTGTAGAGCCAAGCAAACCCCAACTGTGTGTAATCTCAATCTCTTCACCATTTATCATGATGCTTCCAAGCGTCCCAATGGTGAAAATATTTGTTTTCTTGATGTTGAGCTTCAATCCATATTAAAGGTTGCAGTCTTTGACCTTCTGCAAGCAAGCACTTCAAATCCTTCTCAGTTTCAGCAAGCAGGGTTGTGTCTTCTGCATAATGCAGATTGTTGATGAGTCTACCTCCAATCCTGATGCTACATTTCTCCTCACAGAGCCCAGCCTCCTGGATAATCTGTTTTGCATACAGATTGAAAAGGTATGGAAACAGGACACACCCCTGGCATACAACCGTCCTAATTTTGAACCACGCAGTGTTTCCTTGCTCTGTTCTGATGACTGCATCCTGGTATAGCCTTCACATAAGCAAAATCAATTGTTCTGTGATTCTCATTCTTCTTAGAGTCAGCCACAGTTTGTTGTAATCCACACAGTCAAATGCCTTTGCATAGTTGATGAAACACAGATAGACATTCCTTTGGTATTCTATGCTTGCAGCCAAGATCCATCTGACATTAGTTATAATATCCCTAGTGCCATGGCCCAGCCTGCACTTCAGGCAGTTCCCTGTTGATATGCTTGTTCCAATTGTTTATCGGGCCAGCTATAGGCTTCTTAAATGCATTTTAGAAATTTTCCAAATGCTTTGAGGGTGTATGCTCAAAGCACATTTGAAAATCCTAGAATCTCAAAATCTTAGATTTTTTTCCTAGGGGTGATACTTTAATGTTCAACATATTTTATCTTTCTAGGCAAAGTATATTTATTTAATTTTTTTCAGAATTTAGAAAAGTCCTGCTGGTACTACTGGTTAACAACAGTAATGCATAACAAAAATAAGTGGAACGTACTTTGTTCATATGCAACTTCCCACATATGGTAAAAAGAATCACCTTATTATATGTGTATCTCATTTTAATGAAATTGAGAGTAGAGATAACATTTAACCACATGCTTCACTGCAAATGATGAGCAATTAAAAACTCTTCAAAAACAAAGTTTATTTTGAGCTATTTCTAGAGGGCATATAAAAAAGAAAAGAAAACAATCATTATAGAACACTGATTGCTTTTGTTTTGGGGTTTTTTAAGCCCTTGTTTTGCAGAGGTTCTGGTCTTAAGGAAAAGCTACTGTGATTCCCTGAAAAGAAAGAATTATAGAGTCCTCGTGCCTCTGTAGTGGCTGGCCCATGATTAAACCCACTTACCATTGAGTGTATGGATTCTAACAAATAGAAACCCTCCATAAGGTTTCCAGGAGGAGACTATCCTTTTTTTTTTTAAAGTAAAAGAAAAGATTCTTTCATTGTTTTACAAACCCTCCCCCAGGTCCCCTCCACCATGCAGCCCTCGCTCTAGTCTCCTGTGATGACAGAAATACCCAGTTACATCTCTCTTTTAAACGGTTCTCTCCCTCCTCTGTTTCAGTGCAGTATACATTATTGAACCCATCTTACTCAGTGTCTCCCTAACCCCAAGGACAGTCCCATTCTACAACAGTGGCATCATGTAATATTTGTCCTTTTGTGACTGGGATATTTCACTCAGCATAATGTTCTCCAGAGTCAACCATTTTGAATAATATTGCATGAGTTCCTTGTTTTTTAATGCAGCATAGTATTCCATTGTGCGAATATACCACAGCTTCTCTAGCCATTCGTTTGTTGATGGGCACTTAGGTTGTTTCCAACTCCTTGCTATTGTGAACAAAGCTTCAATAAACATGGGTGTGCATATATCTGCTTGGATGTCAGCTATGGGCTCTTCAGGGTATATTCCCAGTAGTGGAATTGCTGGGTCAAATGGTATCTCTATTTGCAACTTTTTGAGAAAGCGCCATACTGCTTCCCACAGGGGTTGCACCATTTTACACTCCCACCAACAGTGAATCAGGGTTCCAGTTTCTCCACAACCTCGCCAGCATTTGTTGCTTGTTGTTCTGTTAAATTTTGCTATTTTGACTGGGGTGAAATGATATCTCATAGTTGTTTTAATTTGCATCTCTCTTAGGGCTAGGGATTTTGAGCATTTCTTCATGTGCTTGTTAGCCATCTGAATGTCGTCTTCGGTGAAGTGCCTGTTCATATCCTGTGCCCATTTTTCTATTGGATTATTTACCTTTATCTTGTTGTGGTGCTCAAGTATTTCATAAATTCTGGATATAAGTCCCTTATCTGATATGTTATTACCGAATACTTTTTCCCAGTCAGTGGCTTCCCTTTTTACCCTACTGGAGAAGTTTTTGGATGTGCATAGGGATTTGAGTCTTAGAAGGTCCCATTCATCTATGTTATCTTCTCCTGGTTGAGACTATCCATTTTTGTTCCTAAAGAGCCACACTAGTGTATTCCAACTGCAGGGAAGCACAAGTTTTCTTTGCTTTTTTCCATTCACACTGTGTTTCTTACAGAGTTGGGTGGGTGGAGGGAGGAGATGAAGCACAACTTTTTGATTAACAGGTCAACATGCTATGGACCATGCCCCCAGGGCTCTTCAATGAATTAGTTAGGCTGAGTTAAGTGAGACAAGTTCCAAATGAGTCCTGCTAGCGCAGTGGTTAAAGTACTTGATTGCTGATCAAATTATAGGTGGTTTGAATACCTAACTAGAGAAAGAAGAGGCTTTCTGGTTCCATAAAAATTTACAACCTTGGAAATGCTATGGGCAGTTTTACTCTGTCCTACTAAATGGCTGAGTCCTAATAGCCTTGATGGCAGTGAGCTTAGTCAAGTGTCTCCCATTATGGTAAATTCCAGAGGCACAGACGTTCTATGAGTCTTGCTCTTCCGGGACTCACATCTAGTGTGAAGCTCACTTATAAACAAATAATTACAATGTCAGATGTTTATTAAAAAAGGTACAAGTTGTCTCATGGTGATCTCACGGACCTTTCAGAGTTGTCCCACATGTGGCAAGGGTGCTGAACCTTTGCGCACTCATACACAACTGAGTGACTGGGAAGGAATTCTCCTCAGGAGGGGATGCAAACATGGGCAAAGCATCTCTCTTTGTGCAGTTAGCTTAAAAATTGGCTTTTCTAGCCATTAAGTTAACTCTCTCTGGTCTCCAGCCACCTTAACTGTAGACACATGGTCTTGCAAATCATCAACAGTTACGGGACTAAGATAGGAGACAAAGTGCTTCCCACGTAGAGCAGCAAGACCCTGGTGAGAGTGAGACCTTGGTGGCAAGACTCTGGTGACGCTGGTAGAGAGACTGTGGCATTGCTGTGGAGAATCTGTGGCAAGGTGTAACCAGAGGAGCCCTGAGATATAGGCCACAGTTAAAGGTTTTACTGTTCTTACTGGATGATGTAAGGAAAAGCTGACTGCTAAATTTAGACTGGAACCTGTACTAATTGAGGAATTATATGTGTCTTGGGACTGCTGGACCAAATCCTGGATTGGCATTGGGTAATACTCCTTGCCTTCCTCACTCTCCAACTTACTTCCCAAGAAACCCCATTTTCAGTGCCACAGTTGTGAGTAAAGACTATGAGTCAATAATGAATATCATACCCAGTGACTGGAAGAGATGGGTGCAGGAGCATGAGGGTTGGTGTGTCTAAATGAGCAGCTATTTGCTGCTATGGCTAATATTAATGGGGGCAGTTTATCTTTAAGAAGCAAGGAGAAGGCAGACATGGCCACTGCCATTCCCACTTGCATCTGCTTCCCTTTTCCACTCTGATATAGGACAGTTCTTGCAGAGGAACTCAACAGTGACTCAGCAGAATCCAAAACTTTCAGAGGCTGAAGAATAGATGCCTTCTGCATCTATCCGTCTACATGGTACACACAGCTTCCACTATATTACCTTTGTCATCTACCAACTGTACCATTTTTAGGGTACAGATTCTATCGAATCTTTTTCTATTAAATAATTTCCAGAAATATCTTCATCTTAGTTCCCTTATTGTGCAATTTAACCACAGACTCCTTTCAAATAAGTTAGACACAGACTTCAGATAGTACAATATATAGTGCCATTTTCTCTTTTTTGCTATAAATATCTATTATTAACATAGTCTAAAAATAATTTTTTTAAAAAAACATGACATTATCTAACACTATCCAGATCAATATACTGGTAACTAAAACTGAAATCAAAACTTCCTACAGCCTTCCCTTGTAAATGGATATGTTTAACCTAAATACAGGGTGTTTCCACTATGCTTTCTACTTTATTCTTGTTCCATTTATCTCAGGAAGAATTAAACAAGCTATGATTCCGTCATCTAGCGCATCTCTCTATTTCACTTCTCTAAGTTTGATGAAGAATGTCAACAAAATATTTAAAAGATGTGAACAGACTACTGAGAAGTGGCATGCCTTTGATGCCTTTTGACATGCTTAAAAAAAAATCTATTCATCCACAATCTGAGTGTGACTGTTTAATCCTGCCAATCCAGCATATTTTAGTACAGCAATTATCTTCCCAGTCATTCAAGGCAGAAACCTTAGAGTTATCTTTGATTCTGTTTTCTCTCTAATCAGTAGATAAAATAAAATCAGTGTAGGTTTTTAAAAAATATTTTTCTTTTATATTGGTTTTCACATGAAATTCATGTATGTGTTTCATTTATACACATCGTGTTTCACACATTTCTCTGTTCACATTGTTTTTCAAGCAATCATTCCTATACATTGTGTTTTATAAAATTAATCACCATTGATCCTAGCCCACCATAACTCTGCCACTTCAGGTCCCCAATGGGTCTTTCATAATTCCTTCACCCACTCCCTCTGTCCACTAAATTCAGTGACCTTATGACTTCCCCTTCTGCATTCTCAGCTCCCTCTTCCCTCTATTCCCCTTTTGTATTGTTGTATACATCTTACTAGCAATCCTTATATTTGCAAAACAATGATACTATGCAGTATTTGTCCTTATGAGACTGAGTTACTTCATTAAACATAATGTACTCAAGCTTCTCCTTGGTTATATAGTATTTTCCAAAAAACCATTGCTCCAGAGTATTTCATCATCTGAACATACCACAATTTCACAATCCATTTGTTTGTTGATAGACATGTGGGCTATTTCCATATTCTTGCCATTGTGAATAATCCTGCTATGAACATCAGAGTTCATAGAGAGGAGGACAAATCTCCACTTGTGTCTTAATTCTATTTTCCTCAGAGAATATTGCTAGCAGCAGAAGAGCTGGATCATATGGAATATCTATGTTCAGCTTTTTGAGCAAATGCCAAACTGCCTCCCAGAGTGGTGATATTATTTTACAAGCTGATCAACAGTGTATGAGAGTTTCCACCTTTCCACATCCTTTTCAGCCTTTTTTGCTTGCTGTCCTATTAACTTTGCCAATGCTATTGGGTAAGGTGGTATTTCATTGTGGTTTTCACATACATCTCTCTGCCAATTATTTTGAGCATTTCTTCATGTGTCGTTTGGTTATCCAAATGTCTTCTTCAGTAAAAAGTCTTTCCATGTTTTCCATCCATTTGTTAATTGGGTTATCAGACTTTTTTTTATGAAGGCCCTATAGTATTTATTATGAGACTCTTGTCTGTTTTGCTATTGCCAAATGTTGCTTATTTTTCCCCAGGTAATAGGTTTTCTTTTCACCCTATTGGGAAAAGTTTTTGATGCACACAGGGACTTAATCTTTATAATATCTAATGTTGTTGTTGTTATGTGCCATCAAGTTGCATGCGACTCATAGTGACCTTATGTACAATAGCCCTAAACTCTGCTCTGTCCTTCGCCAATGGCACTGTCACTGATACACCCATCCCAATTACCCCAATAACTGAATCAATCCATCACATAGAGGGCCTTCTCGCCTGAACTGTCCCTCCACCCTCCCAAGCATGATGTCCCTCTCCAAGGACTGGTCCCTCCTTACAACATGTCCAAAGTATGTTAGAAGGAGCCACAGAATCCTTGCCTCCAAGGAGCCACCTGGTTTAATCCTTTCCAGGGTGAATCTCTTTGTTTTCCTAGCAGTCCATGGTACCCTCAATACTCTTCTCCAGCACCACAGCTCAAAGGCACCAATTCTCCTTCTATCCTCGTAAGTCATTGTCCAACTCTCTGATGCATAACAAGTGATTGCAAAGACCATGGCCTATATAAGATGCATCTTAGTCTCCAGAGAGACACCATTGCTCTTCAGTACTTTGGAGAGGTCCCTAACATCAGACTTTCCCATGGCAAAACGTCTTTTAATTTCCTGGCTACTAGTGCTGAGAGTGTTGACTGTGCAGCCAAGCAAACTAAAGCTGTGAACAATCTCAGTCTCTTCACCATCCATCCTGATGCTGCCAATTGCCCCAGTGGTGAGAATCTTGACATTGAGCCTCTGCAGCAAGCGCTTCAGGTCCTTCTCAGTTTCAGCAAGCAGGGTTGTGTCATCTACATCTCACAGATTGTTGATAGATCTTCCACCAATCTTGATCCCATATTCCTCCTCATAGAGCCCAGCCTCCCGGATAATCTGTTCTGCATACAGGTTGAAAAGGTATGGAGACAGGACACATCCCTGGCATACGCCCTTACCAATTTTGAGCCATGCAGTGTTTCCTTGCTCCATTCTGACGACTGCCTCTTGGCCCAAGTATAGATTTCTTATTAGCACGATCAAGTATTCTGGGATTCCCATTCTTCTCAGAGTCATCCACAGTTTGTTATGATCCACACAGCCAAATGCCTTTGCATAGTCAATGAAACACAGATATACATTCCTCTGGTATTCCCTGCTTTCAGCCAAGATCCATC
>NW_006399776.1:15987918-16000280 GCF_000299155.1 Elephantulus edwardii
AGGGTAAAAAGGGAAGCCACTGACTGGGAAAAAGTATTTGGTAATAACATATCAGATAAGGGACTTATATCCAGAATTTATGAAATACATGAACTCTTCTAAACCCAGCCTGGACTTCTGGCAGTTCTCTGCTGATGTGTTGTTCCAGTCGTTTTTGGATAATCTTCAGGAGAATCTTGCTTGCATGTGAAATTAATGATATTGTTCTATGGTTTCCACACTCTGTTGTGTCACCCTTCTTTGGGATGGGAACATTATAATAGATAATATATATCATATGATATAAATTTATAATTTAATATTAAATGTAATTAAATGTGACTTAATCTCATTCATCTATTTTATCCTCTCCAGATTGTACATTTCTGGTTGTAGCTGGCAGTCTCTTTATACCATAGGCTAGGCCTTCTAACTTTGGTCCCATTTTGTGTCTCATGGTCTTCATGGTTTTGGGATTTACCCCTACGTCTCTGATCCACATTGAATTGATTTTTTTTTGTATGATATGAGATGTAGATCTTGCAGGTAGCAGTCTAGTTTTTCTAGTACTATTTGTTGTAAAGGTGCTTGTTTCCCCATTTGATAGGCTTTGTTTTCTTGTTGAACACCAGCTGGTCATAGGTTGTTGTGGTTGTGTATCATAGGGTAGGAAATAATCCATAGCTGACCCACCAATAGGTTTTCAGAGGCAGTTAGTCTCATGGGAGGAGACTGCCAATCCTTAGCCCACAGAGCAGCTGGTGTCCTCTTATCATGTGTCTTCAGGATTGCAGTACAGCTTCTTGCCACTAGGCCACCACAGCCACTAGTTAATTCATGGGCTCTCCATTCTGTCCCATTGGTTTATGGGTCTGTCATTGTATTAGTACAGTGGTGTTTTGGTTATTACAGCTGTGTGATGTTGAGATAAAGGAATGCTCTGACTCTCACTTGATGTTTTTCAGAAGTGCTTTGCTTATTCAGGTTCTCTTTCCTTTCCAAAGAAACTTGCCAGTTACTGTCCTATCTCTTTGAAAAATTAATTTCTTACCTGTGTTGGGATTGCATTAATCATGTAGATTGCTGTTAGTAGGATTGCCATTTTCACTATGTTGAGTCTTACTTTCCATGAACAGAAAACATTTTCCCAATCTGTGTAATTAACTGCCTCTGAAAACCCACCAGAGAGTCAGCTATGGGTCAATTCCAACTTGACAGTATATAGCAAACAACATTATTTCTCACAGTAGTGCTGTCTAGTTTTCTTTATAAATTTCTTTTGTGTCTCTAGTTAGGTTTACTCCCAAGTATCTCATTTTGTAGTTGGCTTTTTTTTAAAAAAATAGTCTTTCTAGTTTCCTTTTCTGTGTCTCCTTTATTACTACAGAGGACCCCATCCCCATTTTTGTATATTTATCTTGTATCCTGAAGCTCTACTAAATTGGCCTACGAGGTCTAATGGTTTTTTGCTTAGTCTTTGAGGTTTTCTGTTTACACCATCATGTTCTCTACATATAGTGACAGTTTTATCACCTCTTTTCCAATTTATATATCTAATATTTCCTTCCTTTTTTGTACTGCCCTAACAAGTACTTTCAATACAATATTGAAGAGGAATGGTGAAAGTGGACATCCTTGTCTGGTGCCTGTACGCAATGTCATGCCATTCACTAGTCTTTCTCCATTGAGAAGATGTTAGCTTTTGGTTTTGTATAAATACTTTTCACTATGTTGAGGAAATTCCCTTTTATTCCTATTGTTCTGAGTGCTTTACTTAGGAAAGGGTGTTGGATTTTGTGTAGTACTTTTTATGCCTCAGTTGACAGGATCATGTGGTTCTTGTTTTTTGCTTTGTTAATCTGATGAATTATATTGATTGTTCTTACCTTAAACCATCTTTGCTTACCAACTATGAATCCCACTTGGTCATGATGAACTTGTTCTCTTGTGTTATTTATTTTTTTAATGTGTTGTTAGATTTGATTTGCCATGATTTTTACATGTATATTCCTGAGATACTCATCTTTAGTTTTCTTTTTAGATAATGTCTTTGCCTTGCTTTGGTATTAGGGTTATGCTTGCTTCATAGAATGACACTGGGAGAATTTCTTCTTTTTCTGTTTTTAAAAATAATTTAAATAGAATGGGCTCTAGGTCTTCTATGAATGTTTGGTAGAACTCAGCTGGGAAGCCAGCTGGGTCAAGACTATTTTTAAGGGGCAGGGTGAATCTTTTTTTAGACCTGCTGTATTTCTTCTTTTGTGATGGGCCTATTCAAGTATTCTACATCTGTCCATGTCAATCTGGGTAGGGTGTGAGTTTCAAGGAATTTGTCCATTTCTCTATTTCTTCTAGGTTTTCAAATTTATAGGAGTATTGCTCTCATAATATTCTGGTATTATCAATTTAATGTTATCTGGGTCTGTTGTGATATCACCCCTGTCATTTCTTATTTGAGTCATTTGTGTCGTCTCTTTGTTTTCTAGTATGTTCTCATTGACGTACTGATCTTCCAGCTCACTGACTCACTGTTCCAACTCTTCTGTTTGGCTTTTTGTCCCTCCAGTATGTTGGAAACTTCTGTCATTTCAGTCTTCATAGTCTGAATTGTGTTTTTGTGTCTTTCTGTTAGTTCCAGTACTTTGTTGGCTATATGCTCTCTGTCTTGTGTTGATTTTTTAAATGTCTTCTACCTTTTTATCTGTGTATCAATTCTTTCATCTTTTGCAATTTCTTCAGTAGTTGTTCATGGTCTTCCACATCACTAGATTTCTTCTGGATCCCTGTCTCTGAGATATTTGCTTTATTTATGGCTTCCATTTTTATTTCAATCATTTCAACCTTCTGTAGCTGTTGGTATAACTCCAAACTATTTCTTCTGGTTCCCTGTCTCTGGGGTAGTCAGTTTACTTATGGCTTCCATTTTTTTCTTCCATTACTTGTACTTTTTCTGTAGTTGTTCATATGACCCTTCATCAACATATTTCATCTGTCTGTTTCTGGGGTGTTCACTGGGTTTGCAATATGCTCTGCTTTATCTGGGAGAAAGCTTATTTTACTTTGTCACAATGTTTGAAGCTTCCTGCTGCTTTCCTGACTTAATGTAAAGTTTTTCTTAGTATGTGTTATGTTTCTTTTGTGTCTCTGTAGATTGTTGATAGTTCTTTATTTTTACTATGTTATTTGTTACTTGAAGGCTTAAAGTGTCCCTTATATTGGGGAGGGCCACGCACCATGCCCTTCTGGATCTAGGCCGTGGGAAAGCTCCCCTTTCTCAAGACCCTTCCACTTCCCTTTGGACTGCAGAGCAGCCTTTCAGGAATCTCACTTGACTGCTGCCCATCTCTTCTAATGTTTGGAATCATCCTTGGTGACGCTTATGAGCACTACAGTCAGAGATCCACTTCCCCTAATAGGCAGCTGCATTCTCTCTACCCAGTGTGGAATTGAGGATTCAGGGCCCTACCTCTATCCAGCTGCCTCTTAGTTCTCACATGTAGCTTGGTGAGGATCTCTCCAGCTTGCTCTAGACTCATCTAAAGTTTGGGACTGTCTTTGGTGGTGTCGAAGAGCATAGCAGCCGAAGACCACTATCTTCCAACAGGAAGTTGTACTCTTTATATCTAGTGTTAAATTAATGAAGCTTTGAGTCCAGAGAGCCGTGTGCTCTATCTCTTACTACTGCTAATGCCAGAGCTATTTAGATTCTTGTATGCATATCGTATTGAAACAGATGAGGGAAAGCACAGATTAGAAGTGATATATAATTGAGTATTATGGTTAGCACAGAAATCCAGAATTAAGGTTGCATAGAGAAGTGTACTCAGGGTGCGGGGTGGGGGGAAGGGACGTGGGAATGTATACTAATGAAGGAATTTTTTTCTTTCTTTTTTTTTTCTATCTTTGGAGGGGGAAGCGAGCTGGTGGGGAGGGGTGGGCAGGGAGAAAACTGCGGCAATGAATGATTGGAAATCCAAAACCTCTGTAAAATAAATTATTAATTTAAATGTAAGTTTACAGAGACTTAGGGTTTCCAGTAATTCATTGTTGCCCCTGCCCCCCAATTCACTCTTCTCCTTGAAAAGTAAAAGAAAAATTCTTTCACTGTTATACAATCCCTCACCCCAAGTCTACTCCACTGTGCAGCTTTCATTCTGAACTCCTATCGTGACAATAATACCCAATGTATATCCCTTTTAAACAGGTATCTCCCTCATCTGTTTCAATGCAGCATACATCATTCCTCCTCTCCTTCTCTGTCTTCCCTCATCCACTATGTCAGTTCTGTTTTACAACAGTGGCCCGACGCAATATTTGTCCTTTTGTGACTGAGATGTCTCATTCAGCATAATGTCCTCCAGGATCATCCATTTTGCATAATATTTAATGAGTTCCTTGTTTTTCAATGCTGCATGGTATTCCATTGTGTGACTATACCAGAGCTTCTCTATCCATTTGTTTACTGATGGGCATTTGAGTTGTTTCCAGCTCTTTGTTATTGCGAACAAAGCTGTAATAAACATGGATGTGTATCTATCTGCTTGGGTGGCAGATATGGTTTCTTTAGGGTAAATTTCCAGTAGTGGAATTGCTGTGTCAAATGGTATGTCTATTTGTAATTTTTTGAGAAAGCAACATAAGCCTTCCATAGTGGCTGCACCGATTCTTGTAATTCTTACCCTTTCTTTCAATGTATCATGTTCTTCCTATTGCCAGACATGTATACCTTGAAATAGAAAATGATAAAATTATTGCCTGGCCCTGAGTGGCACAAACATTTACACATTGAGAAGCTAACCAGAAGGTTGGAGGTTCAACACCATGCAAAGTACCTTAGAAGAAAGGTCTCACTACTAATCTACTTTGGAAAAATAAGTCATTCAAACACAATGGAACACAGTTCTACTATGATATACTGGAGTTACCACGAGTTGAAGTCAACTCCAAAGTAATTGGTTTGGGTTTGGGTTTGGGTTTTGGGTTTTACCTGGTTCCTAGCTGGAAGCTGCTGTCATGTTGCTAGATGCCAATAAGTATGCCTCTGACTCACAATGGTTTGAAATACTATCCAGTCCAATAACATACGCATGACAAGTTGCAGATCAGATTGTTGAATGTATAACATCTTCCCTGGGTTAATTTCAGAAAGAGATGACAAACATTTATTCCTAGGCTATCTTAGTCTAGAAGCTCTGTTGAAACCTGTTTAGTGTGATAACAACACAAGCCTCCACTAACAGGTGCTGTATGCACATGAGAAGCACTGACCAGGGAATCAATCCCAAATTTCCCACATGAAGCCAGGAATTCTACCAATGAACCACCAACGTGATGACAGTAAACAGTATCCATTACAGATGAGAAACGTAATGCAACTACAAAAATGTCCATTTACATTTTATCTTTTTCCACACAGAGGCCACTAGTCTCTAAAAAAAAATGATAGCTGATTGTTCTTTTTTTAAAGTTGTCATTGGTAATCATAAAATCTGTTTTTTATACTTACTAAGTATTTTTTGAGTACTGCTTCATTTAATTCTCATAACAATGCTGAAAATGATATTAACCCTTTGTTACACATGAAACTCTTGATGAAATGGATTAACAAAGTGGCTGCACAATGAGTTTTAACAAAGTAGAGACTATTAGGCTGATGCAGGATCAAGAAGGGAATGGTTTTGTTCTGCTGTATACAGGGCTGCTATGAGTTGAAGCCAAGTTGATAGCATCTAATAACAATATATGCAAAACATGTGAGTTAGAGAAGTTCTCTTGCTCAATACCAAAACTGACCGAAGCAGGGTGAGATCTTGGATAGTATTTATTTAGCACAAGAAGGAAGAAAAAGCCATCAAAAAGTGAATGAATTATCTGAGGATAACTCTCAAATCTCTGAAAGGGGAGTATTGTCCAAATGACACGAGAAAGTGATTTTTTTCCCCCTGATAATACAGAAGTTAAGATTTACGAGATTCTGCAGCAGAGGCTGGAATAAATGCTTCCTTGACTCAGGCTCCTTGTGAGATGAGTCACACATTATCATATGATTTTCCAGAACATTTGCTCTTAAATAAATTAGAATGATGGAAATAAAATAATAGCATTGTTTTTTAGAATAAAGCTGCAGATGTGCAATTATACCTTAAACTTATAGTAGATGAAATGCTTGTAACTTAGTATTTACTGGTATCATAAAAAAATAGAAAAGCTAAATAGTGAAAGGCTAATGGATGGTTGAATACAATCTGGAAGAGTAGTATCTTAGACCAGATGCCAGTAGCTGGCACTTGGCAGGAATCAACAGTTATTTAAGGCCAAAGTGGTTAATATCATCATTAATAATAAAAAAGTGGAGATCACAGCAACAACTGTCTGATGAGAAAATATTCCAGAACAGTTTCTACTCTTAATGTAATGCACAAGAAGTAATTGGCAGTAGGCTACTACAAAAAGTTAATAAACTCTGTTTACAAGTGTACTTATCAATATACTTGTTATATTGTCTATAACAATTAGTATAGATCTATGGTAATAATTATTCAAAATAATTACAAGATGATTAAGTGAGAATTCAATTATTTCTTAAGGATAATTTTATATATAATTTCCTTTATTATCTGTGAATTTTGTTTCCAATCTCAGAACCCTATCTCATAAAACACTGCCTAAGGATCTTGCCATCCTAGGAAAACAATGACATTTTATGTTCAAATTAATATGACGCAAGTGTTGAACATAACTTTTGAAAAGTCAATCATTCGACTTCAATTTTTGCATTATACATAAACTTTCTAGCAACAGTGCTTTTGTTGTTGCTATGTGACTTCAAGTCACTTGCAACTCCTAACAAACTCATGGACAATAGCTCTGAACCCTGCTCTATCCTGAACCAACCTTGCTGTCTTTGACACATGTACCCCATTACTCCAGTCACTGAGTCAATTCATCTCATTAAGAGTCTTCCTCTCGTGTGCTGTCCCTTCACCCTCCCGAGCATGATGTCCCTCTCCAAGAACTGGTCCCTTCTTGCAACATGCCCAAAGTATGTCAGACAGAGTTTCTGAGTCCTTGCCTCCAAGGAGTACTCCGGTTTCACTCTCTCCAAGTCAAACACATCTGTTCTCCTAATAGTCCATGGATTATTGAATACTCTTCTCCAGCACCACAGCTCAAAGGCAACAATTCTCCTTCTATCATCCCTAGTCATTGTCCACCTTTCTGATGCATAGCATGGAACTGTGAAGACTATGGTCTGGATCACATGCATCTTAGTCTTCAGACTGACATCGTTGCTCTTCAGTACTTTTAAGTGGTCCCTTACAGCAGACTTGCCAGTGCAATTCATCTTTCAATTTCCCGGTTGCTGGTACCAAAAATGTTGATTGTGGAATCAAGCAAAACTGAAGCTATTAACAATCTCAATCTCTTCATCATGTATCAATGCTGCCAATCAGCTTAGTGGTAACAATATTTGTTTTCTTGATATTGAGCTTCTTGAATATTGAAGGCTGTAGTCCTTGACTTTCTGTAGCAAGCAATTCAGATTTTACTCAGTTTCAGCAAGCAAGATAATATAATCTGCATAACACAGGTTGTTGATGAGTCTTCCTCCACATACAGATTGAAAAGGTATGGAGAGAGTACACATCCCTGGTGTACACTCTTCCTGATTTTGAACCATGCAGTGTTTCCTTGCTCTGTTCTGATGACTGCCTTCTGGTCCAAATACAGGTTTTTTATAAGACAATCAAGTATTCTGGGATTCCCAGTCGTCTCAGAGTTAGCCACAACTTGTTGTGATCCACACAGTTAAATGCCGTTGTATAGTCAATGAAAAATAGATAGACATTCCTCTGGTTCTATCTACTTTCAGTCAAGATCCATTTAATATTAGCTATCATATCCCTAGTACCACAATACTTATACATGGAAGAAAAGTGCACTTAACTTGATTGTTTTTATGCAAAACCTGTATTTGGACCAGGAGGCAGTTATCAGAACAGAGCAAGGAAACACTGCATGGTTCAAAATCAGGAAGAGCAGCAAGTATCCTGCAGGTAAGGCTTGCAGAATACCCTGAATCACATCCCAGAAGAGGTATGTTGTTTTTGTTGTTATGTGGCATTAAGTCTCCTGCAACTCCTAGCTCTGTACAAAGTTCTGAACCCTGATCTATCCTGAGCCAACTTTATTGTCTCTTAACACACCGACCCGCTTTACCATAGTAACTAAGTCAATCCATCTCATCCAGGGTCTTCCTTTTCAGCCTTGTCCTTCTACCTGTGGAAGCATGTGTCCCTCTCCAAGTACTAGTCCTTCCTTGCAACATAACCAAAGTATGTCAGACAGAGCTTCAGAATCCTTGCCTCCTATGAGCAACATGGTTCCACCATCTCCAGAATGAACCTTTTTGTGCTCCTAGCAGTCTATAGCACATTCAATACTGTTCTCCAGCATTATAACTCAAAAGCATCAATTCTTTTTCTATGTTTCTTAGTCATTGTACAGCTCTCTGGTGCATAGCAAGTAATAGCAAAGACCATGACATGGTTCAGGTGCACCTTAGTCTCTAAACTAACATCATTGCTCTTCAGTACTCTGGTGATGTCCCTGACAGAAGATTTCCCACCGCAATGCATCTTTTTCCCCCCCTGCTTGCTAGTACCAAGAGCGTTGATTGTGGAGTCAACCACACTGAAGCTATTAATAATTTCATTCTCTCCACCTTCTATCATGATGCTGTCTATTGGCTCAGAGATGAGCACTTGTAAATTGTCCTTTCAGTTCACAAATGTGTTGTATCTCTCTGTTGGATCAAAAGGCATGCCTCCGTGCAAACGAACTGACCTTTGATCACACACAATACAACATGGTTAATATATGACCAGTAAAATGTATGAAACATTAAAGCACTCCTGGTTTTTATTTCCATTTTGATCACTTAGCTAGTACTTCTTCAACTGATGTTGGCAATACAATTAAGTCTCACTTTAAAATTTAAAAGGGTAGATCTGGTAATGTTGATTATATCACAGTTATTTCAGTCAAAAGGGCAGTTTCTTTGTTCGTAAAACACTAGTCTTAGAGAAGCCAAATTTCATTTCATGTCATCCTGGTGCTCTAGAATTAATATTCTTAACCTCATACAAATTTTGTTAGTTTAAAAATAAAACTGGGTTAGTAATAGCATCTAACATGAGGATAATTATGCAACACAACATAAGCTTAATTTTGTTTTTCTTAACACAGAGAAAGTGGGCAAACTTTGCCTCTCTTAGTTTGTAGACCAAGTTTTTTCATCATTCATCCATCCAGTATAGTATTATCATGACTTGTGCCAGTTACTCAATCAACTCTTGGTTGTTGTTGTTGTTATGTGCCGTCGAGTCGTCTGCGACTCATAGCAACCCTATGTACAACAGCCCTAAACCCCGCTCTATCCTGTGCCAATCGCACTGCCTCTTATGTTACATTATATCTGTCTTGACATATTTCAACAAATGCTGCCCTGGACACACTCACCAAGTTGTACCAAGAAATTTGGAGAATAACCACCTGGCCAACTTAAAGGAAAATATCCATATTTGTTCTTATTCCAAAAAAAGGTGACCTGACAAAGTGAGGAAATTATCAAACAATATCATTAATATCACATGTAAGCAAGATTCTGCTGAAAATGACCCAAAAATGACTGGAACAGCTCATCAATAGAACTGCCAGACATGCAGGCTGGGTTTAGAAGAGGCTGTGGTACTAAGGATATTATAGCTAATGTTAAATGGATCTTGGCTGAAAGCAGAGAGGACAAGAGGAATGTCTATCTGTGTTTCATTGACTATGCAAAGACATTTAACTGTGTGGATCACAACAAGTAGTGGCTAACTCTGAGACAAACGGGAATCCCAGAATGCTTAATTGTGCTTATGCAAAACCTATACTTGGACCAGGAGGCAGTTGTCACAACAAAGCAAGGAAACACTGCATGGTTTAAAAAATGTAAGGGTGAACACCAGGAATGCATCTTATCTCCATACTTTTTCAATCTATATATGAAACAGATAATCAAAGAGGCTGGGATCTATGAGGAGGAATGTGGCACCAGGATTGGAGGAAGATTCATCAATAACTTTCATTATGCAGACAACACAAATTTGCTTGCTGAAACAGAGGAGGACTTGAGGTATTTGCTGGAGAAGGCCAAGGATTGCAGCTTTCAGTATGGATTGAATCTCAACATCAAGAAAACAAGGATTCTCACCACTTAGCTGATTGGCAACCTCCTAATGACGATGAAGAGATTGAAACTGTTAATAGCTTCCATTTTCTTGGCTCCATAATCAAAACTCTTGGTACCAGCAGCCAGGAAATAAAAAAAAAATTAATTGCATCGGGAAAATCTGCTGTCAGACTGTTAGAATATTGAAGAGCAATAATGTCAATCTGGAGACTAAGGTGCACCTGACTCAGGCCATGGTCTTCCAAATTATGTGCTATGAATCAGAAAGCTGTACTAGGGATAAAAGAAAGAGACTTCATATCTTTGAGTTGTGGTGCTGAAGAAGAGTATTGAATAATTCAGACTGCTAAGAGAACAAACATGTTTATCCTGGAGAGGGTGAAATAAGGCTGCTCTTTGGAGGCAAAGATTCTGAAGCTTCGTTTGAAATACTTTGTGTATGTTGCGAGGAGAGACCAGTCCTTGGAGAGAGATATTATTCTTCGAAGGGTAGAGGGACAGCACAGAGAGAAAGACCCTCAATGAGCTGGATTGACTCAGTAACTGGAAGTAAGGGGGGTAGATATGTCAGACACAGTGAAGTTGGCTCAAGATAGAGCAGATTTTAGAGCTGTTGAACATAGGGCTGCTATGAGCCACAGTGATTCGACAGCACATAACAACAACAACATACCTGTCTTTAAGAAGGCTTTTCCTAAAAGCAAAAATAGATAAATCCATTTCTGTTTCAATTCTGATACGTTCCATCATCAGCATTAACAGACTCCAAAAGAAGACTGGACACTAAGTACATGGTGGAGACAAATGGATTTTACTCTTCATTGTGGCATGCCAGCTAAATGAATTTTCCACTGTCCAATTTTTATCTGGGCACTCTTTCTTGCACAAGCACTGCCACTGTGAATTGGCATATTGTTTTTAATTAATTCAACAAAAATATTTAATTAAACCAAATGTATTAACTACTATGGACATACTGTTAGATGAACTACATATTGTCAATCTAAAGTACTAACAGTCTTGCATTCAGAATCTTTAAGGGAACTCAAGATTTTCACATTTGAATGAAATCTATACTTTGCAGAATTATGAAAGGTGAGTGAATCACTGAAACTACACCCCTGATACAAACTGTAAAACTTAAACCAAAAAACCAGGAAGCTCTCTTAAACCCAGTTTAGCTTAACTTAAAAACCCATACCTTGATCATTCTACTTTCTTAAAAACTATTTAACCGCTGTTCAAACCAACTATAATGAAGATAATTGAGTCATACTAAATTATAGGGTTTCTAATACCAAAATTCTTTACAGAAATAGATGACCACGTCTTTCTAGTGGGTTTGAATCACTGACCTTTTGGTTAACAGCCAATCACTGTAACCACTATGTCACTAGGGCTCCTAAAAACTCTCTACCTGAAAGCAACAACTCAAAAGACTGGATAGAAACTTTAGGAGGCAGTGACTTTATGTTAATGAGGCAGGAAAAACTCAGGGAAAAAAGTTAGTATGATTACACAACTTGAAAAACATCACCAATTCCCTAAATGGTGTATATACACTGTAGAATTGTGTATGTAGTATTGTATACATTCCCAACAATTACAACAAATAAAAAAAATTATATTTGACAAAAACCTATTGAGTGAGACAGTTTTAAACTTAGCTCTGGGGAAATGCATCAGAGGTACAACATTTTGAACCTCATTTTCCAGTGTTTATCCAAATCAGGTAAAAAATTACTAGATTAATCCACACAAAACTATAAGAAAAAACATACAGAGAATATATAAACAAATCTCTTTTAAAAGCAAGAAGTAAATATAGCAACTCTGTTGTTGTTGTTGTTAGGTGCCATAGAGTTGACTCATTGTGACTCTATGAACAACAGATTGAACCCTGTCCTATCCTGTGCCATCCTCATCATCACTGGCACAGTTGAGGTCATTGCTGCAGTTACTTCATCAATCCATGTCATTGAGAATCTGTCTTTCCTGACTCTCCACATTTCTAAGCATAATTTCCTTCTTTAAGGAGTGGCTGTCCTAGCAACTCAAATGGACAAGTTAAGAAATGGGCATTGAACAACAATGAATTAATGGAAATCCAAAGGGTCTGTAAATTTTCACTGAAATTAATAACAAA
>NW_006399776.1:16001526-16017670 GCF_000299155.1 Elephantulus edwardii
CCCTTTTCCTTATGAATCAGGGTGAAGTCTCTCTTAGGGAGGAGAGATAGGGAATGGCAAAGGACACACTGACAAAGGGGATTAATCAGAACTGGCTTCAACAAGCACTGTGGCAATTGGATGATTAAAACAGACATTCGGGGGGGGGGAAGAAGAAGGAACTGGGGAGGAGGGTAGAGAAAACAGTGCAACAATGAATGAATGAAAACCCAAAATCTCTGTAAAGGTTCACTAAAACTAATAAAATTTAATAATAATTTAAAAAAAGAAATGGGCATTGAATAATCAACTGCAGAGTTACTAGTGAAATGTTAATAATCATACTTTTTCAATTTTCATTCTGCTTTTGATTTTTTGGTAACAAAGAAGAGTTTCTTCGTCTTGTGCAGACATTATATTATTTTATTTTTTATTTATGTATAAGTATATACATATATATATACATTCATTCATTCATTCATTTATTATGACTCTGATTGCCATACCCACAATGTAACAGCTTTTTTTGGGAAACTAACTGAAGTCAAGGTATTCATTGAGTGTCGTACTAGATATTTTTCCAAATACTTGCGACACATCAGAGAGCAAACAGATCCCTGCCCTCACAGAGCTTACAGTCTAGCATTTCCCACTTCACTTGCACACTGACCTGGGCAAGTCTGTGCCTCTCTGTGCTGCAGCTGCCAAATGGGAGGAATATGCAGAATCAGCACAGACCATGGATGACATGCTTGCTGTTCTGTAGATGCCAAACAAGACCCTTACCCATCATCCTGGTCTATCTCTTAGGCAAGAAATAGGGCTGGATTTTGATTTTTAATAAAAGAGCACACTGGGGATAGGGAGTTGGGGCTGGATTTTGTGCTGTGCAACGGTGGTGGTAGAAGGGCAGTGCAGGGCTGATGATGGCTACACAAATTGTTGCTGCTACTGCCGTTTCTTGGTGGCTGCCTTGCTGGCTAGGTCCTTGGCCTTCTCTGGAGCTGCCAGTGCTGTCTCTTTTGCCTTTTCCTTGGCTTCCTTGGCAGTTTCAACAAGTGTTTAGAAGGGGTTTCACCTTGTAGCTTGGCCAAGATGTATTCAAAACCCTTCATAGTCTTGGTCATGTTGCTTTTAAATCGAGCCAGACCAAATTCCTGGACAGCTCTGGAGACACCAAACAAGCTAGAGGAGACCCAGGCTTCTCGGTGGATTTCGGTCCAACCACTGTTATCAGAGTTCACACAGTAAACACAGCAGTCCTCCACCACCATCAGCCAGGCGTGGTTGAGGTTCCAGGTGAAGGTGGTCATGGTCTGATTCTGTGGGCCCACAATAGAGTTCTCCAGGATGTACACTGAGTGAGCAACATTGGCAGGAAACAATCGCTCAGCCCAGCGCTGCATCCTGTTGGTCTGGGTCAGGAGTCTCCGGGACAGGAGGTTCTGGTCAGGGGTAGCCTCCTGGTGTACTATGTGTTCCGTCAAGACCTGTTTGCTGTTGTAGGCATTCAGGTACCGCTGCCAGAAGGCAGCGGACACTTGGTCCCAGGAACTCCGGAGCATGCTCTGGCCCAGGAAATATTTCACCATTGTCCCTGCCGGGAAGGGCTCAACACCCGTAAAGCATTAGGAGTTTGGAGACCGGGGGGCTCATGGAGGCCGGGCCAGAGCGGAGCACCCGCCTGCCAGGCTCGCTCAATCACCACGGCCGCCATGAGGAGTGGTCAGGGGGGTCAATGTAACAGCTTTTTCACACAGTCCTTGCTCCCTAGAATCCAGTATGATTTCACGTGTGGTGAGTGGAAATACGGAAAATACAGAGGGCAGGGCATCCATCCTGCTATTTTTAGTGCTGCTGCTCCTCCCCTCTTAAGCTAGCACTCTCTGACATGGCTGAAGCCTTGCTTTCTTTAGGCTGAGCTCTTGCCTGTGACAATCCTCTGAGAAATCAAGCAAAAGACTCTCGACAGGCTCAACTTTCCAATTATCTAGACATGACCAGGCATGCCTGAATCCTAGGTAACATATAGCTTGGCCTCTAGCTGCATATATTACTTAAAATCCCTCTGTGTTTTCCACTGCATAATCCAAAAACCTACATCTTTAATCAGTCAGAAGATTATCTGAAGGATTCTTTACACTCCATAGTGTGAAAATTTTTAACTTAGGGGAAAACATTTTTAGGGGGAAAAATGTAAAACCTAGATAATGCATCTTTTACAACCTTGTGAGAAAACTTGTATTATTTGATTTACAATTACAACATTGAAGCTTGGTGTTTGAAACCCTGTCTCTTTTTTTTTTTTATTATGATGTCATGTAACTTAACTCACTGCCACTGCATCAGAACTGTCTCAGCTCACCGCAGGGTTTTGCAGGCTGTAAATCACAAGGGAAGAGAATGCCTGTCTCTTCCCCAAGGAGATACTGGTGGATTCAAGCTGCCACTTTGAGGTTAGCCGTGCACCTCCCTACTGAATAGGCCACAAAAGCTCCCTCAAGGACTATTGTTTACCATAGACTATTGTGTACCATAGAGTCTGAACCCACCCATAGCTGACCTACTGGGTTTTCAGAGCCTACCCTTTCCCTGCATAGCTGCTGGTGGCCTAGAACTGCATGCTCTCCGAATTGCAGCATAGCTTCTTGCCATTAGGCCACCAGAGCTCCCTCCCTCAAGGACTAACATCTCCTTCAATTTGAGATCTTACTCCCCAATTATAGGGAGCTTTGGAGGCCTAGTGGCAAAAATCTGCCCTGCATTCCCCAAGGCACAAGGTTCAAGTCCACCAGCTGCTTTGTGCGAGGGCGGGGGGAAATATCCTCCCATGTAATTAACTGCCTCTGAAAACCCGCTGGAGGGTCAGCTACTGGCCGGTTCTGATTCTATGGTACACAATAACAACATTCCCCAGTTATAAACCCCAGAGGACTTCAGATGTTCCCTCTAGAAACAAATAGGAACCCTTCTCAAAAGGGTTCTTTGTAGAAGGCCCACTGCTATTGCCACCCTTCTGCTGTTACTCTGGTCACTTTGTTATCCTTGGATTGCTACCAAACTTGTCCAGACCACAGAATTGGAGGCTGTTCTATCCTTCCAAACATCAAGCCAGTTTGTGCTTTTCTTTAACAGATCATCAGCACTGCAAAACTGTTAGGTTTCTAAGAACAGAACTGAGACAATTGAAAAGCAATTATAGGCTGCTAAAAAGAATATGTTGCCCTAAAATCACAATTTCATATTAACTGGAAAGAAAAATTTTGGTTCTACTTTGGGATTCTAAAATGTCACATGCTGACAATCATCTTTGCCTTTGAAGCATTCCCGTTTCAGAAACAAATTCTGCATAAGATAAATACTCATCATTTGTTTAATGGAAACTAACATAAAAATACAAATTCTTCATTGGTAAAAGACCTACTTAATATTTCATGTTATAATTAAATATTTTATATTTGAGATAATTGGGGAAGATATTTTTAAAATCTCTTTGTGCTTTTTACCAAAAGCAACAAGAACAATATGGTGTCATGCAAGATTAAATATAAGAAGATGTTTCCCTTGGCAAATATATTTTTTTATGTTACATTCATGAAATGAAAATTATATCACAAGCTATCTTATTTTTTATACTTCATCCATGTTTGTACTAGTAGCAAGAAATGAAATATTTACTCTAATTAAATTTAGAGGTATAAAAGTCACAGTAGAAGAAATGAAGCATTGTGGTATTTTTTATTAAGATAACAAAAGCATGCATCATATATATTTTTTATTTTGTATATATTTTAGATATATCTATTTTATATATAAAATACTGTTCTTCCATCTTCCTACATACTGATTATTCATCAATAAATTCAAGGACAAAAATAATTATATTTTTACTCTTCACCACCTAGTCATATTAAGCCTCAAACAGCAAATATGATAAAGAAAAAATTGAAGTTGTGAATAATTTTATCTTACTTGGATCTATAATCACACTTAAAGAAATCAAAAGATATGTTGCACCGGGAAAACGTGCTGTTAAGGAGCTTTCTAAAGATATGACTTGGAATAAGTGTAGCCAGAGTACTCCTTTGAGGCAAAAATAACAAAGATTTGTTTCCCATACTTTAGGCATGTCGCTAGGAGAGGCTACTCCTTGGAAAGAGATATATCATGCTTGCGTAGGTGGAGGATTAACAAAATAAAGGAAGACCTTCAATGAGATGGACTGCTAGAGTGACTGCAACAATAGGATCAAGTGTGTCAGAGATAGTGAGGATGGCACAGTATAGGACAAGGTTCAGATCTGTTGTACATAGGGAAGCCTGAGAGATAGCTGATTTGATAGCACCTAACATCAACTAATAAATAAATAATTAAAAAACAGGTATACACACACATATATACAGGTATATATATATATACACACACATACGTGCACATATATATACAGGTATAAGGTATATATATATATACACACACACACACACACAAAGATATGTATATACATATATTTATATAAATAAAAAAATCACATGCTAGCAAAATACTGAAGATCATTCAAAAACAGCTAGAACAGTACATAGGGAATTGCCAGAAGTTCAAGTGGGATTTAGAAGAGGCTGTGGCACCAGGAATATCATTGCTGATGTCCAGATGGATCCTGACTGAAAGTAAGGAATACTAGAAGAATGTCTATTTGTGCTTTATTGACTATGCAAAGGCATTTGACTGTGTGGATCATGACAAGTTGTGGCTGACACTGAGAAGAATGGGAATCCCGGAGCACTTGACTGTGCTCATGAGGAACATATACCTGGACCAGGAGGTTGTTGTGCGAATGGAACAGGGGAGCACTGCATGGTTTGGAATTGGAAGTTTGGAAAAGGGAGTGCCTCAGGGATATATTCTATCTCAATTCATGTTCAATCTATGTGCTGAGAAAATTATTTGAGAAGCTGGACTCTATGAAGAGGAGGGTGGCATCAGGATTGGAGAGAGACTCATCAATAACCTGCGTTACGCAGATGACACAACCTTGCTTGCTGAAAGTGAAGTGGATTTGAAGCACTTGTTGCAGAAGAATACAGCTTTCAGTATGGATTGCATTTCAATATCAAGAAAACAAAGAATCTTACCACTGGACCGATTGGCCATGTCATGATGGATGGGGAGAAGATTAAAACTGTCAACAGCTTCATCCTGCTTGGATCTACAATTAACACCCTTTGTATGAGCAGTCAGGATATAAGGAGACACATGACAACACGAAAATCTGCAGTTAGGGACCTTTCCAAATATTGACAAGTAGTGATATAAGTTTGAGGACTAAGGTGAGTCTGATTCAGGGCATGGTTTTTCCAATAACTAGCTATGCATCTGAGACTGCACAATGAATAAGGATAAAAGAAAAATAATTGATGCCTTTGAGCTGTGATGTTGGAGAAGAGCAATAAATATCCCATGGACAGCCAAGTAAACAAATAGATATGTCTTGGAGAGGGTGCAACTGAAGTGCTCTTTGGAGGCAAGAATGATGAGGCTTAACCTCACATACTTTGGACACATTGCTAGGAGGTGCTATTCCTTGGAGAAGGACATAATGTTGAGAATGGTTCAGGGTTGGTGAAGGAGAGGAAGACCCTCAACCAGGTGGACTGACAAGGTAACTGCTGCAATGGGCTTTTGTGTGCCAGGAAGTGTGAGGATGGGACAGGACAGGACTAGCTTTTTTTGTTGGTTTTTTTTTTTTGTTCATAGGGTTGCTATGAGTTGTACTCGACTCAATGGCACCTAACAACAACAATAACAAATTTATACACACATTTTTTGAGCTCTGGTATCCTAGTGGTATATTGTTGTTGTTGTTGTGCACCATGGACTCATAACCGACCCATAGCTAACCCTCAGGAGGGTTTTCCAAAGCAGTTAGCCACAGGGGAAGAGATCGTCCATCCTTCTCCAGTGAGGCAGCTAATGGATTTGAAACACGTGCCTTCAGGATCGCAATGCAGATTCTTGTCACTAGTCCAGCAGTGGTATACACACACACAAATTACACACACACACACACACACACACAAACACACTAGTTGTTTTAAAGTGCCATCGAGTCACAGGTGACTCATAGGGACCCTATAAACAAAAGTACTTAACACTTGTGTGACTTTCATCCTTTCTCCAGGTTCATAGGGTTTCCGGAAGCAGGCTAATATCAGAAGTGGATGCCACTCACTTGCAAGCTTATTTTCATCAGGGAGATCTACCAAACACTGTCCACCATGGGTAACCGTTAACACATTTGACACATCAGTGTCACAGTGTTCAGTTTCACAGCAACCACAAGTCACCTCTGTACAGCAAGCATACAGACCAGGGCTAGACCATATTTTAACATTCCGGCATGCCCAAATTCTGGGGAACTCTGAACCAGAGACCCCCCCAGTTCATCTGGCAAGTCCACTCTACTGACAGCCACAAGCATCCCGAGCATTCCATACTTGTCTCTCTTCAAGATGTAAGAATACACACACACACACATATGCTGTATACATATATGCATATAAACTACTAGGACACCAGAGCTCAAAATATATATATACACACACTCAAATACCACTAGGACATGAGATAGAGATAGATGATAGATGATAGATGATAGAGAGAGAGAGAGATTAGGGAGCTCTGGGGGCCTAGTTGCAAGAAGTTGTGCTATAAGCTCGAAGGCACAGGGTTGAATCCACCAGCTGCACCGTGGAAAAACGATGGGCAATCTCCTCCTGTGTGATTAGCTGCCTCTGATAACCTGCTGGAGGGTCAGCTATGGGTCAGTTCCAAGTCTATGGTACATAACAACATATATATACACATATATACATACATATACATGCACATACACATATACATATATATATACTTGGAGTTCTGGTGTCCTAGTGGTAAGAAACTGCACTGCAAAACGAAAGGTGGTTAGATTCTACTTACGTCTCCATGGAAGAAATATAGGCAATCCCCTCCAGTGAAGTTACTGCTTCTGAAAACTTGATGGGTCAGTTCTGACTTGACAGTACATAACAATAACAAAAACATATATGTATATATACTCAATTATGATCCCATTACTTTTTCTAGAGCAATAGCAATAGCAATGCATTTTCTGCCAGCTTAATTTCTCTATTTGTTTTATATATGTATGTGTAATTTTCATCCCAATTTCTCTCTAAACATTAACTACAGACAATTTTATATTTTCTATGTACTATGTAATAATTTTAAATGGTTAAGTATATTCCATAATTCTGTGAAGATTCTTTAAAATTTTACTATTGCAACAAACTTCTGTATTAACATGGGTAGAATTTCTATCTACATGCTCAGAGAGAAATAAAAGCTTTCCTAGTAGTACTAGACTTAATAGATTACAGGTATGCCTTCTCAACCCTTTAATTAGTTGACATTAATTATATCTTTTGATGAGCAGAAGAACTGATCAAATGATTCACAAGAACTATGCCTGGTGCCAGTTTGGCATTTCCTCAAAAAGCTGAGCATAGAAATCCCATATAACCCAGCTATTCCACTGCTAAGAATATACCCTAAGGAAATCAGTACTGAGGCGTGAGCAGAGGGAGATTTGCTCACCTATATTCGTAGCAGAATTATTCACAATAGCAGGAAAATGCAAACAGCCCAAATACCCCATCAACAAATGAAATGGGTTGAGAAATTGTAGTACATTCACACAATAGAATATTATGTAGAACTAAGAAACAATGATTTTGTAAGATATAACATGGGTGAATTTAGCGAGCATTAAGCTAGGTGAAATAACTTAAGTCTCATAAGGACAAATAATGCCTAGGACCATTATTATAAAAATAAAAGGATAAGTGAGCAAAGTGCTTATACATTTCTTTAAAAGGGAAGGCGAAAAGGAGTAAGGGGTGGAAAAGGTGAAGGAGGAAAACGTTTAGTATATATAGCAAAGGTTAGGAGGCAGGTAGGAAATAGGAAAGATTCATTGGGGATTTGAAAAGATAGGGTAAAAACAGGCATGTATCAATAGCAATCAAAGATTCTCACCACTGGACCAATTGGCAGCATCAGGATGGATGGTGAAGAGATTGAGATTGTACACAGCTTTGGTTTGCTTGGCTCCATAGTCAACAGTCTTGGCACCAGCAGCCAGGAAATTAAAAGGCGCATTGCCATGGGAAAGTCTGCTGTTAGGGACCTCTCCAAAGTACTGAAGAGCAATGGTGTCTCTCTGGAGACTAAAGTGCATCTGATACAGGCCATAGTCTTCCCAATCACCTGTTATGCATCAGAGAGTTGGACAATGACTAAGGAGGATAGAAGGAGAGTTGATGCCTTTGAGCTGTGGTGCTGGAGAAGAGTATTGAGAATACCATGGACTGCTAGGAAAACAAACCGATTTGTCCTGGAAAGGGTTAAACCGGGTGGCTCCTTGGAGGCAAGGATTCTGAGGCTCCATCCAACATACTTTGGACATGCTGTGAGGAGAGACCGGTTCTTGGAGAGAGACATCATGCTTGGGAGGGTGGAGGGACAGCGCAGGAGAGGAAGGCCCTCTATGAGGTGGATTGATTCAATGACTGGGATAATTGGGATGGGAGTGTCAGAGACGGTGCTATTGGCACAGGACAGAGCGGAGTTTAGGGCTGTTGTACACAGGGTCAATATGAGTCGCAGGCGACTCGACGGCACATAACAACAACAACAACATATGCAATTTATATAAATGATTGTATGAAGTCCAATATACATGAGTGAAACACAAGATAAATGAAGGATTGCAAAAAACACAGTGTATATGTATGAAACACAATATATATGGATGTTTATAATACAAATCAATAAAAATATGAGAAGAGGAAATAAAAGAACTATGCCTGGCCTAAGTGCTTCCATTGCTCCTTCAGTGATTTTAATCCAGAAAAGGATCTCAAGATTGTTCAGGAGTATTCTGTATTAATTGTGTATTTTCCTAACTATGGTGGTCAAATTGTCATGTAGCTCTTCTGACATTGTTGTTGTTAAGTGCCGTTGAGTTGTAGGTGACTCATAGCGACCCTATGAAGAAAAGTCTTCAACACTTGTGTGACTTTCATCCTCTTTCCAGGTTCATAGGGTTTCTGGAGGCAAGCTATTACCGAAGTGGATGCCACTCCTGCTTCCAAGCTTGTTTTAATTGGGGAGCTCCACCAAACACTGTCCACCATGGGTAAACATTAATGCATTTGACATATCAGTGTCACAGTGTTCAGCTTCACAGTGACCACAAGTTACCTCAGTATAGTTACCAGGGCTATAGGACCTAGAAGAATGTTTGAACAAAAACAATGAAAGACAGGCCTGAGGGCCTCAGATTAAAAGTCACCCACCTTTGGCTTGGTAGCATCACTTTCTGTTCACTGGGCCAACTGATCACTCTCTATGTTGATGTTAGGAGGGCTTATTTCAAATCAAAGGTAAATCAAAACCAACAAAATGGGAAGCAATTTGTGCATCATGTGTCATAAATGCTTCTACGTAAGTTAGCATCTCTCCTAGAGTCCCTCAAATGTCTGAGAAAATATCACATTCCACAAAGCCTTCAGGACGTTCTCCAGCAGATTATCACAATAAAAGAGTATAAAACCCAATTCCAAAGTTAAGATGGGGAAAAGAAAGGCAGAATCAGCCCTTGAGAAGACATTTCCATCATTCACTGCTACTATATTGTCTGTTTGATGATATCATCACCAGACAAGGCATTCCGGTGCACAGGCCTTAAAATGAAATCCTGGACACATTATAAAGCCAGTGTGGTTAAGTGAAAAGACTCTGTAAGACCTCCATTCTATTTCTTTCTTGTATGGATATTAAGGTTAGCTTAAATTGTGTGATCTTGTGAGAAGGAAAATCAGATTCCACTCTTTCCTGGGAATTCCTAGTTGCCTGTAACCCTAAAGAGTGAGTCAACTGGAAAGGGATCTGATTACTTTTGCCAGACTTAATCTCTTACTTGAATGGTTAATGAGGCCTTTTGATAATCTTAATCGCCTCACTTCAGTAAAATACCTACATGCTATTTCCACAGGAAATAAATGTCCACAGGCCATAAACTTAACTCGATTAATAGTTAACATGGGAGAAAGTGGGAGTTGTATTTAAATAAAAGGCAGGGCATGGTGATGATAAATTCATTTTCTCCCTCTACTTGGCTGCCTCTGGGGGCTTTCCAAGGCCTTTGCTGGAGTCGGTGGGAGGAAAAATTAAGTGAAAAACACTGGCAGTTGGAGTCTCTGTCTGGGCCTATCAATAACAGGAAGTCACCCACAGATCCAGGATATAAAAGGAATCAAGGTCACAGAAAAGTGGTGCTACACACAGGTAAAAGCACAAAAACACAGGACATAGAATCTGGTATAAATCTCATATCTCTCAAAGAGGGGGAGTAGACTTCTTGATGTTCTGATTACTCCATGCTAGACAGTGGATCTTTTCTATTCTCTTCCCACTTCCAATCTCTGTTTTTATTAGAAGTCTGAGTGATCTCTCAGAGATAAGAAGTCCCTATGATTCTTTGGATCTCCATAAATAGCAAAGACCAAACTAAAGAAAGGTAATGGTTATGGGCCATTTGATGGAGAAGTCAAGGGAAAGTGAGATCATCCATTGAACTTGTGCCACAGGGGGCTTATGGTCAGATAAAAAAATAAATGTTTTCTGTATGTCTATCTGGAACCAGATACAATGGAACTTTTATGATTCTCTATTCAGAGAAAGTACATCAAAACTAATTGTTGTCAGTTGTGGTCCAGTCAACTATGACTCATGGTGACCCTATGAACAATCAATGAGAACCTTGATATATCCTGTACCACAAGCTTTGCTGTGCTCACACCCACTGTTGAAGACTTCAAAACTAAATTGACAGCCTTAAATCACAAAACTTAGAAACTTAGCAATATATTCAAAGCACAGTTTCAGGATTGGGTGTTCACAGTATCCTACAAAATGATGTGATTTCTAAAAAGAAATGTCTAGAGTTAAGATAAGACATGGGTTATTCCATGTCTATTCTTCCAGAAGTCTCTCAACTAAGAACTATGAAGACATTCCTTTCCAAGGATTCCCAAGGCTCCAGTATCAATAGAGAAAAGACATTTTCACCATCAGCATTCTATGATAGATAAAATTCACAATTCTAGGGCTTTATTGGTGAAGCAAATTGGTAATATATTGAAAAGAACAAGTCTTACCAAACTACGATGTCTTGCAAAATGAAGACGAAAACACACAATGACTTTTTTTTTCCACTTTTACCTTCACCCAATGCATCTGCTTATTGATTTTTTGCTCCCCTCTCCCTCACTTCCCATCCCCAATGACATTTAAGACACTTTTAAACAAACCACCACCTCTTGGGTCAACCATTTCTAAAATGTCAAGAATTCAAAAATTCAAGAATACTCATAAAATGTGAAGAATTCAAAATGCACAGAAAGCAATTCCTATTTATCTTACCTACACAGTGTCTTTTAATCTGAAAACATAGGCATGCTGGGTTTTGTGGCCTTTAGTAGACTATCCTATTACAGGCTATTCCCCTAACAATGCACTGACCATATGGTTGTAATGGATCACTGGTAAAATACGTATTACCAGCACAAGGGAGCTCTTGTAGCATAGTCTCTGTCAGGGGCACTGCTGACACAGAGACCATGCCTACCAGGCGGTCAGAACCCAGCAATGGCTCCACAGGGGAAAGATGGACCATCTCCTCCCTTGTGATTTGTAGCTTCAGAGAGTCAATTAAGAGTCAGCTCTGACTTGATGACAATAAATTTGAAGGCTTTGTTGAACCATACAATGGTATACAAAAGTCCTGAGTATATGGTTATACTGTCCTGGAAAGAGTAACAAAGATAGGAATGAACTATTACTGTGAGTTTTGGTCTTTAAGCTACTCACTACACTCTCAAAATTCTTTCCATGTACAATTTATATTACATTAAAACATAATCCAGATTAAAAAAAACAAAAACATAACCCAGATTAGTTCTTTCATAGTTTTGAGTAAGAAATTAGATATGCCATGCTAATCACAATAGCTCACAAATAAAAAGTAACTTTCAAATATACAGTTAAACCATGCTCAGCTTATTACTGAAAAAATAAAAGAAATTTAAATTTATTTCTTTAAAATAGTTAGAAAAACTGTCATCATGGAATAAATGGAGCTGATAGAGGTAATGATAAAAAACAAACAAAACCTTCCAATTACAGACAAGTTAGCAAAGATACAGTGTACTTTGTGTTTGCTCTTGTGATCATATTATTTCAGAAAATCCAAAATTACTTCAATGGCAAGAACAGTAGAATAATTTAGGTAAAGGGACCAATTACTCAGATTTAGTATCAAAGGCAGTAACAAGTTTCTATACCTCTTTGCCCGTTCTTATTTTCTTTGAGAGTCCTTTATTAAGTAAGCAACCATGGAGGCAGCATAGAATGTGCTAAAAAAAAAAAAGAGGGGGAAAAGTATTGCTTCTAGAAGCAACTCCACCTTCTGTCTCATAATTCAGCACCATCTTCACATCTCTACATCCTCTCCAAGTTCCTGTTATAAACTAATAGGTCTAAGGATTTTGTTTCATTATTAGCCTGTTTCTAAAAAGCATTAACAGATTAACAATCTGTAAATTACTTAAAATCGTATTTATAAGAGGAACTAACCTGGAGATGACTGGTGCTGGAGCCCAGCTATGGTCTTCTCTGGCCCCAAGCTCTTTTCCAAAGTTTCCCCAGGCACCAGCCAAGGTTGGCCTGCTCTGAGGGAGGCTGAGTTGGCTCCTTTGGTCTCCGTGACCTTTGAAGAGGATGGTGGCTCCAAGGTGTCAGCAGACAGGCACTCAGAGATGGCAACACTCTTTCTAGCCAGATAGTCATTAAGAGCAGCTTCCCTCTCACCAGCCAGTGGTGGGAGTCGGAGGATCCTGTGATGCTGCTGAGGGCTGGGAAGCTTTGGAGACAGAGGAGAGGAGACAGGTGGCATCTGTTTATGTGTGTCAGCCTGGGACTGAGGGGCTGAATTATTTAATACCATGCCTACTGCTGCCAGTGCTGGGGGGGATGGTCTCTTCCCATCACCTGTAGGTTGTGAGGAGTTGGGGCCTACGCTGTGGGGCACATCCACAGAGAAGGTTTTGTGGCCACTCAGAGGCAACCTCGTTTTCCTCTTGCTTCTGATTTCTGGGAGAGTATGCATGGCCTTTTTGCTGAGAGGGAAGCCCAGCCTTTTCCCTTTAGTGGCCTCATCTAACTTCTCACTC
Organism: Elephantulus edwardii; assembly: GCF_000299155.1. Taxonomy (NCBI): domain Eukaryota; kingdom Metazoa; phylum Chordata; class Mammalia; order Macroscelidea; family Macroscelididae; genus Elephantulus; species Elephantulus edwardii. The sequence continues at coordinate 16,014,840 of NW_006399776.1, forward strand.
TCGATCACCTTCAGGAGGACCTTGTTCACAGCCCCCTCGGCACTTGCTGGTGTACTGAAAGTAGAGGCTCTCAATCTGGGCAATGACTGGCCCCCTTGCTGTTCTTCACCCCCAAACCTGGAAGCCGTGGCTTCTGGGAGAGTGAGTAAGTCAGCTTTAGGTATGAACTCAGCTTGAGCTTCTGGACAAATGACAACCCTTTCCTCACCTTCCAGACCCGTCTGAACTACTCTTTGCACCTGAGCAGACAGATTCTGCACTTTGGCCACCACTTTGGAAACTGGTTTCTTCCTGAAAGTCTGTTCCTCTGATTTCTCCCTCAGGCCCCTCTCAGCCTCTGGATGCTTCACAGGATCCTTGCGGTTTTCAGACAGACCTGTTTGCTGATGCCCCAGCCTGTGAGGCCTCCTCCTCCGGGGCCCCTGAGCTCCATCACTCCCTCTCTCGCTGGGGCTGTGGTCAGGCAGGGGCACTTCTCTCCCAAGCCCAGTGTCCTCAGAAGCCACTTCAAAGCTCCCAGAGCCAGAGTCTGTGTCCAGTGTCCTGGGAATCTCCGGGCAGCTCTCTCTCCTCTTCTGAGCTGTGGTAAGTGCTCTATTTGGGAGCAGGTTTCCTTTCTCCTCTAGGAGGTTGGGCCTTGCATGAGGAGGAGGGAAGGAGTTGCAGGAATAGACCTGGTCTTTGCTCACCTGAGGAGCCGATTCCTGGCCTCCATGCCCTTTTCTTCTTATCCTTTTTTGCGGAAGTGTCTGAAAGCTCTCTCTCCTTCCACCGAACCTCCGGGGCTTTTTGTTCCCATGGGTGCTCCTCTTATTAAGGGGGCCTAAAGGGGGCTCCCCCCGCCAGTCACCAGCACTCTGGAAACAGTCGTCCTCGGGTGCCAGGCTCACGGACAGCTCGGGCATCTTCCCTTCCTGGTTGCCCATAGTAATCCCCAGGATATGGTCTGAGCTCAGCAGATTGGCCAGCAGTCGCTCCCTCTCTGCTGTGAGTTTGTACAGCTCGGTTAGAATGTCTTTCGTAGGCGTCTGCTTGAAAAATATGTCGCCTGGATGTTCGTTTGGCTGCTGACTGAAGCTGACGATGTCTGACCCCTCCCTTACTTGGTAGCAGTAATGAAAGCCTTTATTGGATTTGTCTAGAGTTACAGTGCCCTTGTATGAAAATCCTTTGACTTCCCCCCTTGGAAGATAGAAGCTGATGTAGCAGAGTTCGGTAATGGGCTTGTGCAATTGGAGGGTGCAGTGAGTGCCTTCCATTATGCCTGCCTAATTATTCATGCCTTGGAGATGTCGGGCTGTGGTCAGGCTTCCCAGGCTCCGGTGGTGGGCCATGTGATGGTGAGGATGCAAGGAAAACAGCTGACAGTCATTCCTAGCAACGCCACCGCCTGTGAGAGGAACAGGGGAAGAAAGCAGCTTGTCTAACAGAGTGCACACACATCACAGGCCAGAGCAAATCAAAGCAGAACCATAACTTACCCTTCCTCTCTGGCTGACCTCAGCCAACCCAAGGATTTGCCAATAGGCTGATTGTAACCACTTCCCCACACCCACCTCACCCTTGACCAGGAAAGCTTCTCTACAGCTGAGAGACGGGAGAGACCTCTATTCCTAAACCCAGCAAAACTTCCTCCTTGCCTACATGGGGACTTACTCTATAGCCTAGTGCAAACCTCAACTTCTCCAGGTCTGTGTTATGTCCTTGAGAACAAAAGAGCCATCAAACCTTCCACAACTCCTGAGGAAAAGGAGTTCTGAGATTTCTTAGAAAGCACTGCTTTTCCTTTTCATTTAGGGAGCGCTGGTTGAAGAGTCTCTAGGGAGCTGTACTGTTAACCCACATGTGGCGCTTCTCTGCCTCAAGCTGCTCTACAGGAAAAGACAATCTCTTCTCACACAAGTCACACCCTCTGAAAACTTGCTGAATTTCAACTATGACTCAATATCTTGACTCAGTAGCAGTAGCCATTTTAATAAATGATGTTTACAACGTAATTTTGTAGAGGTGATTCTAGCCTTTCACTCTCCAAAAGGTGCCTTTGACAGACCCTACAGAGTACAAATGGTCAGTGCACTCAGTTGCCAACCAGGAGGATACTGGTTCAAGTCCACCTACACATCTGGTAAGAAACTCTGGTAATTTACTTCTGTAAAATAAGCCAGTAGACTCCTATGGAACACAATTCTATTAACACAGAGGGGGTTGCAACAAGCTGAAATTTACATGATGGCATTGAGTTTAATATTCGTTATTATTTCAATGAAAACTTACAGAGACTTTGGATTTCCATTCATTCATTGTCACACTTTTTCATTGAAATTAATAATAAAAAAATTTTTAAAAATTGCTATTATTTAGCAATTTAACTTAAAGCAAATGTGAGGACATGGTGTTAGACTAAATACTTGGAATCTTTTGGACATTACTCATATTTTGCTAAAAGTTTATACCAAAAAGTGCATAAAGAACTAATTAGCAGTGTAATCAAGGTTTTTATTTGTTGGTTTTCTGCTTCTTGTTTCTAAGGGCCAATGGAATGGTGTAAGAAAAGGAAACATCTGCAAGATTCCCCTGGCCTTGTGTGGATTTTCAATGGCCTCACTCACTATAGAAATTGCTGAAATGAATAACAAATAGTGAAACTGTCTTCTCTTTAGTATGATTTGAAGGACATCAGAAAAGACTCCACGGCCTAAAATATTGTTGTTGTTGTTGTTGTTGTTGTTATATGCCGTCGAGTCGCCTGCGACTCATAGCGACCCTATGTACAACAGCCCTAAACTCCGCTCTGTCCTGTGCCAATCGCACTGTCTCTGACGCTCCCATCC
>NW_006399776.1:16020489-16066919 GCF_000299155.1 Elephantulus edwardii
AGACAGACCAGCAAGTTCAAGGTATATCCCTTATTGTGGCGTTAACTTTAGTGTCAGTGTTGTCCCTGCCTTTCTCACATGTCTTTAACCACTTATTTCCCTGCTCCACCATCCACCAGGATACCCATCCACTTCTACCCCCTCCCTTCACATCTATCTCCCTTTGGCCAGCTCTCCATCTAATAACTTATATATGAGGCTTCCATGGCTTCTGTGATTCCAAACGCACCAGCTGTTGATAGTTCCTTATGTTGGGATCAATGTCTCTGCAGTTTAGCATAACCCTTAATACTAAGCCAGGGAGCTTAGTATTCCGTATTTTTAAATTTTTTTTTTTTAAAATTAAGGTATTACCTAGTCTGTAAGACTAGGTTACTTAAAAGAAACCCTCTTATAAAGTCCAGAATCTGTGAAGGGAGAAGAAAGAAGGATGAATGAAAATGGTAAGCACAAGAATGAAGGAGGAAGAATGCTGTTACACGTAGGGGTTGCAAACAACACTGTGAATCAAAATGTAGACAGATTGTTGAATGAAAAACTGATTTTCTTAGTAAACTGCCACCCAAATTATAATTCAAAAGCTTGGGGGTTTGTTTTGTTTGTTTGTTTGTGTTACGGGCTCTGGTGGTCTAGTGGCAAGAAGCAGTGTTGCAATCTTGAAGGCACATGGTTGAAGGCCACCAGCTGCTCAGTGGGAGAAAGATGGGCAATCTCCTCCAATGCAGTTGTCTGCCTCTGAAAACCCACTGGAAGGTCAGCTATGGATCAGTTCCAACTCAATAGTACACAACAATAATAGCAAGGGAGAAGATTTGCGCTGTTGTTCAATATTTTCCACACTCTTTTTTTTGGAATGGGAATAATTATGGATCTCTTCCAGTTAGTTGGCCAGGTAGTTGTCCTCCAGATTTCTTGGCACAACCTAGTGATCATGTTCACAGCAGCGTCTGTTTGTTGAATTATTATTATTAATAATATATTAATATTACATCAATTCCTGGGGTCATTTTTTTTTTTGCCAAGTCCTTCAAAGCAGTCTGCACTTACTCTTCCATCACCATGGTTTCTTGATCATATGTTGTTTCTAGAAATTCTTCTGTGTCAGCCAATTCTTTTTGGTCAGTGACTTCGTATACTCCTTCCATCTTCCTTTAATGCTTCCTGAATCATTCAATAGTCTGCCCATATCATCCTTAAGTATCACAACTCACAGCTTGAATTTGTTCATTAGTTCCTGCAGCCAAGCAAGGTCAGCCCTTTACATTTTCGGACTTCTAGCTCTTTGCACATTTCATTATAATACTCTGCTTTGTATTCCTGAGATGCCCTTTAAGTCTTCTTTCCATCTCCTTAACTTATTGATTTCTTCCCTTTGCTTTGGATTCTTGGCACAAGCAAAATCCTATTGAAGATTACCCCAAAACAACTAGAACAGTATATCAACAGAGAACTACCAGAAATACAAGCTGGGTTTAGAAGAGGTCATGCCACTAGAGACATTATGGCCAATGTCAGATGGCTTGGCAGAAAGTGAAGAGTACCAGAGGTATGTATGCAAAGGTATTAGACTGTGTGAATCATAACAAATTGTGGCTAACTTTCAGGAGAATGGGAATTCCAGAACACTTGATTGTGCTCGTGCAAAACCTATCCTTGGACCAGGAAGCAGTCTGAACAGGGTTCAAATCAGGAAAGGAGTGCATCAGGGATGGATTATGTCTCCATACCTTTTCAGTCTATATGGGGAACAGATAATTTGAGAGGCAGAACTTTATGAGGAGGAATGTGGCATCAGAATTGGAGGAAGACACATCAATATGTTATGCATATGACACAACCTTGCTTGCTGAAACTGATGAGGACCTGAAGCACTTGTTGCAGAGAGTCAAGGACTAGTGTCTTCAATATGGATTGAAGCTCAACATCAAGAAGACAGAGATTCCCACCACTGGGCCAATTGGCAGCACCGTAATAGATGGAGAGGAGATTGAAGTTAATAATTACCTCTTACTTGGCTCCACAACACTCTTGGCACCAGCAGTCAGGGAATAAAAAGATGAATTGCACTGGGAAAATCTGCTCTCAGGGACCTCTCCAGAGTACTAAGAAGCAACAATGTCTGTCTAGAGACTAAGGTGGGTCTGATCCAGGCCACAGTCTTCACAAATACTTGTTAAGCTTCAGAGAGCTGGAGAATGACTAAGGATGACAGAAGAAGAATCAATGCCCTTGAATTGTGGTCCTGGAGAAAAGTTTTGAACATACCATGGACCACCAAGAAAATAAATAGGTCTATCTTGGAGAGGGTAAAACCAAGTTTCTCCTTGGAGGCAAGGATTTTGAAGCTCTGTCTCACACACTTTGGGCACATGGTCAGGAAGGATGAGTCCTTGGAGAAAGACATAATTCTCAGAAGGGTGGAGACAGAGCAGGAAAGGAAAACCTCAGATGAGATGGATTTATACAATAATTGGGGCAAAGGGGGTTGGTGTGTCGGAATCAGAGACACTGGCTCAGGACAGGGCAGACTTCATGGGAGAAAAAAGGCCAACCTTCTCTTGTGTCATTTATAGCCTCTGAAAACCCAGTGGAGGGCCAGATATGAGTTGGTTCAAACTCCACAGCAATGACAGAGAGAGATTCCCAAACTATTAGAGAAGATATGCTTGTTAAAGCCATCCACTTCTGATATTTCTGTTATGGCAGCACAAGGAGCCTTTAAAAAAAAAAAAGGAAAAATACACCAACGAGTGACTAAAAAACCAACCAAACCACCAAAAATAAACCATATTCATGGCCCAATTGAGTCATATCTGATTGCCAGCATATTTTGAGAGTCTGTAAATAATTCAGCGGGTGGGGAGACTTTATTTTTCCCTCTCAAGGAGCAGCTGGTAGATATGAATTTCCTGCCTCTCAATTGGCAGTGCAACTCATAATCCAGTCGGCCACCAGAGTTCCCTAAGAGTGACAAACAGAAGGAAAAAATGGCTGATATTTGGTGAGCCCATAAGTCCCTGAGGACTCAGAGGATATACAGAAATGGTTGAAATGGCTCGAAGGGAAAGCTGACAAGCTAGGAAGTCAACAGAGTGCGTCTCACAATTTTCTAAGCAGCCAGTGTTCATAGTCACTATTACTAACACTTTTCTTAAACATTTGGTGCTAAAGATAGACACCTAGTTAACTTTGGGATATAACCCAAGACCACACTTGAATGATATTTTAAATTTAAATTTATATGCAGTATCTTAGGGACCTCTATTGGCTGAGTGGTAAGGAGCTGTGCTGTCAACCAGAGGGCAAGTGCTTCAAATCCAGCAGACCAGCTGCTCGGTGGGAGAAAGATGGGCAATCTCCTTCTATACGGTTGACAGTCTCTGAAAACCTGCTGGAGAGTCAGACACGAATTGGTTCTGTCTCAATGCGACATAAAAGCAACGACAACAAGGTGAATCTTATAATAATCAGTTATACACACAACTGCTGATTTGCCAGTATCCACGGTGTTTGATCCTGAGCACTAAGTATCAAGTTTATGAATGTCTGAAAGAGTCGAAGGGGAACAGAAGGAGTACTATTCTGAGATCTGTAAAGGTCAGACATGCCCTTCTCTTGTCTTCAAGCATCATTCTCCTCCAGTTCTTCTTGCATCCTCAGATCCCCCAGATTAGGAGAAGTGTTATGTAGGAAGAAGGAATAATTAAAATTGCTCACAATCTGTTCAGCATTTTTATGTTTGCCACAAAGTTTACACTATGTTTTAAAATATGAATACTATCATGTATTATAAAACTCTAATTATCTAAGAAAGGAAATTCTTATTTGTTGAACATTGTTATTGTTGTTGATTGCCTCTGAGTCAAGCATGACTCACAGAGACCCTATGAACAAAAGGCCTGAAGCCTTTCTATAACTACCAACATTTATCAAAGTTCATAGAGTTTTTAGAGGCATGTTGTTTAGGAAGTAGATATATATTATTATTGTTTTATAATATTAGATCTGTCAATATCCCTTTTATAAATAAGTAAGTTGAAATTCAGGAGAATCAAGAAACTTATCTAAGGTCATCATTGCTGTTATCAGATGGGTCCTGGTTGAAAACAGAAAATACCAGAAAAATATATATTTAGGTTTTATTGACTATGAAAAGGCATTTGACTGTGTGGATCATAACAAATTATGTCTAACATTGAGAAGAATGGGGATCCCAGAACATTTAATTGTGCCCATGTGAAGCTTATATTTAGATCAAGATGCTATAGTGCAAACAGAGCAAGAGAACACTACATGGTTTAAAATCAAGAAAGATAAGTGACAGGGTTGTATCTTTTCTCTATGTCTATTCAATTTGTATACTGATCAAATAATTTTAGAGCTTGGATTTTTATGAAGGCAGCTGTGGTGGCCTAGTGGCAAGACGCTGCACTGCAATCCTGAAGACTTGCGTTTGAGGATTTTATGAAGAGAGATGTGGCATCAGGATCAGAGAAAGACTCATCAACAACCTGCATTATGCAGATGACACAACCTTGCTTGCTGAAAACAAGGAGGACCTGAGGCACTTACTCTAGAAGCTCAAAGACTACAGCCTTCAATAGGGATTACATCTTAACATCAGGAAAATCAAAACCCTTACCACTGGGTCAACAGACAGTATTAAGATAGACAAAACATTGAAGTTGTCATCCGTTTCATCTTAATTGGATCCACAATCAATACCCTTGTTAGCAGACACTAAAAAATCAAAAGACGTGCTGCATTGGGAAAATCTGCTGTCAATGACTTCTTCAAAGTGTTAAGGAACAATGAAGTCAGTTTAAAGACTAAAGTGCACCTGAGTCAATCCATGGTCTTTTCAGTTACATGTTATGCATCTGAAAGTTGGACAATGACTAAGGATGGCTGAAGAATAATCAATACCTTTGATCAAGGGCACTAGAAATCTTATCTCGAACTGAAAGCTACCTATGCATATTAAGTGAAAAGAAGCAAGGTTTCAATTCAGAAATTAAATGAAATTCCATGTAAAGGCTATTTTTACAGTGAGAGGTGGTTATAGCATACTTGTGGTATTTTATTATAGGGTTAAACACATCTTTATCCTGTTATTTATCATTCTTGGTTATTTAAAATGAAAACGGTCATGATTAACACTCTGTAAATTATGGTTGGGAAATTAAAGATTTAGGAAATTATAACAGTGTATTTTATAGCAATAAAGTTACTGTGCAAGAAGAGCAGTACTTTTCAAAATAAATGAGGTCACATTTTAAGCCCAGAGACTGAGAACCAAAGGTAAATAGGAGTAAGAGTTTCCATCTTAGATATAGGCTACGTAATGGATATGAGATAAAGTGTCTGTACACCCCAGGAGAAATGGGTAACTACTGAAGTATCCCTGGACAAGGAAATATGTTTTATTAGAGAAAGATTAACACAAAACAAAGTCAAGAATGCATCAGTGTGGGAAGTGGCTGGAAGTATAAACTACTCAGAAAGCCATTTCATAAGTTCATACAGAAGTGTTTATGGCCTGAATGGCAGCAAGAATGTAGATGGAGAAGAAATAATACATTTTGGAAGGGAGAATTGATTGGATATGTGTGAGAGATAAGAGCTTATTTTCAGGTTTCTAGATTTCGATGACAGAGTATACTGTGATGTTATTCACAAAAGAAATACAAGAGGGTGAATTTTGTTTTAGATATTTTGAATTTGAGGGCCTAGTGGAACATTTAGTAGAAATTACAGGAGGAGATTAGAGAACAAAAGGAGACTAGCAAGATGTAAGAAGCTAGAGGTTAGAAAGCAGCCCTAGACTAGAGTTGTACATTTAGAATTAATTGTTCAATATGATAGAGTTCCAGCTTCAGAAAAGATTACATAATCACACCCTATCTTGTCTCTCCCATTGAATACAGTGATAGAATGCATAGGGAAGCTATTTAAGTATTTTAAAGAGTTTCAGAGGAAGTAAATAACTATAATATAAGCAAATTTATTTAAAAGACCAGGATTTGAAGTATCATTCAACTGCAAAGCAAATGAGTTTAGTATTGGTTTTTCAAGTATCCTCCCAGCTTAGTATAAACCCATTTTAATAATAGAAGTGAATATTAGCGCAAAAAAAAAGCTTCAGAAGAAGGGTCTCTAGTTCACGATCAAGAGTGGGGGGGAAAAGAAAAGAGTCTCTTATTTGTAACATCAGTAGCAATGGGAGCCTGTAAGTTCCTAAAAGCTCTGAAGCAGAAAAACATTCCTCTTTGATCAGAAGTGTACTCCCAGAAGGATAGGACCAAATACTTCTTTTTTTAATCCTTTCTCTGTTTTCCCATTGCTTGGCCCTGTATGTGGGCATAGTAGCAAGAAACACACAGTAGAATACAATTTTAAAAGCTACAACCTTCTGGCTAGAAGATTAAAAAATGGACTTCCAGGGAAATCCAACAGTATAGAGGACATTTCAGAGAAGAGGTTAAAAAGTGACCCCTGGCTTTACCTCTTGCTGCACATGTCTGGATCTGGTCCTACACAGAATACTAAGGATTTGAGTTAGCTTGAAAACTGAACTAAGATAATTTTTTCTGTTCCAAAATAAAAATTTTCATTTTGAAGTCACACCAAGTAAGACCATTTCCCTGGTTCTAGACTGGTTATCCAATGTTACATGTATTCGAGTCTTTAAAAGGCTTTGAAAAGGAAATGAACATCTATTTGTGTTCCAAGTACACAACAGAAAATCCAGGGCCATTTGGCATACAAAGAAACAGGGAAATAAATTTACAAAGGTTAAAATTATTTAACAGATGATATTGAAATGACACAGATCTTGGAATTAATTATCAAGACAGATATAAAGCAGCTATAATAGAAGTTCTCCAACAATAAGGATTAACGATCTTTAAATGAGTGGGATCTAGAAAGCAGCAGCAAACAAAAGAAGAACTAAAACGAATTCATGTCAATAAAATACCAAGACAAAACAGGGTATTATCCCATTCATCTCTTCCAATCAGTTGTCCAGGCAGTTGTCCAGGCATTTGACTGTGAGGATCAATGTTTGACATAACAAACTATGGCTAACATTGAGAAAAATGGGAATCTCAGGATACTTAATTATGCTCATGCATAACCTATGCCTAGATCAAGAGGCTGCTGTTTGAGCAGAGCAAGGGAACATGGTTTAAAATAAAGAAGGTGTGTATCAGAGTTGTATCCTCTTCCCATAAAGGTCTAATCTGTATGCTGAGCAAATCAATTGAGAAGCTGGATTCTATGAAGAAGAAAGTGGCATAAGGATCAGAGAAAAAAAATCATCAATAAATCTTGTCATATAAATGATACAACCTTGCTTGCTCTAAGTGAGAAGGACTTGACGGGCTTCCAACAGAAGATCAATGGCTATAGCCTTCAATATGGATTGCATCACAACATCAAAAATATAAAAAAAATAAAAATCCTCACCAATGGGCCAATAGGCAACATTATGATAGACAGAAAAGACTGAATCTGTCAACAATTTAATCTTAACTTGGATTCATAATCAACACACTTGGTACCAACAATAAGGAGATCCGGAGACATATTAGGAAAGTCTACAATCAGTGCTGTCAGTTTAAAAATAAAGGTGTGCCTGATTCAGGCCATGGTTTTCCATTACTTGCATTGCTTCTGAGAGGTGGACAATGAATAAAGATGACAGAAGAAGAACTGATACCTTTGAGAGCTGGTGTTGGAGTACTGAATATCACATAGATTGCCAAAAGAACAAATAGATTTGTCTTAGAATAGTCAAGTCAGAATGTTTCTTGGAGGCAAAGATGATGAAGCTTCATCTCACATACTTTGGACATGTTTTTAGAAGAGGATATTCCTTGGGAAAGGACATTAGGCTTCGGAGGGTGGAGGGATGGCAAAAGAGAGGAAGACGCTCCAGCAGATGAAATGGCACAGTGACTGCTGCAATAGGCTTGAGTAAGTCAGAGGTGATGAGTATAGCATGGGATAAGAGGGGGTGCAGATCTATTGTTCAGAGGATGGCTTTGATTGTACTCAACTTGATGGCGCTTAACAATAACAGCAACAACATCCCACTCACCTGAAATATCTGGATTCTACAAGTGTAAAGCCTTTATAATCAAGTAAATACTCAAATCGACTTCATAGGACAGATTAGATAATCACCCCAGAGGGCTTTCAAGGCTGCAAATCTTTATGAAAGCAAACTGCCAATTATTTCCCTGTAGAATGGCTGTCAGATAAAAACTGCCTTCTTTTTGGTTAGCTGCTGAGCACTTAGCCACTATGGTTAGAAGACTGTTAGAGAAGGCATGCTGTCAGGTGTTACTGAGTTGACTACCACTCAGAGCGACCCCATGAACAATGGTCTGGATCTTGCCCTGTCCTGCACTGTCAGCACAATCTCCGTCACGTTCAAGCCCATTGTTGCAGTCACTGTGTTAATCTATCATGTTGATGGTCTTCCTCTTTTATGCTGGACCTCTTCTTAGCATGATGTCTTTTTCCAAGGACTGGTCCCTTCTGAGATCAATGTCAGTTTATTATTAATGTGTACTTTATCCAAGAAATATTTTCAATTATTTCCTATCTATCTGAAATTTGGGTAATGAATAAGAAAGACCATGAGGCTGACATCAAGGTGGGGGTAAGACTGAGAAAAACTGGATAAATTATGTATACTGCATTGAAGCCGATGAGGGAGAGAACAGTTTAAAAGTAATCTATTTTAAGGCATTATGATTATCATAAGAGGTCAGAATGAGGGTTGCAGAGTGGAGTATAGTCAGAGTGGGGGTGGGGGGTGCGGGGGATTGTATACCAACAAAAGAGTTTTTTCTTTTGCTTTTCAAGGAGAAGAGCGAACTGGGGGTGGGCAGGGAGAAATGTGCAACAATGAATGAATGGAAATCCAAAATCTCTGTAAATGTTCATGGAAATTAAAAACCAAACAAACAAACAAAAAAACCCAAGCATGAATCAATGTCTTTTCATCATGGTGTTGGCAAAAAGTACTGAATAACCCATGGACTACCAAAAGAACAAACAAATTTGTCTTTAAAGAAGTATAACCAGGGTGCTCCTTAGAAGCAAGGATGTTGAAACAAATCTTACATACTTTGAGCAAGTTTTAAGGAGGAAAAAATCCATAGAAAATAAAATTAAATAGGGTCTGGGGAAGCTGCAGTTGTTGTTAGATGCCATCGAGTCAGGTATAACTCATAGCAATACTCTGAACCGTGGAACCAAACCCTGTCCTACCCTGTGCCATCTTCACACTTCCTGACATACTAGAGCCCACCGTGGCAGTCACCATGTTCATAGGATTTTCAGAGGCTTGTTATTTAAGAAGAGGGTGCCAACCCTGCTTCCTACTCCATCTTACTTGGGAAGCCCTGCTAAAACCTGTCCGCCATGGGTAACCCTTGGGCATTTGACACACCAGTGGCATAGTTTTCAGTAACACAACAACCTACAACTCAGTACAGCAAACTAACAGACAAGTGCTTTACCAATTAGAACAATGTTCTCTCCAAACACAACAAACTGCCCATTTAGTTTATATCTCTGATAGCAACTCGGTCCTCATACCAGGTCCAAGAGCCCAACCAACTTTTAATCACAAAGGCACACCCACCAAGTCCTGGTTGGTTTCAATGAGAGGCTTCTGGTCCACAATTGATTGTTAATCAAATAAAAATTACCAATCAGCTTACACTTTCCAGAATCCACCTGCTTCAGACATTGTATAGGAGCATGAAGCATCTCTTAAGAGTAATGTAAAATTTTATGAGTGATTCACAACATTATAAATGTAGTTAATGTCACTGAAGTGTTGTTGTTGTTGTGTACTGCCCAGTCGGGACCAACCCATAGCAGATCCTCCATACCAGACCCTCCTCCAGTGGGTATTTTTAGAGTCAATTCATCCCAAGGGAGGAGACTGCCCATCCTCCTGTGGAGGAGCTGGTGGCCTCGAACCACGTGTCTTCAAGATTGCAGTTCAGCTTCTTGCCACTAGGCCACCAGAGCTCACTGAAGTATAGATGTAAAAATATTGAAATATAAAATATTTTGCTATGCATAAACTTACTAAAATTAAAAAATCCCCAAAACTAGAGCCAAATGAAAAGTTTAAAATGGAAAAACACAATAGTGAAATAAAAGCTAATTGGATGGGCATGCTAGAGGCAACAAATCTAATCATAGCTTAACTAGAAATTATCCAGTCTTAACCGTAAGGAGAAAAGGCCAAATTAAAAAGCAAAACAGACTATTAAGGACCTGTGAGAGAAAAGCAACAGGTTTAATACTAGTGATAAGAATCTCATAGAGAGGCTAGTGAGTCAAATTAAAAAAAAAAAAAGGAAAAACAATTATTGAAAAGTCATGAAATTGAGCAAACTATATATACCAAGCAATTCAAGAATCTCAGTGAACTTTAAAGAGAAAATATGTTTACCAAAGCTATGCATATAATTCACTACCATAATGAGAATTTAGAGCTTCCTCTAAACCTAACAGAAGTACAGACAGTTACAGAAGTACTGTCTAGGTTTATTCCAAACACATCTCTGTCAAACAAAAACTGTCTGCATTCAACCATTAGACTAGCATCCCTGGCATCTTTGCTAATGTCTGTATCTGGATAATTGGACCACATGTACTTTCTGGCTTGTCTTTTGTGGAATCAGGACTTTAGTCTTATATTTCCCATCCCCTAACTCAGCTTATTGTTTGATGACCAAGAAGCTGTAAAAATTCTTTTGAAAGTAGGCAAACGTCTGCCTTGAGCAAATAAACTTCAATTTAAACTCAGTGCATCATGTTGAAAGAAGGCTTGAGAGCAAACTCTGTGACAATGCATTAGAGACCCAGGGTGGCAGAACTGAATCATCATGCCAATTTTCCATCTGCGAAACCAGAGGAAAAATGAATTGTAAATCTTAGGAAAGAAGCAAAATAACAAGAGAAACAATACAGAGTGGGGGTTAAACACACCAGCACAATAATTTCATGCTGGGTTCACAGTACTATTTCAAGTAGCTTTGCCTCACTCTGCTTTGGCTAAAATGCAGACATTCTGCAGGGGCCCCACACTAAAGTACACATCTTAATTTGCCTATAAAATGACCTTCTTCAATGATGCTCAGTGCAGCAGCACCTTGATTCCTGGGGATTCTTCATGTCTTCCATTTCCTCAGGCAAACAAGGCTGACATTTTCTCCATGAAAATAATGCTGTGGGGTAGGTTCCTCTGACTGATTTCCAATAAGTGAGTAGATTATTTCACTCTACCCAAAATAGAAATAGTCATCATACTGGGAAATTACTGCGTTTTAGTAAACGTTATTCAGTATTTTAACTTTTTTTATCAATACCTAAAATAAGATCAGGGAATAAGATGGAGTCATTTTTGTCTGCCGACTGTAGTTTCTTAATTGATTCTGGCCTTAAATGGGCAATGCAAAGCTTTTTTAGCTTGCTTAAGGCCATGATTTGTGATTCCATCTGAGCCAATACTGCCAAGTCAGATTATTGAACGGAACTTTTCCATTTATCTGTTCAGATTCATATTCCATCTTTTTCTATACTGCCATAAACAAGAGACTGACCTATATGAAATTAATCAACAAGGTTTCTTGCTTCCACTAGATTTACCAATCCAGTTGCCACTGAGCCAATTCTGACTCATAGTGACCTTCTATATGGTTTCCGAGGCTGTAAGTCTTAATGAGAGGACCCTACCCATCCTTCTCCCATAGAGTATTTCGTGGATTCCAACCACTTGGAGACTCGAAGCCATTTTTGTTAGCAGTGCAACTATGATACCAGAGTTCCTATAAAACATCAGCAGCAGATCAGAGGGCAGAATGGAACAGATGTTAGCACATTTCTTTTCCTCCCTCATCCTGGGGCTGTAATTTGGCAGTAGGCATGATCTCTAATGAAGGCCACAGCTACTTTCTCAAGGGAATAGTTACTGCTCCCTCTCCTTGGTCTTCAGGCCACATAACTTTCACTTTTACTGACTTTCTACCCTTTCAAGCATAATCCCTTTTCAAGGACTAGCCCCTCAACTTTCAATGTCACTGACCCTCTACTCTTCCAAGCATGATGCCCCTTTCCAAGGACTGGCCTGTCCTGACAACATGCCTAACGTATATGAGATGAAAGTTCAGTCTTTACCTGCAAGGACCACTTTGGTTTCACTTTTTCCAGGAAAGTTCAGTTTGTTCTCTGGGTAAACTATGGGATATTCAGTACTCCTCGCTAACACCACAACTCAAAGTCATTGATTCTACTTTTGTCATCCTTAGTCATTGCTCAACTTTCACAAGCTAAGCAAGTAATTATGATTGGATTAGGTATATCTTAGTCTTTAAATGAACAACATTGCTCTGTAATACTCTAACAAGGTCGTTGAGAACAGAGTTTTCCAAAGTGATAGATCTTTTGATTTCTTGACTGCCATTACCATGGGAGTTGATTATTAATCCAAGTAGAATGAAATTATTGACAACTCTAAGCTTTTTCCCATCTATTATGATGCTCCCTATTTCTCCAGTGGGGAGGATTTTTGTTTTCTTGACATTTAGATCTATACTGAAGCAGTTAGATGTACTAGCTAACAAAAATTAAAAAAAAAACAACCAACAACTTTATTTCCTATAGCTCAGAGAATAATTTTACAAGTCTGTTACAGAAAACTCTCGAAAGACCACCAGCACCTGTATGTAGGATTTTTTTCCCCCTTTCTATTAGGAAACAAATAAAAAAGTTAAAATATTCTAACTACTTAGTAAGTACCATAATCACAAGGCCCCTTGGCTAGAATATAAATGATCCATTTTACAACAAGGAAAATTATCAGGAAATGTTTTCAAAATTCTCATTTTGAGCCTCTTTTTTGCCTGAAACTATACTTTTGTTCACAAAATAATGTTCTGTTAGAAACTCAGAAGATAAGCGAAGGACTTGTTCCAGAAGATAGTGTAAAAGGTTAAAATTTACATTATAACTACCTCAAATAAATGAAAAGTATGACTGCATGTTGGTAAATGTCTACTTCTGAGTACCACTAGTCTTAGGTTTTGGTTTTTTTAAATTTTATACTGGCTTATTCTCCCCCACCCCCCAATATATTTCTTTTCTTCTTTTTTATCTTTTACTCTGATTTATTTACAAAGTTCAAATACATTGTTTTTCACACTGAATCCTTTACCACCACCCCATCCAATTGTATGACCCTATGATTAACAACCCCCGCCATCCTTACCCCTCTGCTTCCACCCTCCCCCTTTTTTGATCCCCATACTCATTTTACAGTAATGGTTTCATATAGTATTTGTCCTTATGAGACTGGATTAGCTCACTCAGTATAATGCTCTCAAATTAGCTAATAATTTATAAAATCATTGTTCCTGCGTGCTACATAGTATTCCACTGTGTGAATGTACCATGATTTATTAATACACTCGATTGTAGTTGGATATCTAGACTGTTTCCATGTTCCTACAACGGTGAATAATGCATGAATATTGGTGTACAAGTCTCCATTTGAGCCTCAGTTCTTATTTTTTCAGCTCCCTGTTACCACTAGTCTTTGAAGCAGCCCTTTCTGGGATCAAAAGTTTGGCTGTATTTACACTTGAACTATTTCTGTGGTTATTGTTGTGCACCATGGAGTCGGAACTGACCCAAAGCTGACCCTCCCATGGATTTTCAGAGGCAGTTAATCACACGGGAGGAGATTGTCCATCCTTCTCCTGTGGAGCAGCTGGTGGATTCGAACCATGTGTCTTTGGATTTGCAATGCAGCTTCTTGCCATTAGGCCACCAGTGTTCCCTACTCAAATATTCAATGGAATCCCATTGTCAGAAGAAGGTTAGAAGTTGTAAAGGCTATAGCAAAGCAATATCCCTTTAGTCTCTACTTCTCAACAATGGATTTTTAAAGAATAAAAGTCTCAGCTACCAAAACCAAGCCAGTTCCTTCCCTGTTCCACTGATTCCAGCTCATAATGATCCTACTGGACAGAGAACCACCCCACAAGGTTTCCATGAAACCACATCTTTTTTCCATAGAGGAGTTGGTGAGTTCCACAGTACTGTCTTTTCAGTTAGTGGCCAAGTGCTTAGCCACTTGCACCACCAGGGCTCTACAGTTTCAGCCCAGTGGGCAATTAAACTGAATTTCAGTTGGTCTAAAGACAGAAACTTTCTACATCACAGAACTGCTGTTGCTAGGACCCATCAGACCCTAGGGCTTAACCAAGCAAACAGCACTATCCTGAATTCATGCATCTTCCTTTTACTAAACTGAGCTGCTCTAAGAATTCTCCATTTGAGTGCCAACATACTTTCTGCAAAAATCATGTCTATAAACCCTTCAGCTGAAGATGTAATACATAAGGCTTTGAACTGGTGCAATTAGCTGCAGAGAATTTTAATTTCCATCCTAGATACACCGGATTAGAAAGCATAGTCTAACAATGTATACATGAGACTCACCTGAGTCTCTCATTAAAGTGTATATTCTTAATTCAGTATATCTCTGGTAGAAAAACAAATTCATAGTAAGGGGTCAAACCAGAAAGAACCTGTTTGAAGCCCTGGCAGTCAGTGCTATTGTTGCCCACCTGCAACCTTTCGACAGTACCTTCTACAGACCAAAAGCTTCCCAGTGGCTTTTGCTCCATCCATGGAGACATCTTTGTCTGCACATTGGCTAGTATCAAATAAGATTTAGGTAACAGACAAGAGTCAGATCAAGAAGACTTTGGGGACCATGAGGAGTCTAGCTATTATTTTGAATTCAGTAAGAAGCTATTCCATGATACTAGGCAAAGGAGAGACACGATCTGATTACATTTTTTTAAAAGGTTACTCGGGCTGCTATGTGGAAAATAGGTTGTGAAAGGGCAGGTGTGGAAGCAGAGAGAGACCAGTTGGGAGGTTAGTGCAGTGGCCCAGATTATTTTTCTGGAAGGAATAACTGTGGAAGTACAATTAAAAGCATAATAAGTAGCTATCTGCGTACAGCACAGTAGCTAATCTTAAAGTGTTCAGGGCTAGCCCCCAAAACGGCAGCTTACCTGTGAAGGTTTTTCTAAGTCCACTTCATTTAGAGTATGTATTCTCAATGGAGGCATGGACAAAATTGAGTTTTGTGTCAGAAACATCCACAAGAAATCAAAGAACAAAAAAACCACCAAACTCCTTGTTGTCAAACAGATTCTGACTCAGCAAACCAATACACTGAGCTTTGGACTGATTCAGTCCTCAACTCCCTGCTGAGAATTTGCATATCCCCCAGACTTATTGAATCAAAATCTACATTTTAAGAAGATCACCAGCTGATATTTACAGATTCCCAGGTGATTCTTTTTCTGTTTTAACTTTATATTATCTTTTTGGTAAAACCAGACTTACTTGGTATTCCATTTAGCAACTCATACACATTTTGTTTCATGATCCTGATTAAAAGCCTCGTAATGTAACAGAGATATCCCTCTTCCTCCCTATGTATGCCATTTCCATTCATCTTTATTTCCTATCCTTTTCTGCTTTCTAAGCTTCATTCCTGAGGAAATAATGTCATTTTGAACTTATACCAACAACTTTGTTGATTTCTCTAAGAAATATGTATATCCTCTTGTCATTAATGACCTTTAATGTTTGGCTGAAAAGGGAACCATACAAGTGATTTATTTGAGACCTCAGAAAACGATAAGATATCAATTGATATATTTCAAAAGATAAATGCAGCGCTGGGTGTGATCACCAGGACACTTGCAGAAGAGTTGCCTGGCTGGCCATATGGAGGAGATCCATATTTGTTCCCATTCCCAAGAAAGGTGAACCAACAGAATGTGGAAATTATTGAATATAATTAATATCATAAACAAGCAAAATACTGCTGAAAATCATTAAAAAGTAGCTAGAACAGTATATAGACACCATCAAGTTGGATTTAGAAGAGGCTGTGGCACCAACAGCATTATTGCTGATATCACATGGATCCTGAAAGCAAAGAATACTAGAAGAATACCTACTTGTGCTGTTTATACTATGCAAAAGTGTTTGATTGTGTGGATCATAATAAATTATGGCTAATATTGAGAGGAATGGGAATCCCAGAACACTTAATTGTGACAATATGAAACTTATACCTACATCAAGAGGCTGTGTGAACAGAGCAAGGAAACACTACATGGTTTAAAATTAGGAAAGGTGTGCCTTAGGGTTGCATCCTCTCTCCCTGCCTAATTAATCTGTATACTGAGCAAATTATTCGAGAAGCTAAACTCTATGAAGAAGAATATAGCATCAGGATTGCAGGAAGACTCATCAATGACCTTTGCTTTGTGGACAATAGAACTTTGCTTGTTGAAAGTGAAGAGGACTTGAAGCACTTGCTTCAAGGTTAAAAGTTGAAGCCTTTAATATGGATTGTATCTCAATATCAAGAAAACAAATATTCTCATCACTGGATCAATAGGCAACATCATGATAAGTGAAGAAATGATTAAAACTGTCAAGGATTTTATCTTACTTGGATACAGAGTCAACACCCTTGGTACCAGTCAGGAGATCAGGAAATATACTGCACTGTGAAAACTGTAGTCCAGGATCTCTTCCAAATTACTGAGGAACAATGACGTCACTTGGAGGACTGAAGTGTGCCTGATTCAGGCCATGATATTGTCAATCACGTGCTATGCATCTGAGAGCTGAACAATGAATAAAAATGACAGAAAGAGTATTCATGTCTTTAAACTGTGGTGTCGGAGAAGAGTGTTGAATATCCCATGGAATATCAAAAGAACAAACAGACATGTCTTGGAGAAGGTGCAGCCAGAGTGCTCCTTGGAGGTCAAGATGGTGAAGCTTCATCTCACACACTTTGGGCATATTGCTAGAAGAGGTTATCCCTTGGAAAGCGACACCATGTTTGGGAAGATGGAGGGACAGAAAAGGAGAGGATGGCCCTCAAACCAGGTGGTTTGATACAGTGACTTCCTCATTGGGGCTTGAGCGTGTCAGAGATTGTGAGGTTGGCACAGGATAGGGCACGGTTCAAATCTGTTGTTACTATGAGTCATACTCAACTTGATAGCACCTAACAAAAAGAAGAAGGTAATAATATTAAGGGTTCTAACAATCATTTTCAGACCAGTAAGTATGGTCTTTTCTTGTTATTATGCTTTGGTTAGTAGAGGAACATTTAACCCCTGTGACATCAGAAACTGCCAATTTAGTGTAGAGAGTTATAATGTTACTATTTTTATGTATATAGAGTAAACACAAACACATACATGGGCTATTAAAATTTCATGAGTAGAAAACAATTAGACAAAAATCTAAAGAGGGGCATTAATGAACACACAGCTGAGAAACACTTTTAAGTTATCAATGAAGATTTGGTTCTTTCTTAAGGCAGCAGTTGCTCCCCACCTGGCCTGGGATGGCCCCTGGCCTCCTGGAACAACAGCCCTAAAACTGTCATCACCTCACCTTTCCTTGGAGCTGTCAGAACACTAACTAATTCATACCTTCTCAATGGGAAGATGGTCCAATAAGATAAGATGGTCCATTTGCAAGTCAGCCTCTCTAACACAGATATTCCTGTTTGGATACCCTTGAGATAAAACACATTCAAGTGAAGGATGTTTCCAAAGTGACAGAGTGAAATGCAAACACGGTACATCTCAGTGGGACCTCTACCATCCTATGTTTCATGTTGCTCTTCTTGCCAAGATCACTTTTACCTCTCACCTGAAGAATTCCTCTATTTCCAGTGAAGCCCAAATACAAATGTCTCCTCTCTTGCAGAGCCAGATACAGAGGGAAATTATCACTCCCTCTTTTGAGCATCCAGAGCATTTTGTGGAAACAATATTAATTATAAAAGTTACTATTTCTTGAACATGTGGGGCAGACATTATACTAAGCATTTCACCTGAATTATTTCATCTGATAATCCCAGAGTTAAACCCATTTTACAAATGGAAAGAAAAGGTTTAAGAAGAAGCTTTCTCAGGGAGCTCTGGTGGCCTAGTGGCAAGAAGCTGAACTGCAATCCCAGAGGTGTGTGGTTCAAATCCACCAGATGCTCTGCTGGAAAAGGAGGGACAGTCTCCTCCTGTACCAGTCAGATCTGATTTAATGGTACACACACACAAATAATAAAATAAAAAAAGAGAAGATGCTTTCTCAATATCGTAATGCTAATTAATGGAAGAGTGGAATTTAAACACCAAGTAGAATATGCTCTTAATCTTTAGACGATGTGTAAGCATTATTATATGACTCACTTCACTGTACTATATTCAGCAGTTCATGTGCCCTTTTTCTTTATTACTAGCAACATAAATCACCCAGGCCTAACATCATGAAGAAAGGCCTGCTGTATAACTTTGGGATGCTTCTTACTGAGACTCCACTATAAAATGGAAACAATAAATGCCTAACTAATTGAGTGTGGTCAAGATAAAATTAGATATAATTTTTAATGTCCTTATCACAGTTTCTGGCTCATAAAGACCAATTCAATTAAACAATTATTAAATGAAGACTAATGGAACACTAGGCCCTGATGATGGGCACTAGTAATAAGAAATAATAAAACAGCTCTAATGCAATTAATAGGGAGCACTATCGGCCTACTGGTAAGAAACTGCACTGCAATCCCTAAGGCACACGGTTCAAATCCATCAGCTTCTCCATGGGAGAAAGATGGACGATTTTCTCTCATTCCATTAACTGCCTCTAAAAACCTGCTGGAGGGTCAGTTATGGGTTGGTTCCAACTTGATAGTGCACAACAACAACAACAGCAATGCAATTACTAATCTCAGAATTCAATATTTATTGCTTGTTCTCATTTAGCATGGACTCGAGTTATTCAACATTCAATTTCCACAGACTTTCTCAAATGATGAATGAGTGATACTTGTTTACCCAATTTTAGAGACCTAATGGTGGTAATTATAAAGTACTTGTAACGTTGCTGGATTTACATTGATTAGACAATAAATAAAATAGTTGAAAATAAAACACAAAATTATCACACCTAGATTCTATACATTAAATTCACTTACACATAAACCTACTGCTAAATAATTATCAAAATTATATTCCTAGATAAAAATAAGATAGTTTATGGTCTTTGTGATTACTTGCTATATGTCAGAGAGCTGAGCAATGACTAAGGACGATAGAAGAAAATAGATATCATTGGGTTGTGGTGCTGGAGAAGAGTGTTGAACACACTGGACTTCCAGGAGAACAAAATGTCAGTCCTGGAGAGGATGAAACCAACCTGCTTCTTGAAGCAAGGATTTTGAAGCTTGATCTCACATATTTTGGTCATGTGGCCAGGAGGGACCAGTCCTTGTAGAAGAACATCATGCTTGAGTGACTTCTCCAGTGACTGGAGAGGTTAGATTGGGTCTGTTGGAGATGATAAGATTGACTCAGGATAGGGGAGGGTTCAGAGTTGTTGTACATAGAGGGTCACTGTAAGTCTCAGGCAACTTGATGGCACAGAACAACTTCAACAACAAGAAATATAATGATATATCTAACAAAAATCATACATTTAGAAAAAAGGTGAGGGGAAAATTTCAAAAGTATTATTCAGAAAAAAAAAGAACCAATTCATATTGTCCAAAGTTGTTTTTGTTAGGTGCTATTAAATTGAGTACAACTCATAGCGACCCTATAAACAACAGATTTGAACCATGTCCTGACCTGTGCCATTCACACAATCTCTGAAGCACTCAAGCCCTCTGCTGAAGTCATGTGTCAATACACTTGGTGGTTACTCTGTTCTTCCTGTCCTTTGCTACCCCTCCACCTTTCCAAGCATGATGTCCCTCTTCCCTCTTCAAGGAACAACTTCTCCTAGCAACATGTCCAAATGATGTGAGACAAAGCTTTATTATTTTTGCCTCCAAGGGGCACTCTAGGGGTACCTTCTCCAAGATATATCTGTTTTTTCTTTTGGAAGTCTACACCAGAGTTCAAAGATATAATTCCTCTTCCATCTTCCTTAAACACTGTCTAGCTGTCAGATGCATAGTAATTGACTGAAAAGACCATGGCCTGAATCAGGCTCACCTTGGGTCATTCAAAGAGACCTAAATGCTCGTCAATAATTTGGAGAAGCTCCTTACTGCAAACTCTCCCAGTGTAATACATCTTCTGATTTCCTAACTGCTGGTACTGCTGGTATGGAGTGTATGGATTGTGAATCCAAGTACGATGAAGTCATTGACAGTTTTAATCTTTTCTTACCATGCTTGAGAGGGTAGAGGGACGGCGCAAGAGGGGAAGACCCTCTATGAGGTGGATTGATTCAGTGACTGGGGTAATCGGGATGGGTGTGTCAGAGGCAGTGCAACTGGCACAGGATAGAGCAGGGTTTAGGGCTGTTGTACATAAGGTCACTATGAGTCGCAAGCAACTTGACAGCACATAACAACAACAACAACATCATGATATTGCCTACTGGTAACATGATATTGTCAAAGAAGAAAGTACTTAGTAAAAACAGCAATATGTTGACTACCACAACTTAATGTTTTTAATGATTTTTTTCCTAATTTTAGGGGTAATTTTTAGAAAATAAAGTATCTTAACCTGAAATATTAGTTATGTTAACCTGAGGTAAACCTATTTGAACTTTAATTCTCCTTCAGTTATAGCTTAGTTTCTGTTGTTGCAATTAATTCAAGAAAATATTAATGTAACATTTTTGCTATATAGTACATATATTTAGATAATGTTTTATTAAAATATTCAATTATTTATTTATTCATTTATAGATATACATGTACACATATAATGAGTAGAAGAAATAAATCCCAAAGAATAACAAAGAGTTCATTCCAAAGAAAGGTGATCCAGCAGTATGCTGAAATTATCCAGTAATATCATATGCAAGTGAATTTTTGCTGAAGATAAAACAAAAAACGACTGCACTACTATATAGACAGGGACAGTCCAGAAATTCAGAAGAATCAGAATTCAGAAGAAGACCTGAAATAAGGGATATTGTTGCTGACATCAGATGGGTCTCAGCTGAACACAGAGAATTCCAGAAAGATGGCTACCTGGGTCTTATAGATGATGCAAAGGCATTTGACTAAATAGATCATAGGAAATTATGGATGATGAAAAATAATGAAACTTCCAGAACACCTAAATGGGCTCTTGCAGAACCTTTAAATAGAACCAGAGGCAGATTTTCAAAGAGAACAAGGATATGCTGCCTGGTTTAAAATCAAGAAGGATATATGTCAAAGTTGTGTCCTTTAACCATACTTACTCAATCTGTATGCTGACATAATAAAAGTAGTTTAAGAGAACTTGCAATCATGGCTGAAGAAAGACTTATTAACAGCCTTTGATATGCAAATAACATATTATGCTTGATTGAAGCAAAGAACTGCCAGAAGTGCAGGGTGGGTTTAGACAAGGCTGTGGTACTAGGTATATGATAGCTAATGTTGGATGGATTTTGGTTTAAATCAGAGAGTACCAAAGGAATATCTGTCTGTGTTTCATTGACTATGAAAAGGCAGTTGACTGTGTGGATCACAACAAACTGGGGATAACTCTGAGAAGAATGAGAATCTCAGAATACTTGATCATGCTTATGCGAAACCAACCTATACTTGGACCAGGAGGCATTCAGAATAAAGCAAGGAAACACTGCATAGTTAAAAATGGGGAAGGTTATATGCCAAGGACGTGTCCTATCTCCACACCTTTCCAATCTACATGCAGAATAGATTATCTGGGAGGCTGGGCTCTATGAGGAGGAATGTGGCATCAGGACTGGAGGAAGACTCATCAACAATCTGCATTATGCAGATGACACAACCCTGCTTGCTGAAACTCAGAAGGACCTGAAGCGCTTGCTGCAAAAGGTCAAGAACTGCAGCCTTCAATATGGATTGAAGCTCAACATCAAGAAAACAAAAATTCTTACCACTGGGACAATTGGCAGCATATGATAGACTGTGAAGAAATTGAGATTGTTAAGAGCTTCACTTTACTTGGTTCCATAATCAACAACACTCTTTGTACCAGCAGATAGGAAACAAAAAGAGAAATCGCATTGAGAAAATCTGCTGTCAGAGACCTCTCCAAAGTACTGAAGAGCAATGATGTCAGTCTGGAGACTAAGGTGTGCCTGATCCAGTCCATAGTTTTTGCAATTACTTGCTATGCTTCAGAAAGCTGGACAATGATGAGGGATAGTAGAGGGAGAACTGATGCCTTTGAGCTTTGGTCCTGGAAAAGAGTATTGAATGGACCGCTAGGAGAACAAATAGGTTAGTCCTAGAGAGAGTGAAACCAGGCTGCTCCTTAGAGGCAAGGATTCTGAAGTTTTGTCTGATATACTTTGGACATGTTGTAAGCAGGGCCCAATCCTTGGAGAGGGATGTCATGCTTGGGAGGGTGGAGGGACAGCAGAAGAGAGGAAAACCCTCAATGAGATAGATTGATTCAGTGACTGGGGTAATGGGGGTAAGTATGTCAGAGACAATAAGATTGGCACAGGATAGAACAGGGTTTAGGGCTGTTATATACATGGTCGCTATGCATCAGAAGTGACTTGATGGCACATAACAATAACAGCAACAACAAAGCAAAGAGGATTTGAAGCATTAACCTCAACATAAAGAAAAATCTTCATAATTGGACCAATAAGTAATATCATGATAAACAGAGAAAAGATTAAAGTTCACGTGAATTTCACTTTACTTTGGTCCACAATCAATGCCCATGGAAGTAGAAGTTGAAAAACCAAATAATGTATTGATTTGGCAAACTACTAGAGAAGCTCTTTATAATGTTATACAGCGAAGAGGGCACTTTAAGGATGAAGATGTGTCTTACAAAAACGATGGTATTTTCAATTGCCTCATATGCTAGCTAGCTCTCTGATACATAGCAAGTGACCGAAAAGACCATGGCCTGAATCAGGCACACCTTAATCCTCAAACTGACATCATTGCTCCTCAATAATTTTGACAAATCCCTCACTGCATACTTTCTCAGTGTAATACATCTCCTGATGGTGTTGACTGGGTATCCAAGTAGGATAAAGTCATTGATAGTTTCAATCTTTTCTCCATCTATCACGATGTTGCCTATAGGTCCAATGGTAAGAATTATTGTTTTCTGGAAGCTGGACAATGAATAAGGATGTTAGAAGAAGGATTAATGTCTTTGAACTGTGGTGCTGGAGAAGAGTGCTGGATATCCCATGAACTGCTAAAATAACCAACAGATATGTCTTGGAGAAGATAAAGCCAGAGTGCTCCTTGGAGGCAAAGACGATGAAGCTTCGCCTCACATACTTTGGGTATGTTGTTAGAAGACGATATTCCCTGAAGAATATCATGCTTAGAAAATTGAAGCATTGTCAAAAGAGAGGAAGACCCTCAACTAGATGTACTAACACAATGATTGCAGCCATAGGAAACCATAGAAAAAATTTTTTTCACTTATTTCCAAAAGCTTTAGCGGAAAAACTGTGATTCTAAAAGTTCATTAAAACAATTCAAGGCCTTAGTAATTTTTCAATCTAAAATTCAGGGACAATACAGTATTTCCTGTGACTAAGAAATATTTAACTATTTTTAATTTTCCATTTAGACAATATGTTTTGTTTCTGTTATTTTTTGGAAATGTCTTCCCAAATGGAAAGTTTGTAGCTTATATATTTAATAAAGAAGTAAATATTTTATGTGATTATATTTTCAAAATATAACCATTATTAAGCACTGTCAAAATGAGGAACAATAGTCATAGAGTGAATGACATAAATTAGATATGAAGGAAAATTAGAAGTTATCATTCTATCCCTTCCCCTCAGTGAGGGGCATCCTGCACTCTCCTTCATTGGTTTTCTTCTGAACAGCCATCCAATGCCATTTTGATCTGCTCCTGTGGAACAGCTGATCGATTAGAGCAGCATGCCTTTGCGTTTGCTATGCTATTCCACAAGGTCTCCAGAAGCAGTGCTCACAATTAAAAAGAATTCTTAAAATGAAAAAAAAAAAAGAAACCTCACAAACAATACTGGCAAGAGACAAAATAATTAGACAAAACATCTTAAATAGCTCAATTTCATGTTACTTGCTCTTCACTTGAGGTCCTGGCAATTTTGAAAACCATTCTTAAATTACTTATAAATTCAAGCAACTAACACTAATCTTAGCTACTTGAAGCATATTAGAGAGGTTCTGGGAAGTTAATGTTAAGAGGAAGATGATAGTAAAGCAGTGCTGAATGGTTCAAATCCACCAGGAGCTCTGAGAGGGAAAGATGAAAAATATCTTCTTAGGTGATTTGCAACCTCTGAAAACCCACTGGAGGGTAGCTATGAGACAGTTCAGACTTGATGACAGTGAATTTGAGGTTTGTTTGTTTCCCTCATAGAGAGTAAAAAAGAAATGAATAAGACCGACATCTAAACTTACTTCTGACCAAAGTAATTCTCAAGCATATATTCTTCTACATTTTTGCATGCATTATCTATCCTCTTTTGTACCACCCCTCTATTGAGGCAGGTATCAGACTTCGTGTTCATTGCATGAAGGACACAGCAAGGGAAAAAGAGGAAAAGTCTGTGAACATTTCTGAATTTTCTCCCCAAATCTTAAGTCCTTAAAAGAGCATAAAGAATTTCCTGGTGGACATAAAAAGGAATTATATTTATGGACATAAAGAATCTTTAAGAAACAAAAAGGAAATATTATTTCCCCAGGGTTGTTAGGAATAGAGAGAAATGTTATGGATCCTGGAACAGGGAGGTCCAAAGTCCTTCATTTTGGTACTTTCCAAGGGAACCTAAAAGATCTGAGAGTTATAGGTAGTAGTACGTCTATGTTGTTGTTGCTATGTTCTATCAAGTCCACTGTGACTCATAGTGACCCTATAATAGGTATGAACCCTGCTCTATCCTGAACCAGTCTCACTGTCTTCAACATACTTATCCCCATCTTAGAAAGAACTAAATGCCACTGTCAGCAAATATTTCTGTGGGACCAAGCAGGATTCAGACACAAATGGGGAGCCAAGCAGTGATTTGAGCAGCAACAGTGGATACATTAATTACAACCTATGCAAACAGATGTTTTTGTAACCTGAGGGCTTCCTACCCCAATGGTGAACACCGTTTCAATCTCTGGGATCTTTGGCACAATCCGAGCACTAGTTTGACCCTAACGTGTACTTAAGTATTCCACCTTCCCAAAGGGAAGAGACTCAAGCAAAAATAAATGTGACCTATTAAGAAAAAATAGTAATGAGATCCTTTTATACACATGTCTGTGGATGGAAATTCTTATCAGCTCCTCCTAAGTAGAAAAGACAGGAGCAAAATGAGATTTGAGTATGTCTGCTTCCTGTGCTTCCGTTAGCATGACCTCATCTTTCTCAAGTAGCAAAACTGTGCATTATGCACTGGTTACAATGTTAAAAGCTCTCATCATAGCCACACTTCAAAAAAAATTGTCCTTAGTACTTCATAACATATGATTAGGTATTATTTGCATAACAGCAGTCCAGAATAAGAAGAGCTGCATAGTAAAGTGGGCTGGGGGGTGGGTAGGAGGGCAGAATTGCACAACAATGAAAGAATATTTTTTTTCCAAGAGAAAAGTGAACTGGGGAGGGGGGGTGGGCAAGGAGGGAAATGTGGAACAATGAATGAATGGAAATCCAAGTTCTCTATAAACTTTCATTAAAATATCAATTATTTTTTAATTTAAGAAAATAAAAAAAGTTTTAAAACTATAATGAAGTAGAGCAAATGGGATAAAATAATTTTAGAATAAAAATAAATGTCCTTAGCACTTTTTAAAAGATTCCTTTTTAATTGATTAATTTGGTTTTTCTGAGATTATTTTCCTGGTCTGTGTCGCATACACACAGACACTCATAGTTCTAGGCTAGATCTTCCTTGCCTCTCTTCTGTGATTCTTTCTTCCTTCATGCCATTTGATTAGAAGTTCCCTAATGCACTTTAAAGTCTTACCTTATAGATCGATTACCTTTTCCTTTTGCTTTGTCATTTGCTTAATATCACATTTTTCCCCTTTAACCCATTCCGTTAGTTAAGATCCTGAATTTAACTGGCAATGCTGCAATTTGGTGTCAATTAGTCTATGCTGAACAAAAGCACACACACACGCGCACACACACACACAAAGGCAAGCCTCAAGAATTGAGACTTGAGAGTTGACTATGTTCTTCATTTTTGTAGTCACAGGGCTGTTATTTCTTGAAGAGACAAATGAGTGATGTAATGAACAAAGCCCAGGGAGTCAGGTAACCTGCATCTATCTGCATCACTGACTGTGAGAGATCTTGAGTAATAAAAGAAATAAAAACAAACTTAAGACAATCAGAAAATTACTTCAGCACAAGGATAGAATCTCCTTTTTGTTATGTGGATATATTTGTTCATATTTATTTGTTGGTTAAATAAGTATGGAAAATGGTTCTTTAATTGACTCAGTCATAACTGATGTCTGGGGTTTTTATTTCATTTAATAGAAAGTATAAGGTGCCTTTTTTATTCCTGGTGGAAACAGAAATTAGTGAGGATAAGGATATTAGCCAGTGGAGAAAGGATTTACACTAATTGGATAGGTGAATTCTATTTTCCATATATTTGTGAATTTTAAACAATTATTT
This sequence comes from Elephantulus edwardii, assembly GCF_000299155.1. Lineage (NCBI taxonomy): Eukaryota > Metazoa > Chordata > Mammalia > Macroscelidea > Macroscelididae > Elephantulus > Elephantulus edwardii. The sequence goes on from NW_006399776.1 coordinate 16,047,240, forward strand.
CAAGACTTTCAGAATATTAGTCAGGCTAAGAAGTTTTTCCATTGTGGCTATCCTCATCTTCCAGGAGAAAGGATCATAATTGTAATAGTTCAAACCAAACCAAATACTTCTTGCTATTCACTAGCTCAAAACCCCTAGAATATTGTATTACATTTTACAGTTTGTCTTGCTTTGAAAGCTTAAAATATTTCAGGAGTCATAAATGTTCTTTTATGTCATACTAGGACACAGAAAGAGGTGAGATACAATCTTTTAAGAGAGAACGAATGCTACTCAGAACGCACATAGCGTCATCTTCTCTGTGACTTGATTTTCTCATCTATACAGGAGCAAAGGCAACATTTACCTACTGCACAAAAGTATTGGAAGTTGAGTCAACCAAAGAAAGCAGAATCAATCCTCTGTAATAAGCCCAGAAAATAATGCACAACGGAAACATGCAATTCATGCTCACTGCCTACCCTTGCGATAGACTTGAGAGATATTCATTCAGAATGGAACATCAACATTCAAGTTGCACAGACTCCTAGGTATGGATGAGAAATCAAATGTCTTATTACTCACAGGGCAATGAACACCAGCACTTCTGGGGATGCCCTTTCAGGCAGTGAGCTACGTAGCAGCAAAAGCATTCTCTAGACATGGTGAGAAATAAAGATGCCTGAACACATTTAATATACTCTTGTCCTTTTTAACTATGACAGAAGAGACACTGATTAGTGAGAGATTAACCAGTAATCTTCACTCCACCCACAATACTTTTCCCACCAAACCTCAGCAATCATTGCAATACCAAAGAGCAGAAAAGAATACTTTAGAAACTGAGACTATAAAGAAGAGCTCCTAGGAGCACAGAACAATATAATAATCATTTTATGTGCTGCTCAGAAGGCTTTTCTCTTACTCACGGATGGTGCCATTTATTTAGACAACTTCATTTCAATATCATTTAGACACATGTCAAGATTTGAGAAAATGTAAGGTATGCCAAAATTACTCTGGCAAATGACAACATATTGAATAGGAGAAATTCAGAACACGTAATGAATTTTTTAAATAAAAAAAAAAGTTCAAAAAAATGCACAATAACGGGTAATGGATCTGACCAGAAATTTCTCCCAAAAAGATGTACAAATGACCAACACACACATGAAAAGATGCTCACCATCATTCACTATCATGAAAATGCTAATTAAAACCACAGGACAGTACCATTACACACTCACTAAGACGTGCCACACAACAACAGGTCGATTGTCCATTAAGCACATACCAAAGATCGCCACCAAAAATTAACAAGTGTAATAAGTGTTTCCAAAGTTGTAGAAAACTCTTTGCCCATTGCTGGAAGCTAGATTAAATGCTGTGGAAAACAGGTTAGTAGTTCTGCAAATAGTGAAACACAGCTTTATCATGTTAACCTGCAATTCCACTCCGAGGAATTAATATACTAAGAAGAATGGAAATAAGGGACTCAAGCAAATACCTGAAACCAATGTTCCCAGCAGCATCATTCACAACAGCTAAAAGGTAGAAACAACGCAAATATCCATCAATAAATGAATACACAAAATGCGGGGGGGGGGGGTGTTGTGTGTGTATTATACATATATATACATATATATGATTATATATGCACAAATACATATATATATTGTTAGTGTTGGTGTTAGGTGTCATTGAGTCACATACAACTTACAGCAACCATATGAACACCAGATCTGAACCCTGTCCCATCCTATGCCATCTTCACACTTCCTGACACACTAGAGACCACTGTGGTAATCACTGCGTCAATCTACCTGGTAGAAGGTCTTCCTTTCTTTCACCAGCTCATCATCCTTCCAAGCATCATGTGTCTATCCAAAAAATAGCCCCTACTAACAACATGCTCAAAGTATGTGAGGCAAAGCCTCATCATTCTTGCCTCCAAAGAGTACTCTGGCTGCACCATCTCCAAGACATATCTGTTTGTTCTTTTGGCTGTTCATGGGATGTTCAGTTCTTTTCTCCAACATCACAGCTCAAAAGCATCAATGGTTCTTCTGTCATTCTTATTCTTTGTCCAGCTCTCATATGCATAGCAAGTGCTCAGAAAGATTATAGTATAAATCAGATGCACCTTAGTCCTCAAAATGATATCATTACTCCTCAATAATTTGGAGAGGTCCCTAACTGCACCTTTTCCCAGTCAATGCATCTCCTTATTTTCTGACTGCTCGTCCCAAGGGTGTTAATTGTTGGATCCAAGCAAACTGAAGCTGTTGACAGTTTCAATCTCCTTCCATCCATCATGAGGTTGCCTATTGGTCCAGTGGTAAGAATCTTTGTTTTTTCGACTGACAAAGGGATTGGGGGTAGAATAGGAAGAGTGGATAGATAATGAACACTTCATTGGAACAGACAAAGGGAAGAACTATTTGAAAGGAATATATGATAAGGCATTATATGAATGACAACAACCAGGAACAAGAGGTGTACTGCAAAGTGGACTGTGGGAGAAGAAAGTGAGAGGGAAGAAAATGTGCAACAATGAATGAATTAAAAACTATTAGGGAGCTCAGGTGGCCTAGTGGCAAAAAGCTGTACTGCAATTCTAAACGCATGCAGTTCAAATCCCACCAGCTGCTCTGTGGGAGAGAGATGGGCAACCTCCTCCCAAGGGATTAAATGCCTCTGAAAATTGCCGCTGGAGGGTCAGCTGTAGGTGCGCTCTGACTTGATGGTACACAACAACAACTATGGCTACAGGAGACTGCTCTGCTTGACAGGTGTTTTATCACATTTGGTGTGTTTCTTTCACAAAAACATACACTGAAGCCTCCTGCTGCTCCATGGGAAGCTTATAGCAATGATGATAGTTCCAGCTTCCCAGTAACAGGAACATAGTGGTTTCTTTCCCCAAAGTTTACAATCTCATCAGTATTCTCGCTGTGCCTGATACTTCTAAATTAATGTCTAAATCCTGATGACCAATTCATTTGTCCTCATTCCAACTGCTTCTGAAAATCCTCTGGAGGAATAGCTATGAGTCAGTTCTGACACAACAACATAACAACTTCCAAAATACTTAATCTCAAAACTTATCACTCAAGAAACAATGGTGAGTAGGAAGAAAAAAGTTTTATTTGAAAGATATTGGTCTCGAACAATTATGAATTATAGAAGGAGCCTTCATAGCACAATGATTAAGCACCTTGGCTAATAATCTAAAAGTTGGTGGTTCAATCTAATCTAAGAGACTTGTAGTAGAATGACCAGTTTAACTATTTCTGTAAATGATATTGTACAAATTAATACATATTTTTAATCTATCACCCGGGGTCACTATGAGTTGATTTGAAGGCACTCAACAATCATATGACATTCTAGAAAGTTTAATAGCTCTAGACTAATAAGACAGAACACAGTACAGCTCAGGTATTTGAAATTTCTTTTTTTTTTTAAAAAAAAAAGCCTAAACAACAACCAAATAAAATTTCACTGCCTTTCCTTAGAAAATGAGAAAGAAAAATACCATTTTATGTCACTACTAGGAATATATCTTAAAGAATATAGCAATCCCACTACTAGGTATATATTTGAAAGAAATAAGATCTGAAATAGGAACAGATATACAAACACCTCTACCCAATGCAGCATTACTTACGATAGCAAAGAGATAGAGACAACCCAAGAATTCACCAAAGGATGAATGAATAAAGAAGCTATGATACATTCAAACAAAAGAGTACTATGCAATCCTGAAAAATAATAAAAATAATCATTCATTTAAAAATAGCATTAATGCAACCAGAGGACATTTTGTTGAGTCAAATAAGTCCATTTAAAAAGGACTAATACTGTATAATACCACTCTCATAAAAAGCTAAAGAAAGGTTCATACAAAGAAAGAACAAATAAGTAAATTAAGGATAAGATATCCCCTGTCTCCCTCAGTCCTCCCAAAATCAAACTTTAGCCAATAGCTTGCTCCCTATAGGTATTCTGGTAATTGTAGGAAATGGTAAGATTGAGTCTGTAGAAAAGAGTTCCCACTCTCTCTCCCTCCTCCACCCCCTTATGCGTACTTATGAATCTATAATACATATTATAGATTCAAAGCCTAAAAATACAAAAATATAAATTTCTCTGGAACATTTTTCTTTTAGCCAGAGGACTTTAAAAAAGCTTAGTGGGAAAAGAGAACTGGAGGAGGGGGAGGTAGGTAATTATGCAAAAATTAATAAATATTTTTTTGCAAAAAAAGTGAACTGGGGAGGAGCAAGGGAAGGAGAGGAGGTAAAATATGCAACAATGAATGAATGAAAATTTAATATCTTTGTAAATGTTTGTTAAAATCACAATTAAAATGGAATTTTACTTTTTTTAGAAAAGGAGGAAAAAACCCCAACTTAGTGGGAGGGCACAGCCTATTTACTAGACCCCTATTTTTCTACATTAATAATGTAAGGAGGTTCACAGCATTCTTCACCTCTTCCTACTTTCGTAATTATAACATTACAGGGCATATTGGTAACTACTTTGTCAGCACTCCAGTACTGACACTAAACACAGAGCTGTTTCAATTCCCTCGGAAAGCCAGCCTGTTGGTGCAGGCTCCTGTTTCCTACATGAGGATGCAATTCCCATGGTTTAGCATCTTTGTAAAGTCAAGTAAATCAGATTAACGGCTGCAACTTTGTCAACATACAGGCTGAGACCTGCTGAGAATAAAAGCCGTTTCTAAAGACAGACACTACATGCATCTAAAAATAATAGCTCCTGTTAAAACTAGATCCCCACAGAGGATTATGAATAATCTCCAAACATGACAAAACTGCCCAGAGAAGAATCACAGCCATAAACAAACAAACAAACAAAAACCCCTCTGTTATTTTACAACTGTCCAAATAAAGTTTTACTAATAAAATCAATAAAACACAAAATAATCTAAAACACGTGCTTGCCTGAGAGCACATGCTTAAGTTCAAAGCTTTAACCATGAAATTAGACTTTGATTTGAGTCATGGTGTGTGAGGTAGAGGAGATGTACTTCTGAATTCTCCATCAAATGGGTTTGCTACCACCACATCAAGTTCCAGTCTATCCCCTCTCTCCTCCCTTGGAGAGAGCTTTACTAATTTTATGTCTGGAGAGGGAGGCATGCCAGGATATGCAAACTATCTTCGTATAATCATGGGACCATCAAAGCCCCATTCCCTTAACTATGTCATTTAGTTTAAGCATGGTTAAACCTGTGACCAAGGCCAGATCAGTCACAGTTCTCCCCTGTGATTTCTTACTTTGAAGCTGGAGAAGAATAGAGTTTCCCTTGGGTTAAAGAGCTAGAAGGATGTCAATTTAGAGTTTATGAAGGCACAAAGAGGGCAGCATCTGTGACAGGAAAGAAGGTCAACAGACACAAAGTAAAAAGAAACAGAAAAAGGCAGTCAAAAGATACAAAGAGATGGAAAACCAGCAAGCAATCTAAAAATTTTCTGAATCTCAAGACCCAGTTCTTGGTGAGGCCAGCATGCTCACCAAGACCTCAGAGCCTGACATACAGCTCAGCTATGTGAAGGGAAAGAAAAAAAAGGAAGTTATGTATTTTTTTCTTTCTTGCTTAGAAGTCTTTCTATTGTCTTTCCATCTTTAGAACAGAAAAGGTTTTATTGATAACATAATCTAAATTTCAAAGTATCCCTCTGAACCTCACTTTCTAGATAGAAAAATAAACTGCACAGATATATAATAATACCCTCAATGAGATGGATCGATTCTGTGAGTGGAATGGTGGGAATTAGTGTGTTTGAGACGTCGAGGTTGGCACAGGAGAGAACAGCGTTTAGGGCTCTTGTACATGGGGTCACTATGAGTCGCAAGCGACTCAATGGCACATAACAACAACAACATATAGAAAAGGGGAAAGAGAGTCTTGCTGCCTCTGAGCCCACTGTAACTCATAGAGACTCAATGAACAACACAGACCAAATCCTTGCCCTATCCTGTGCCATTCTCACCATCTCTACCATACGCAAGCTCATATTTTTCTCAGAGATGAAAAAATACTGCAAAACACATGTTCTTCTATAACGGCAAGTTAGAGTTTCTTCAAAACCTAGGGATATTTTGAAGAAAAGCAGTTTGCTTCTCCTGGGCAAATGCCAATGCATTTATTCACCAGTAATTCTGTGAAAAGCACAATTTACCAAGTGAGTGTACAGAACATTCAAAGAGAAAGGAGGAGTTTGGGACCGTTTCAAAGACCCAGAAACCTTATATAAAGCTGCCTTTTAAAAATATAGCTTAACTTAAAAATTTGCTAATCAATTGCTCTTACTGATAAAAAAAATAACGGAGCAAACATAGCGCCTAGCCACTGCTTTGGAGTAGATTCTGATTCAGAGACCTTATTGGACAGAGTAAAATTGTCCCAACAGGTTTCTATGGCTGTAATTCTTTTAGAAAGTAGAATGACACAGTCTTTTCCCTCGGGAACACTACTGAATTTGAACCATGATCTGTCTGATGGTTAGTAGTTGGCTACTTTATCCACATGCTACAGGGGATCCTACAGTTAGTGCCCTTTAGGGAGGCCCTGTAGTACTGTAAGGAAACCTAAAGACTGCCATCCCCCATTAATAAAAGTTCTGACACATAAATAGGATGGAGAAAGACACAGGAAAGAACTCACACTTTTTAGGGACAAGCATTGGTCTTCATTGTTCTGGTTGGCAAGAATTATTAATAGCAGTTAATATTTCTTCACCATTTACTTTGAGCCAGGAACTTCTGAATTCTTTGCTTATATTATTTAATGTTCGAAATGTCCTTGATAGTGTAAATAATAGTATGCCCATTTTACAGATGAAAAACTAAAATTCAAAAGGGCAAATGACTTGCTTGTTACTCAGTTACTAAGTATAAGTGGCTTTGTTTGGATTTGAGCATATGCTTCATAGATTTTTATTAGTTTAACCATTATGGTTTACTGCTTGCAAGCTTCTTACTCTTGTTCTCTTCCATGGAAGCCACTGTTTCTTAGTTTCCTGTAAAATATCTAAAGGCCTTTTATTTATCAATCCTGCTACTCAACTATAATCACAAAGTTGCAAAAAAAGAGCAAGTAGACATCTCTGATCAAGAACCTTGAAATTTTTATAGTGTCAGTTAACCTAGCATGCAATTCTTAGCTTCACTCTTTTCTCTCCCCAAAATATCTGAGATCTAAGGGATTTAACACTAAGCTAAAGGGGGGGCTAAATTCTAGCTACTAAATCCCAATGGTGTGCCCACAAGGTGCTACCTACCACAGACAACCTAACACAATTCTCCCTCTAGGAACTTCGTTCCCCTATGGTGGCAAAACACATATGGCCACATAGTCCATACGCAAATGGAGATCATACTTCAGTACATACACTCAGGGACACTATAGAAGAAAGCCAGGTGCTCAGCTACTTGACCTAAAAGACTTGGGTTTGGACTTCCCTCTCTTTATGACTAAAGCACAACCACTGCTTAGGAATAACCTATACCAGGCGTCCTGGCCTCTGTGCCAAACATAGATGCCAATGGCAAACTCTCCAGGAGTCGGCAAGCAGCCGTATGAATGATTAAAATAAAAGGTTTTCTTTGGCAATCTCGACTGCAAATGGGCACAAGAAAACTTCCCTTCCTCCCTTACACACTACTTGTCCTTGAGTTCAGTGAGGGCTCTAGGCTCAGAAGGTAAAGGCTTATTTGGGGGGAGGGAGGGAGGGGACATCAACACTTACATGCCTGAACAGTCTGCTTTTGCAGAATTTGGGAGAGTTCTGATGAAAAGGGATGCTGATGATGGTGGTGCTGGTGGTGGTCGTGGTGGTGAAGATGAAGACGAAAAAGAAGAAAATGATGATAATGAATGTCACCTATAAACACAAACACAAAGCAGCAACAGATATCCTTCTAGTCATTATTAGTCATAATTCTCAATCCAGTCTCACTGCGGTGTATCCCCTCTGGGCTAAACACATTTAGCTTCAAAATACAGTGTTGCAACCATCCCCCCCTCTCCCGCCGGTCCACCCTTCCTGTGCCAAACTAGGATTAAGATTGCACTGGTGGATCAAAAGGGTAAGGATCTAAGTGTTAAGGGCAGTTCTGTTAGTGAGGAGCACCAGGGTGACCTAGACGTTCACCAACGCACTTGGAAACAGCTTGGTTGGGGAGCTGGAGAAAAGACAGTAGGAGAAAAAGGTAGCTGGGCAAAACAGATTGGATGCCTCATTCTGAGAGCCCCGAAAACCCAGGAAGGAGGAGCAGGGAGTCTTTGGCTGTGAAAGCTAAGAGACAGGGCAGATTGCCAGCAGGATGGGCAAGGCTCTCTTTACCTGACCAGGTGCAGCAGTCTCTGCTGCAGCCAGGATGCTGTGCTCCAGTCCAGATCTGAGGAAGCGGCCACAGCGCCGGCCTCAGCCGAAGCCCCGCCCCTCCACGCCCCCTACCCGAGGCCCCGCCCACCTAGCACGCGCCGGCCGGCTCTGGTGTTTGGGGGAGGGTAGCAGTGAATTGATTGGCACTGCTATCAACCAATTGACAAGTGCAGCGGCTCCTAGATGGGCACCTGGGGAGGCGGGATGGAAGGGCAACTTTACCCAATCAGCAGCCTAACTTGTGAGCCAAGCTGTTACCAGGCTCTATCTGGTCTAAGCTGATGGGTCCGGAGGTAATGGACTCTGTGAGAAGCTTAAAAAGTGGACATCCTCTACAGCATGTTGTGATTTAGAGACAGTTTGCCTACTCCTGGGAGCCTCTAAGACTGTACATTCTCGGCTGGTTCGGTGCTACCGAGGAAGGAAATCGAGACTGGTCTAAAACACTGCCAAAGTCCTCGCCTGAGAGACCCCTCAGGGCTGTGCCGCTCTAGTGGTCTGACCAGCACCCCTTGACCCTGCATTAGCCAGCCACGACTGATTAACGTGCTGAGAAACAAAGAGAAACACCTAAGGGACAGAACTCACACATAGGTATTTGTGTTAGTCTCTCCCCTACAGAGGCCACCTCCACCTCAATAATAGCACTTTAACCAGACCTGCTGGCAGGTGGATTACTTTGACTAAACAAACAAACAAAAAAATCAACCCCTCAGCCCAAGGTGTCTATTCTGACTGACTGCGACCGACACCCTGTGTTACCGAGCAGAATTTCTCCTTAGAACTATCTTGACTAAGTCATAGGGTAATAGTTCTCCAGGTCTTCAAAAGTAGTCCCTGCCTGCCAACTTCAGGTTCTTGTCTAGCAAAAGCAAACTGCTTGCACCAACCAAGGCTATTATTATTCTGCTCGGAGTGAGAAGCCAGTAAAAAGCTAGGCTTGGGCTGAAACAAGCGAAGAAACAAAAGGGAGCAAGTTCCCTAATGATCCTGGAAAAGGAGACTGAGTCCAGAAGCTAGAGAGCCTGGGTCTCCCAAGAAGGTGACCTTCTTGTTAAAAAATCGAAGAATCTAAGCTCTTAGTGGCCACCGTTTCCGTGAGGCTGAATTAGCGAAGGCCTTGATGCCTAGGTAAGATCTTGTTGCTCTTTCTGCCCTGGTGAATTACTGTAGACCTTGATGCCAAATGAAACTCTTTTTGAGATTTATTCTTATTGGAAGAATTAAACACTGACAGATGCGTTAGATGTTGTATTTGTCAAACTACCCTGTGGAAATCCTATTTTATTGGTAAGGAAACTAAGGGTCAGAGGGATTAAGTGATTGCTTCCAACTCACATAGTTAAGAGGTGAGTCAATACTAGGTCACTACTGCCCCTGATTAAAATACACCGTCACTGTCAGTTTTAAGAACAAAAAACACTAGCTCTTACTTACTTCAAGCTTTTTTTCTTTTCTTAACATGAGAAACTGTCCTCAAGGGGCCCAATTCCCACATTACAGACTTTAAAAACTGCCACATTACATGCACTCCCAAGAGTGAAGCAACACTTCTGAAATGTGTTAAGAGCAATTGCAAGTCAGCTTTGCTTAAAGAAGGGAGCTGTAATTTGATATTGATGGGAAGGAAATTTATCCAAGGATTTAATCTAACTAGACTTTGATTTATGTAGAAAGCTTTCATAGTTAGTCAATAGAAAATAATATCATAGACATATATAGATATAGTTATATAAGAGATATATCCTACCCAAAGTCTATCCTAGCATTTTTTTCATCAATTTTCTGAAGAGATTCTTGAATCCAATTATGATCTTTAAAAAGGCCTATGTATTGTGCAGCTTTAGGAAGGAGAAATCTATAGGAGATGGTGTAAAAAAGGACAAGAAAAAATATCTGATCCCAAATGTCCTATTAAAAAGACAAAAAGAAATTCAAGGTTAAAGATCAGTACACAGGTACATCACTAATTAACAAATAAATGATGCAGACATTTAGATTGTACATGTTCTTTGCTTAGTAAGTAGTTTGCAAGCACAAAGGGAGAGGTAGTGGCCCAGGGGTAAGACAATGTTATAATAACTCAAAGGCATGCAGTTCTAATGCACCAGTTGCTCCACAAGAGAAGCATGGGTTGTCAGTCGTCTCTCATGCTATTTACTGCCTCTGAAAACCTGCTGGAGGTTTAGCTTTGAATTGGTTCCTACTCAACAAGTGTCAAACATAACTGAGGTGCTATACAAAACACTGAGGTTTTATGTGAAAAAAGAAAAGAAAAAAACCCTTTCCTGTTCTGTTGAAATACAACCTGGTTAAGGATCATCTGAAGAGAATATTTTATAAACATACTTGCTAGTCATTTCAACCATTTGAAAGGATATTACCTTCATTCACTTACAGGGAAACAGAAAAGAAAAGGCAATTTAATGTGTTTACGTGGTTGTTGTTGTTAGGTGCCATCAAGTATCACTTATAGTGACCCTATGAACAAAAGATCTGAACTCTGTTCTATCCTGTTACATCTTCCCAACACACAAGAGCCCATTGCAGCAGTCGCTGTGTCAATCCACCTGGGTGAGGGTCTTTCTCTCATTTGCAAGCCCTCTGTCCTTCCCAGGATCATGTCCCTGTCTAAAGAATAGCAAAATGCCCAAAGTATGTGAGGCAAAACCTCATCACTCTTGTCTCCAAAGAGCACTTTGCCTGCACCCTCTCCAAGACATATCTGTTTGTTTTCTTTGCCATCCATGGATGTTCAGTTCTCTCCTCTAACACCACAGCTCAGAGGCACCAATTCTTTTTCCCCAATTTTTATTCATTGTCTGGCTTTCAGATGCATAGCCAGTGATCAGAAAGACCATGGTCTGAATCGGACTCACTTTTGTTTTCAAACGGACATCATTACTCCTCAATAATTTAGAGAGTTCCCTAACTGCAAATTTTCCCAGTCCTTAATTAAAAAAGAAAAAAAAAAACTTAATCTCAAGTTTTTCTGACCTTGAGGTTCATATTTTTGCAATAGACCATGTTGACCTCTTAAGGAACAACACAATTATTTTTAAAGCCACAGTACCTTACTATCTCTTTCTTCCTCTTTTTTTTAACAAATTAATATAATTTTATTACAAGAATCAGATGCATTTTGAAATCAGATGCATAGGACTTGACTGGCCTCATTTCTGCAGGTGGAAAACTCCTAGCTATCATTCACTCATCAGCCTGCTGGACAGTTCCTTTTTCAGAGACATAGATACCATGCAAAAATTTTCAGATATCCTTGTTTTTAACTGTTGTAGCTTGCTGAATCAAAGCAGCTTAATTTGATACAAGCTCCATGTCATTTCCTTCAAGAATTAACTAATCTTTCTGGACTTAAGATACTGAACAAAGCAACACCTGCTCTCATTTGAACTCTCAGAATGTATTGTTCACCCAACACGTTTCAAATTTCAACCAGAGATCCACTCTCTTGAATCACAATGTTGATGGGGAAATGAGCATACACAGACCTCATCTTGCAATGGAAGCCAAGTGTAACACCCTTGATCATGTTCTGTACGTGGCTACAGATGATACAAACAGTAGCCAGTTCCTTCCTGTTTCCCCACCATTTGTCAACACAAAGCCTCTGAGCTCTACATTGATGGGATTGAAGGCCGTCTGCAAAGTTCCCTGCGGGCCTTTCACTATAACTGTGTGGTCCTTCAGAGTAATGTCGACATTCTCTGGACATTCTCTGGAATGTCAACAGTCTGGTTGCTGAGAATGATCTTCATTCTCACAGTTCATGTGGCAAAGGGCCTACTATCTCTTTCTTAATTAAACCTAGAATATATAAAAGATGATGCATGACGACTTGGGGTTTATAATACTGTTTACATTTTCTCTACTTTTTAATCCCTTTGTGGTAGGGAGAGATTTTTTCATAATTCCTTATCTATTTCTAAACTATCTCTTTGCCACTAGGAGTAGCATCACTAGTTCACATCTAGTAAAATGAGATGATGAATAAAGTTCACTACAATAGGTGATACCAAGACCAGCAGGCATGACTTCATCTGGAAGCTTCTTTGAACGCAGAATCTTAGGCCTACCTTGGACCTGCTAAATGAAAAGCAAAAAATTTTATAAGATTCTCTAGGAAATTCTTATGTTCTAAAGTTTTAGGACTATTTGGCCTGGGTATAATGCATTTGATAACCTCCACATCTTAACTGCACAAAAAGACTTGCTCCTGATTCTGGATGAGGTAGAGAGTCATAGAGAGAAACAGAGAAGGGGAGAAAAGACGGGAGGAAAGTGATAGGAAGGGGATATTCTCCCTTTATCTCCATCCTGGGGAAATACTACTCTAACAAATTCTTAATTAAAAGAAATTAAAAGAAAAAGAGTTATCTCCCCTTCCCTACAAGGACAGTAGAAAGAAACATTTGAGCTAGGCTAAGGGCTCATATGTATATTATAATATACCTGAAGCTTCCAATCTTGTTTATGTGACCATCTTCTGATATTCTTCCCACCATGTACCCTAAGAAATAAAACTATGGACATAAAAATTCAACGACTGTGTGCTTCCTCCCAAAGAGAGAACCAAGTGAGTCTTCTTACAGTCAGGTTCCAACACAAATGCTACTTTCTGAATGAAGTCTTCCTCCATTCTATTTCAGACTTCATCTCCAGCTCTGTGTCTCTGTATCATATTGTGTATACTGTAGCATATTGTGTATTGTTTTATCACATTGTTGTTGTGTACCATGGAGTCGGAGCCGACCTATAGCTGACCCTATGGCAGGTTTTCAGAGGCAGTTAATTAGGCCTATATAAAACTGTATACATATGTATTTCTCCCTCTGGTTTTAAAGCAGCTGGAGGAAAACGATTGTCTGTGGTTTATCTTTTCATCTCTCACCATGCTTCACATATAATAAGTGATGTTCCTAGAATCTCTGTCCTTCCCTAATGTCAATGACTCCTCTACGTTACCTAGAAAATCAAAAGAGGAGGTCAAAAAAGAAACAAGCAGAGATATGTAAAAGATTTTGGAGGTTCCATTTGGCAGAACACCAAACCAGTTGAGGAGACAAGAGATGGAATGTTCTGAGAAAAGCTAAAGCTGGCTTTGGGCTCTCACTCTCTTGATATTTAATCAATCAAAAGTAAAGAGTTTCTTTAAACTATGAGCTCAAGTCAGGAAAGGATGTCTGTTTAGATGTCAGCAGAAGGACAGCTGAAGATAAAATGAAAACCAGACACTCAAATTGGATACTGGGGAACATAAAGGAAACAGGAACAGGAAGGTTATCCCAATGAGCACTCCTAGGAAATGGACTGTGCTCTTCCACAGGGAAATATTGTGCTCTCACAAGATATGATAGTGTTTTGAATAATTCTAGAATCAGTTCAGTATTTTATCCCACCAACTAGTTATGCCATATATATACTAAATCATCTTTACCTTTACCTTTCTAGGCCTCAGATTCCTTGTCTCTCACTAATAGGAAATAACTAAATTATCTCAGAGCTCTTGCCATAGGATCACCAGTGTTAATGTTTCTCTTTGTTCGTGTTCACACATGCAGCATCCTCCAGCATATATTTTACATTTATTCTAATCCCAAGACAAATCATCTGTGTGAAGGAAAGGCCATCCATGGGAAACATTAGGAAACCAATAATCACAACCCTCTGAAATGTAGGACACTGGGAGCAAACTTAATCTCCAGGATGTTTCCACCTCATTTGCCCTCAGCTGTATAATCAGCTTTCCCTCTCAGAGCTAGATAAGTGCAACTTGCCTGCTGTTACAACCATCCTAATAAAGATGCAGGTCTATCAATCAATAGCTATTCTTCACCCTCAGTTTCTCTGAAAATATTTAATGGCATCAAGATGCCAATCTGTACAACACATGCAGGGACCGAAGACATAGAAAAAAAAGGCTTTGTGCTAGAACCCCACCACTTAGTATGGGTTCACAGCATGAGAGGAAATAAAAATGGCCATGGAAATGTCAGTACTTAAATAAAAATTAGGAATACTTACTCAGACCCCCCAGAATAATCCGTTCATAGACTGAGAAGTCTCACTCACTTTCTTGTTCATCCCCCAGCACATTCTGAAAAGGATTTAAAATGACAAATTAGCCTTGTTATGTTGCGCTTTGTAGGTGAACATTGTGGAGGCTGGTAAAATGTTTGCAGACTGACAGGATTTTTTTAACTTGCCTACAGAAGTATTAAAAATATCTTAAACAGCACCTGAAGCACCATATGGAGAAATTACTCTTGCATAAATTAAATTTAGGCTGTCATGTGGTATGAATAAAATCAAGAACTTGAGTTTTAAGCTGCAACCACTAAATCACTCGTATTAATTCCCTGGAAAAGCTTAAGTCTGACTCATTAGGAAAAATAGGAATGGATATAGGTTTCTTGAAAATAGGGTATTTGAGTAGAAGGAGTAAGAGTTTCATGCTAAAGTTATTATCATTAGAAACTGAAGCATGGTGTCTACTCAGGAAAGTCCAACTGACTCATCATTAACTGGCAAAACAAGCCTAATATCCAGCCCTGTCAAGGGTCATTTGCTGAGTCACAGAAACCATCAAACTGTACCCCCATGAGTAAGAGAGAATAGGATTTCAAGGCACCTGCTTTATGGAGAACAATCCAAGGATGACGGATAAGGAAGAATATCCCCAGCTGGCACAGAATTGCAGATAATATAGCATAATCATGCTCTATAGCACAAACTAAGGATAGAATGGTAGCAGTCAGAGGAATCTGTGCCAAAGGCAGCAGGCTCTGCAGAAAACAGCTGCAATCTCATGAAGGAAGAAAAACTTTCCTTCTGATTTATTTTCTGGTTATAAAACTGTCACATCATCATTGTAATTTCAAAAGTACAGGAAGGCACAAGGGGAAAAATTATTATAAGCATATATTTTCATATAAACAAACATTTCTTGAGCCCCTTTAAATCCTAGTCCCTTTACTTGGCTCCTCTGTCAGGAGATGCAAAGGTGAACAAAAACCTACTTTCAGGGAACTTGTAATGCGTAACAGAAGCTGATAGCAACTTAATTACACAAAGGACAGCATCACTGTGAACTGAAAAAAGGCAGCAGTCTAAAAGAAAGTGAAATTAATCTGGCCACACTTGAAGGTAGCAAGAAGTGAGTGGTGGTCTGATAAAACTTCCTAAGGGGGTGGCTCTTCAGTCAAAACCTGAGGAAATTGAAAGTTTACCGAACAGAAGACAGTATAAAAAACACATGCAAAACTTCTGGGTGAGAGAAATCATGAAGAACGAAGTTGAAGTAAAAGACAAACAGGGACTAGAATCCATAAGACAAGGACAATCTCTTCATATATGTCATTCAAATATTTAAGCATATAAGCATGTGTGTGTGTGTGTATGCATGGATGATACATTTCCCATCAAATATATATATATATATATATATGTTTGGTGGAGTTCCCTGATAAAAATAAGCTTGGAAGCAGGAGTGGCACCCAATTCCAAAATAGCTTGCCTCTGGAACTTGGAGAAATGGTGAAAATTGTACAAGTGTTCAGATCTTTCGTTCATAGGGTCACTATGGGTTGTCTACAACTTGACAGCACTTAACAACATATAATACTTATCACCATCAAATATATATATTATATAATTCATTACTATCAAACTGCTACTTTTTCCAAAAGTGCAATTTATACCTTTTCAGTATATATGCATATAAATTTTACTTTATCCTCAACAATACTAAAAATCTGGATAGGCAAAAAAGTCTATCATTTAAGTTTTCCTTTAACAGTGAATAACTCATTCTTTTCATTTGCTTCACAGACAGGGGAACTTTTTCTGCAACAATATAATTATAATCTTGTTGGTATTTCAGGTGTAGAGAGGAAAGAGAGTGAACAGGGAGCAGGGCTTTTGTTTTTTGGTATCTTTGGATTGAAGAGAGGTAGGGAGAATGCAAGCCTAGGACTGTTACGATTCTCAAAATGGATCATTACCCTAATCTGTTTGTCTGGGTGAGTCAAGAACTGTGTACAAAGGAGGAAGGAAGGCTCCCCAAGGGAAGACTGTCCCAAAGGAAGTGAATCACAAGGAGGACAAAGAGACTGCTGCTGCCTCCCTGACTCAGCTTGGCAGTGAAGAAGTCCTTCCTACAAGAATCAGTTACCTCTACCCCTTTTTAATCATAACTCCTCCATTTATATTGGTATTGATGAGATTATGGTATCATATATGGGATTTTTTTTTTTCTGTGTAAATCAAGTCTGAGAAGAAACTATGGGATCTGAGCCTTGCTTTAGAAAATTTACAGTGGACAAATAGATATCAACCAGTTTTTTTAATCATTGTGACTTTGGTGAAAATGCTCAGAATTTTACACTGTGAGTCCACGTTTACAACCCTCACAGGTGGCCTTCAGGCCTGGTTCGCTACAAAAATGTCTTCCACAACTCAGTCTCCCACTGCTCTCACACAACTGGTCCTCTCCTGCCTTTTACTCACACAGCTTCAGATTGCTTCTGGCAGAGGCTGAGAGTCTCCCCTTTTTAATTTTTTTTTAGATGTTACAAGCCTAATAGTTTATGTATATCAGTTGTCTATATATCTCTATATTTTACCTGTGTACTCTTTTGATGTATAGAAGTCTTCTTTGCTGAACTGTTTGTTCATATCCTGTGCTCATTTTGCAATTGAGTTTTTTACCTTTATCTTGTCTGGCCTTCAAGTATTCTATAAATTGTAGATATAAGTCCCTTATCAGACATATCATTGTTGTTGTTGTTGTTATTGTCATTGTCGTGTGCCATCAAGTAGCTTGCGACTCATAGCGACCTTATGTACAAGAGCCCTAAAACCTGCTCTATCCTGTGCCAACCTCATTGTCTCTGACACACCTACTCCCACTACCCCAATCCATCGATGCATTTCATTGAGGGTCTTCCTCTCCTGAAAGAGGAGAAAGAGGAACAGCTGTAAGGAGACACTAGTGATTGGAACGTGGAATGTGAGAAGCATGAATGTAGGAAAATTGGACATTGTTAAGAAAGAAATGGAATGCATAAATATTGACATACTAGGTATTGGTGAAATGAGATGACTTGGCATGGGACATTTTTAATCAGATGATCATATGATTTACTATGCCGGAGATGAAAAGGTGAGAAAAAATGGTTCATAATTTAAAAAGTCATTTCTAGATCCATCCTGAAATACAATGTGGTGAGCGACAGGATAATATCCATACACATACAAGGAAGTCCAGTGAATACCACTATCATTCAAATATATGCACCAACAACTAGAGCCAAAGAGGAGGAAATAGAATATTTCTACCAACTTTTGCAGTCAGAAATTGATCAAACATGCAATCAAAATGCATTAATAATAATGGGCGACTGGAAAGCAAAAGTTGGGAACAGGGAAGAAGGGTCAGTAGCTGGAAAGCACGGGCTCAGTGAGAGAGAGTCTGGAGATAGAATGATAAAGTTCTGCACATTCAATGATTTATTCATTGCAAATACTTTTATAAGAAACATAAACAGAGGCTATATACATGGATCTTACCTGATGCTACGCATAGGAATCAAATAGATTACATTTGTGGAAAAACTCACTGGAGAAGCTCAATTTCAGCAGTGAAAGCCAGGCCAGGTGCTGATTGTGGGACAGACCACCAACTACTCATATGCAAGTTCAAGCTGAAGTTAAGGAAAATTAAATCAAGTCCACGGGAACCAAGATTTGACCTTAAGTCTGTCCCACTCGAATTTCAAAACCATCTCAGGAACAGGTTTGAGGCCTTGAGGACCAATGAGCGTAGACCGAATGAGCTCTGGGAGGATATCAAGAAAATGGTCCATGAAAATGCAAAAGATCATTACAAAGGCTGAGGAAGATGAAAAAAGACCAAGGTGGATGTCAGATGAGACTCTGAGTATTGCATTAGAGAGCAGAGAAGCCAAAGCTAAAGGAAGAAATCAAGAAATCAAAGAACTGAACAGAAAATTTCAAAAGGCAGCTCAGGACAACAAAGCAAGATACTATAATGAAATGTGCAGAGAGACGGAGTCAGAAAATCAAAAGGGCCAAACTCACTCAGCGTTTCTTAAGCTGAAGGAGTTGAAAAACAAATTCAAGCCCTGGTGGCTTTAAAGTATTTAAAGATACTTTTAAGTATTTAAAGATAGTTTGGGTAGAATGTTGAATGATCCAGGAAGTATCAAAAGAAGATGGAAGGAGTATACAGAGTCACTGTATCAGAAGGAATTGGCTGACACAGAGGAATTTCATGAAATAACATATGAGCCAGAGCCTATTGTGATGAAGGAGGAAGTTCAAGTTGTTCTGAAGGAATTGACAAAAACAAGGCTCCAGGAGTTGACAGCATTCCAAGTGATTTATTTCAACAAACAGACGTTGCCCTGGATGTGCTCATTAATTGTGCCAGGAAATCTGGAGGACAGCCAGCTGGCCAACTGACTGGAAGAGATCGATATTTGTTCCCATTCCAAAGAAAGGTGAGCCAACAGAGTGTGAAAATTATCGAACAATATCATTGATATCACATGCAAGCAAGATCCTGCTGAAAATTGCCCAAAAACATTTGGAACAATATGTTAACAGAGAACTGCCAGATGTGCAGGCTGAATTTAGAAGAGGTCGTGGTACTAGGGATATTATAGCTAATGTTAGCTGGATCTTGGCAGAAAGCAGAGAATACCAGCAGAATGTCTATCTGTGCTTCATTGATTATGCAAAGGCTTTTGACTGTGTGGATCACAACAACCTATGGCTGACTTTGAGAAGAATGGGAATCCCAGGATATTTGATTGTGCTAATGTGAAACCTATACTTGGACCAAGAGGCAGTCGTCAGAACAGAGCAGGGAGACACTACATGGTTCAGAATCAAGAAAGGTGTCCGTCAGGGATGTATTTTGTCTCCATATCTTTTCAATCTGTGTGCAGAACAGATCATCTGAGACGCTGGGCTGTACAAAGAGGAATGTGGCATCAGGATTGGTGGAAGAGTCATCAACAACCTACGTTATGCAGATGACACAACCCGGCTTGCTGAAAGTGAGGAGGACCTGAAGTGCTTGCTGCAGAAGGTCAAGGACTGCAGCCTCCTATATGGATTGAAGCTCCACATCAAGAAAACAAAGATTTTCACCACTGGGCCAATTGGCAGCATCAGTATGAATGGTGAAGAGATTGAGATAGTTAAC
Organism: Elephantulus edwardii; assembly: GCF_000299155.1. Lineage (NCBI taxonomy): Eukaryota > Metazoa > Chordata > Mammalia > Macroscelidea > Macroscelididae > Elephantulus > Elephantulus edwardii. The sequence goes on from NW_006399776.1 coordinate 16,066,890, forward strand.
AGTTTTAGTTTGCTTGGCTCCACAGTCAAC